>NC_090442.1:835225376-835541209 GCF_031143425.1 Pleurodeles waltl | reverse complement strand
AAAGGGGTGTCTTACCTATACTGCATAGGCAGTGAGAGGCTGGCATGGCACCCTGAGGGGAGTGCCATGTCGACTTACTCATTTTGTTCTCACTAGCACACACAAGCTGGTAAGCAGTGTGTCTGTGCTGAGTGAGGGGTCTCCAGTGTGGCATAATACATGCTGCAGCCCTTAGAGACCTTCCCTGGCATCGGGGCCCTTGGTACCAGAGGTACCAGTTACAAAGGACTTATCTGGATGCCAGGGTGTGCCAATTGTGGAATCAAAAGTACAGGTTAGGGAAAGAACACTGGTGCTGGGGCCTGGTTAGCAGGCCTCAGCACACTTTCAATTCAAAACATAGCATCAGCAAAGGCAAAAAGTCAGGGGGTAACCATGCCAAGGAGGCATTTCCTTACAACTTGTGATAAAGGAATATGAAATTTGAACAGGGTTGCCTTGTGGAAGAGAATATTGGGTGAGGGGGAGAGCGGAGATGAGCAGAACTCTATTAAGTTAGATGTAGTCTGTCTATTCAAGATGTGCTGTTGGGAGCTGGATTGAGAGGCTCCCTTGGTGTACCTAACCCTAGGGTGAACAAGAATCCTATGTATCTGAAAGATTATATTTGCTAATGTTTTAATGATTTTTTTGGTCATGCCTCTGTGTTGAATTATCTTCCTTCTGGTTGTCTCACTCCTGCCTTAATAATGAATTCTTCTGGATTCAACTTCATGATTGTGGTATTTACATTTCACTAGGTATGGTTTGTTATTTCTGTTCAAGGGGAAAGATGTGCAATACCTTGGAACTTCCTCGTCTGGGTTTTCCCTTATAGAATATTGGGAGTTGAACTTGGTGTGTGTTCCACTGTGCCAAGCCGACTGCCATTGTGGATGAGATGCCTTCTAATAAACTAACCTGTGAACCAATTATTGCATCTGCGTGAACTTTGGGCTCAATGTGCCAGAATTTAGGTAAGACACACATCATCTATGCTCTAACATATGATAGCAATGCCAAGATAATACAAAACACAGATGACTTAATGTTCAAAGTACCCCGCTCTGCCAACCAAGCACACTGTCTAAAGACTTACAAAACCCAGGCAGCCTTGGGATTTTACTTCTCAAAACCCACTAACACTGCAGTGCTAAGCCGCTGTACCTGGTGGAAAAAAACAATCCAGGCAGGAAATCTCCACTTGTCTATCAGCAATGAGGTAGCAAACTATGAGCAGTAGTCATTCGATATCAGTTAGCTTATAGCCGCTAAACACCCCTAAAGCAGTGGTTTCCGGTCTGGGGACAATTGGAGGGGGGGGGGGGGGGGTTTGGTTGCGACTGCTTAGAAAATCAAACAATAGAAACAGAATAAATAAAATGGCTTAAAATACAATTGAAAAATTTAAAACATACTGTAAATGCCAAAGAATTTCAAATTGTAGGCTAAAAATTAAATTAGTAGCCTTAGATTGATTCATGTGATCAGAGCACATGTGCATTAAGCAAAATATAGCAGTGGTTCCCAACCTGTGGTCCAGGGACCCCTGGGGGTTCGTGAAGCCTCATCAGGTTGTCCGTGACTGCTGAGAAATTAAATAATATTAACAGATTAGGGCCCCAGCTTTCAGTAATGACTCAGTTGGGGGTCCCCAGATTCCGAATACCGGGTTCCAGTATTGATAAAGTGGGTGTCCACAGAAGTCAAAAGGATGGGAACCCATGGACTATAGTATGGACGATGTGTGGCTTCAACTGAATTTAGAGCAGCCCCAACCTTCCTGTTAACATTTTTTTTTATTTTCGTTTGCAAATTAAATAAAATGTGTTATCATTTGTGTATGTGTTCGATTAATACTTGTTTCTCTATTTTTTGGGATTCACTAAGTTTCATTCATCAGCAAGGTTTAGGCCGGGGTCCCGGGCATCCAGTGATGTCTCAGTGTGGGGTCCCGGGATTCCAATACTGATTCAGTGAGGGTTCCAACAGAAGTCAAAAGATTGGAAGCCACTGCCCTACAACGATGAAGCATGTGACAGGTACATAAAAAAGTAGTTTCCCAAACTGCCTCTGCCTACAACTAACACAGGCTTTCAAACAGAGTCCCATTTGTGTGATGCACTACTTGGTAAACTTCTGCATTGTCAATCTGTTATTTGTGCCTCTTTAAATGATGGGCAGATCCTGCCCACACCCTTAACGAACCCTCCAACCACTGCCTAGCCTTTTTTATTCTGATTAAGTGTAATAAAGCAAGACAAATAAACTACAGTGATACAATCTAATCATTAAAAAATAAAAAATAAATGATAAGTAATACACTACTAAGAATACTTACATTTCCTTGACTGCATTTCAAACTGACTTAGAAACTGTTTATTGCAGGGCGTCACAACAGGATTCTGCCCATGCAATTCCTTTTTGGGAAATAAATCCATTAATTTTTTAGATGATAACTCGGAACCAACAGAGATGAGAGCAAACCTAAAAGAAGAAAATTGAAGTGGCATAAAAGAAACATCAAAATTTAAGAAAACCAAACCATAATCCACAATCACTTTCTTAGAATTAAGTAGACTCAAAATACTGCACTGGAGTATGTTTTTCTGTGCAGTCAAAATGCATTACTTTAAAGCTTTTAGCATTATAGCTTTTACTATGATGGACAAAATCTCCTTTATTGAATGAAAACGTGCTTCTCTACCATATAGGTTCTTAAAGGACTAGAAAGTTCTTAAGAGTGCTCACAACATGTCCATTAAGTTACCATTACATATTCACACATTCTTACTTGACATAAGTTATTCCATCTACTGGCAGGCAATATGCTGTAACATGTATTTGTTGATGTCTAAAGGTCACCTACATTTGCTATGTTTGAAACCGGACTGAGTAGGAGATCTGGTTGTCACTTTACTACGTGGTCAGTTGTATTTGTTTGCTGATACCTAATTAAGTTGGCAGCAATGGGTTCAGACTCATGCTGGTGCTACAATTGTTCCCCAGGTAACTTTTCTGACAGACTGAAATTGTTTACCATCATAAGAGGTTTAGTTTAAACGTTAAACATTTATGTCTGTGTACCTGAACCAAATTCATCTTATTACAAACTCGGAGGCCACGTTCAACTGGCTACGAATAGGGAGCTGCAAACTGAAGGATCTCGGAGATCTCTGAAAACTAACAAGTAACGATTCTTCTTTTGCTGCTTGTTATCAGGCCAAAGGTCCCATGAACCTTATCTTAGAATGTGGAGTCGCCAATCGCTACCTTGGGATGAAGTGTTGTACCTGTCCCGTGCATGGACTCCACTGAATTTGCATACTGCATTTTATTTACCTCCAATCTATGTCTGTTGAACCCCTAGCTTTAGCATGGACTTCCGTCACTAAAAGGTGACCAACGCACTTACAGTGCACATACTGCAAGTCTGAAAAGGAGTGAAGCTACCAAAGAGGGCTGTGCGACGGCAGCTGCCCAAAACAGGAGCAAGCAATCTTTTTTGGTGTACCGATGACAGCTGTCAGCTTGCTGTGAACTTATGCCAAACACACCATTGAAGCACCTTCTCCTGTGGACAGAGACTGAGAACAGCACATAGCTGTAGTTGTAAAGAAGTGCAGAATATTACGTAGCGGCCCCACTTGACAGCCATTCTCTCTCCATGAGCATCAATATAGGCAAATCCACTCTTGGGACTATTTCATAATATTTTCCCCAATACAAACTTATCTCTAACTCCACTGATGTGCAGGAAATCCATATTGTCTAGTGAATAGCAAACTCAGTCCTCTATACGATCATGAAGTCACATTGAGAAAGTCACCATAGCTATGACACAGTCATGTTCATACCACACAATGCTCAACACACTGGAAATCTAGGAATAGACTATAATTAAAGTCTTTTTAAAAACCTAAATTGACGTTGAAGCAGCCAAGAGTCAAATCCACATGTACATCTCTTGGGTTTCTGCCCCACAAGCCAGAGCAAGGACCCATCAACCCAATAGAGGGAGAACTGAAACTCAGCTTGTGCGGTACATCGGAGGTCACTGCTATTGCTCTTGCGCTGAAGCAACAATTGCATATGCATGTCAAACCTTGACATCTTAAATGGTGGCACCAGATGAAAAGTTGCAAAGCTAACTATTTTAGAAGATTGGGTGAAAGAGGAGGTGCACCACATCCTAAGAATCTTTTACTGCTCACCCACATTAGATAAACTAAGCTCTCTTTTACAAACCCTACACAGTATGGCAAGGAACTAAAAACAATAATTTGTTTTGAGGCATTCAACAAACTTAGATTAAGTACCTTCAGTGAATGTGCAAAACAGCCTCCCTCAGTATAAAGATAGCCAAGGGTAAAGTCACCTCAGAGCTTTAAAATCCATCTATGATGAATGATACCACGCTACCAATTTTATGGCGAGACCCTGATTATGTGTAAGTCCCTTCTAATGTACTTCCAAAAGCAGCACAATGCCATAGGAACAGAACCTCTGAAGGCTACTACATTCTATCAGTTCAGGAATGCAACATATTTTAATGCTGCTTCCCAGAGTTGTAAGTCACTTATTAGCAGATTCTGTTTATGAGGCAAATAAGTGCTTGAGCATGTAAATAGTGCTCATGTACTTCCTGTAGAAGCAAGTGAGGAACTGGAAGGCGAGAGGTATGGGATAAAGAGATTGTCCTTCATGGTTGATTAAGGTCCAGTACCACCTAAATTGGCCTGGATAGGAGACCCAAAGTGAGGTACATCTCAAACTCAAACTTATTTTCTGCTTCAAGGTCAAAAGTGCCAGAGCCTGAAATAAAAGTGTTTTAGTGGGAGGTTGAATTCAATCTCCTAGCTCCAAGTAAAAATAGGGAGTACTTACTGGGTCTGAAGTCCTGTCAAGATATTTTCGATCACTCAGATTGTGAGCCCCGAGTATTGCCGTATATGTTTTGAAGTAGCCATTTGACTTTGAGTAATGTGAATAGTCCTTTGGCACGGATTCATCACTTAATACAGACAGGAAGAGAGAGAGAGAGGTGTTCTATGCCTGTATTGTTTCACAAAAAAGTTAAAGAGTTATGGATTCAGACCACAGGACCAGTGGCTTGACGAGGGAAGAAATTAGGCAGGTTATTGCAATTGATACGAGGTAAATGGTGGCTGGGGAAATCAGGCTGCTTTTACATCTGTGGCAGGTAACAAGGCAAGGAATAGAAGTGTGTGTGTAGGAAGTTGGATCTGTATGCACTATTTCAAAGTAAGGAATAGTATGCACAGAGTCCAAGGGTTCCCCTTAGAGGTAGGATAGTGGCAAAAAGAGATAATACTAATGCTCTATTTTGTGGTAGTGTGGTCGAGCAGTAGTCTTATCAAAGGAGTAGTGTTAAGCATTTGTTGTACATACACACAGGCAATAAAAGAGGAACACACTCAGACAATTCCAGGCCAATAGGTTTTTGTATAGAAAAATATCTTTTCCTAGTTCATTTTAAGAACTACGGGTTCAAATTCTACATGTAATATCTCATTTGAAAGGTATTGCAGGTAAGTACTTTAGGAACTTTGAATAATCACAATAGCATACTGTATATACTTTTGAAATAAAACACATATAGCTATTTTAAAACTAGACAGTGCAATTTTCAACAGTTCCTGGGGGATGTAAGTTATTGTTAGTTCTTGCAGGTAAGTAAACCACCTACGGGGTTCAAATTGGGGTCCAAGGTAGCCCACCGTTGGGGGTTCAGAGCAACCCCAAAGTTACCACACCAGCAGCTCAGGGCCGGTCAGGTGCAGAGTTCAAAGTGGTGCCCAAAACACATAGGCTTCAATGGAGAAGGGGGTGCCCCGGTTCCAGTCTGCCAGCAGGTAAGTACCCGTGTCTTCGGAGGGCAGACCAGGGGGGTTTTGTAAGGCCCGGAGGTGGGGGGGGGGGGGGGGGGGGCCACAAGTTAGCACAAAAAGTACACCCTCAGCAGCCCGGGGGCGGCCGGGTGCAGTGTGCAAACACGTCGGGTTTGTAATAGGAATCAATGGGAGACCAAGGGGTCTCTTCAGCGATGCAGGCAGGCAAGGGGGGGGCTCCTCGGGGTAGCCACCACCTGGGCAAGGGAGAGGGCCTCCTGGGGGTCACTCCTGCACTGGAGTTCCGATCCTTCAGGTCCTGGGGGCTGCGGGTGCAGGGTCTTTTCCAGGCGTCGGGATCAGAGCCAGACAGTCGCAGTCAGGGGGAGCCTCGGGATTCCCTCTGCAGGCGTCGCTGTGGGGGCTCAGGGGGGGACAACTTTGGTTACTCACAGTCTTGGAGTCGCCGGGGAGTCCTCCCTGTAGCGTTTTTTCTCCACCAGTCAAGTCGGGGTCGCCGGGTGCAGTGTTGCAAGTCTCACGCTTCTGGCGGGAGATGCTGTTGTCTTCAAGTTGCTGCTTTGGAAACAAAGTTGCAGTCTTGGGTGAACAGGGCTGCTGTTCTCGGGAGTTTCTTGGTCCTTTTAGAGCAGGGCAGTCCTCTGAGGATTCAGAGGTCGCTGGTCCTGGGGAAAGCGTCGCTGGAGCAGTTTTCTTCCGAAGGGGGGAGACAGGCCGGTATGGCTGGGGCCAAAGCAGTTGGTGTCTCCGTCTTCTCTGCAGGGTTTTTCAGCTCAGCAGTCTTCTTCTTAGGTTGCAGGAATCTGAGTTCCTAGGTTCAGGGGAGCCCCTAAATACAGAATTTAGGGGTGTGTTTAGGTCAGGGAGGGCAGTAGCCAATGGCTACTAGCCCTGAGGGTGGCTACACCCTCTTTGTGCCTCCTCCCAAGGGGAGGGGGTCACATTCCTACCCCTATTGGGGGGGGATCCTCCATCTGCAAGATGGAGGATTCCTAAAAGTCAGAGTCACTTCAGCTCAGGTTGCCTTAGGGGCTGTCCTGACTGGTCAGTGACTCCTCCTTGTTTTTCTCATTATCTCCTCCGGCCTTGATGCCAAAAGTGGGGCTGTGGCCGGAGGGGGCGGGCAACTCCACTAGCTGGAATGCCCTGTGGCGCTGGAACAAAGGGGGTGAGCCTTTGAGGCTCACCACCAGCTGTTACAGCTCCTGCCTGGGGGAGGTGATAGCATCTCCACCCAGTGCAGGCTTTGTTACTAGCCACAGAGTGACAAAGGCACTCTCCCCATGTGGCCAGCAACATGTCTCGAGTGTGGCAGGCTGCTAGAACCAGTCAGCCTACACAGGTAGTTGGTTAAGGTTTCAGGGGGCACCTCTAAGGTGCCCTCTGGGGTGTATTTCACAATAAAATGTACACTGGCATCAGTGTGCATTTATTGTGCTGAGAAGTTTGATACCAAACTTCCCAGTTTTCAGTGTAGCCATTATGGTGCTGTGGAGTTCGTGTTTGACAGACTCCCAGACCATATACTCTTATGGCTACCCTGCACTCACAATGTCTAAGGTTTGGCTTAGACACTGTAGGGGCACAGTGCTCATGCACTGGTGCCCTCACCTATGGTATAGTGCACCCTGCCTTAGGGCTGTAAGGCCTGCTAGAGGGGTGACTTATCTATACTGCATAGGCAGTGTGAGGTTGGCATGGCACCCTGAGGGGAGTGCCATGCCGACTTACTCGTTTTGTCCTCACCAGCACACACAAGCTGGCAAGCTGTCGAATAATTCTATTGCGTCTTTTTGCAGTAATGCTTGAACTTCTAGTCCTAGAAGGTCTATATGCTGTTTGGACATCTTGTGTGTTTTCGGTGGGACGTTTGGAGGGAGTTGGAGAAATTCTATGCAATAACCATGTTGGATAATTGCTAAGACCCAAGTGTCTGTTGTTATCTCCTCCCAAGATTTGTAGAACTGGCTTAGTCTTCCCCCCACTGGTGTTGTGTGAAGGGGTTGAGTGACTTGTGAGTCACTGCTTGTTTTGAGGGGTTTTGGGCCCTTGAAATTTTCCCCGGTTTCTTGGGAATTGGCCCCCTCTGTATTGGCCCC
Source organism: Pleurodeles waltl (assembly GCF_031143425.1). NCBI lineage: Eukaryota > Metazoa > Chordata > Amphibia > Caudata > Salamandridae > Pleurodeles > Pleurodeles waltl. The sequence continues at coordinate 835,533,258 of NC_090442.1, read as the reverse complement.
GAAAGCCTCCCCTTTGATACTGTCCCTGGTAGGTAGACGGTGTTGTTTGTGAGGTGCTGGCTTGTGTGGCTTGACCTCGAAACCCTCCTCTGAAAGTAGTTTTGCGAAATGTGCCAAATGTGCCTCTCCCCTACGGGGAATAGAGTGCGCCCATGGCTTTAGCTGTGTCAGTGTCTTTCTTTAATTTTTCAATTGCAGTGTCCACTTCTGGTCCAAACAATTGTTGTTCATTGAACGGCATATTGAGCACTGCCTGTTGTATCTCAGGTTTGAAGCCGGATGTGCGCAGCCATGCGTGCCTCCTTATCGTTACAGCAGTAGTTATAGTTCTTGCAGCTGTATCTGCTGCGTCCATAGAAGAATGGATTTGGTTGTTGGATATGTTTTGTCCCTCTTCAACCACTTGTTTTGCCCGTTGTTGGAATTCTTTGGGGAGGTGCTCGATGAGATGCTGCATCTCGTCCCAATGGGCTCTGTCATATCGCGCTAGGAGTGCCTGCGAGTTGGCGATGCGCCACTGATTTGCAGCTTGTACTGCAACCCTTTTCCCGGCTGCATCAAACTTTCGGCTCTCCTTGTCAGGAGGTGGTGCGTCGCCTGATGTGTGCGAGTTGGCTCTTTTACGAGCTGCTCCTACGACAACAGAATCTGGTGTCAGTTGTGATGTAATAAAAGCAGGGTCTGTGGGTGGTGCCTTGTATTTCTTCTCCACCCTTGGGGTTATTGCTCTGCTTTTAACTGGCTCTTTAAAGATTTGTTTAGCGTGCCTTAGCATTCCTGGGAGCATAGGAAGGCTTTGATAATTGCTATGGGTGGAGGACAGAGTGTTAAAAAGGAAGTCATCCTCGATAGGCTCTGAATGTAGCGATACGTTATGAAACTCTGCTGCCCTAGCTACCACCTGAGCATACGCTGTACTGTCCTCAGGTGGTGAGGGCTTAGTGGGGTACGACTCAGGGCTATTGTCCGATACTGGGGCGTCAGAGATCCCATGCGTCCTGGTCATCTTGGCTCATGGTGGTATGAGCTGGTGATTGTGACGAGTCTGTGCCGGTGATATATGAGTTGCCGGTGGTGGAGAGGGTGGTGGAGTTACCTTCTTCACCACTTTTGCTTGTGGTGTTTTTTCTTGTTGTTGGAAATCTAGTTTCCTTTTTCTTGATTGGGGGAAGGGTGCTGATCTTCCCTGTACCACTTTGTATAAAGATCCGCTTTTGCGTGTGATCTACAGCTGTTGTTTGTAATTCCTCCTCAAATCTGTGTTTTTGAAGTTGGGAGGACAGTGATTGTTCCTCTGAGTAGGAACTGGCTTTCGGTTCGGTTGCTGGGCGTTTTGGCACCGAAACCGTGTCTTTTGTTGTTTTCGGCTCCGAAGAGATTTTCCTCTTTTTCGGTGTCGTACCTTCTTGGCGTCGACCATCTTCGGTGCCGCTATCTCTGTGCCGAGCAGCTTCGGTGCCGCTGCCTCGGTGTCGACCCTTTTCTGCGGCAGTTTCTCGGTCCCGAGATTGCTGCGTGCCTGTGTCTCGACCTGAGTCGGACGATCTCGGCACCAGCTCGCCCTTTTTCGGTGCCGATGGACGGTCACCTATTTTATGGGTTGAGCCATGGCCTGTCGGCAGTGGCGTCCCCTGGGCTTTGTCTGTTTTTCTGTGTGATGCTTGTTTCGACGTCTTACTCGCGGTTTCTTCGACGTCGAATTCTTCGGAATCCGATTCGTGGATGGAGAATGTTTCTTCTTCTCCCTCATCCTCGAAACGTTGTTGTCCTGTCGGCGTGGACGCCATCTGCAACCTTCTGGCTCTTCGGTCTCGGAGCGTTTTTCTCGACCGAAACGCTTGACAGGCCTCACACGTTTCTTCTTTGTGCTCGGGTGACAGGCACAAGTTACAGACCAAATGTTGGTCTGTATAGGGATATTTACTGTGGCATTTAGGACAGAATCGGAATGGGGTCCGTTCCATCAGTCTCGATCTTGCACGCGGTCGGGCCGACCAGGCCCCGACGGGGGATCGAAATTACCCCGAAGGGCTACCGGAGCTCTTCAAGATTCGGTGTCGATTCTAATCTAACCCGATACCGAACGAAACAATACAGATGAATTTTCCGTTGATTCTGACTAACTTTCCGACCCGAAACACGGAGCGAAAAGGAACACGTCCGAACCCGATGGCGGAAAAAAAAACAATCTAACATGGAGTCGACGCCCATGCGCAATGGAACCAAAGTAGGAGGAGTCCCTCGGTCTCGTGACTCGAAAAGACTTCTTCGAAGAAAAACAACTTGTAACACTCCGACCCAACACCAGACGGCGGACTATGCACAGCATGTGTATCTGCAGCTACACATGCCACCGAACACTGGTTTCCCCTGGTCAATACCTGGCTGGACAAACTTATCCAGTCACCAACGCTGACAATCAGACTAAAGAACATCCCATGGCTATGGTAACTTCGAGTGGGGAGGGGTCAATGGCCTGAAACAGGTGGTGGTCTCCTCAAATATCCCAGTAGACTGTTTGCTTGGAAATGACCTGGAGTCCTCAGCATGGGCTGAGGTAGAACTGAAAACCCATGCAGCCATGCTGGGTATCCCTGAACTGGTGTGTGTCAAGACAAGGGCACAGTGCAAGGCTCACGGTGAAAAAGTAGAGCTGGAGCCTGGAAAAAGGGCCCAGCCTACCAAGAGAAAAGGAAAGACAACTGGGAAACCAGCTGCAACACAACAACAAAAAGAGAACCTCTCTTCTCAGGAAGAAGTTCTGCCCTCTGAGGGAACTGAGCCTAAGGAGTTAGAACCTTATCAGGTTGAGCTCTTAGGCCCAGGGGGACCCTCAAGGGAGCAGTTGTGTAAGGGGCAAGAAACCTGTCCCTCTCTTGAAGGCCTTAGGCAGCAAGCTGCTGAAGAGTCCAATGGCAAGAAAACTGGAACACATAGGGTCTATTGGGAAGATGGACTCCTTTACACTAAGGCAAGAGATCCCAAACCTGGTGCCACTAGGAGAGTGGTAGTGCCTCAGGAGTTTAGAGAGTTCATACTGACCTTAGCCCATGATATTCCTCTTGCTGGGCATTTGGGACAAACCAAGACGTCGGAGAGACTAGTCAACCACTTCTACTGGCCCAACATGTCCCAGAAAGTCAAGGAGTTGTGTGTCTCCTGTACCACCTGTCAAGCCAGTGGTAAGACAGGTGGACATCCAAAGGCCCCCCGCATTCCACTTCCAGTGGTGGGGGTCCCCTTTGAAAGAGTGGGTGTGGACATAGTGGGCCCACTTGGACCACCCCCAGTCTCAGGGAATATGTACATACTAGTAGTAGTGGATCATGCTACTAGATACCCTGAAGCTATTCCCCTTAGGTCGACTACTGCCCCAGCAGTAGCCAAGGCCCTCATTGGTATTTTTACCAGAGGGGGTTTTCCTAAGGAGGTGGTGTCTGACAGAGGTACCAACTTCATGTCAGCATACCTGAAACACATGTGGAATGAGTGTGGAGTGACTTATAAATTCACTACTCCATACCATCCACAAACTAATGGCCTTGTTGAGAGTTTCAACAAGAAATTAAAAGGCATGATCATGGGGCTCCCTGAAAAACTCAAAAGGAGATGGGATGTCCTCTTGCCATGCCTGCTTTTCGCTTACAGAGAGGTGCCTCAGAAGGGAGTAGGGTTCTCACCCTTTGAACTTCTGTTTGGCCACCCTGTAAGGGGACCACTAGCTCTTGTGAAAGAAGGCTGGGAGAGACCTCTTCATGAGCCTAAACAAGACATAGTGGACTATGTGCTTGGCCTACGTTCAAGGATGGCAGAGTACATGGAAAAGGCAAGTAAAAACCTTGAGGCCAGCCAACAACTCCAGAAGTTTTGGTATGACCAAAAGGCTGCACTGGTTGAATTTCAACCAGGGCAGAAAGTCTGGGTTCTGGAGCCTGTGGCTCACAGGGCACTTCAGGACAAATGGAGTGGCCCTTACCCAGTGCTAGAAAAGAAGAGTCAGGTCACCTACCTGGTGGACCTAGGCACTAGCAGGAGCCCCAAGAGGGTGATCCATGTGAACCGCCTTAAGCTCTTCCATGATAGGGCTGATGTGAATCTGTTGATGGTAACAGATGAGGAACAGGAAGCTGAGAGTGAACCTCTCCCTGATCTCCTCTCATCAAACCCTAAAGATGGGTCAGTTGATGGAGTGATCTACTCAGGCACCCTCTCTAGCCAACAGCAATCTGATTGTAGGAAGGTCCTGCAACAGTTTGCTGAGCTCTTTTCCCTAACCCCTGGTCAGACACACCTGTGTACCCATGATGTGGACACAGGAGACCGCATGCCTGTCAAAATCAAAATATTCAGACAGTCTGACCAAGTTAAGGAAAGCATCAAGGTGGAAGTCCACAAGATGCTGTAATTGGGAGTCATTGAGCACTCTGACAGTCCCTAGGCTAGCCCACTGGTCTTAGTCCCCAAACCTCACACCAAAGATGGAAAGAGAGAGATGAGGTTTTGTGTGGACTACAGAGGACTTAATTCTGTCACCAAGACAGATGCCCATCCCATTCCAAGGGCTGATGAACTGATTGATGAATTAGGTGCTGCCAAATTCTTAAGTACCTTTGACTTAACAGCAGGGTACTGGCAAATCAAAATGGCACCAGGAGCAAAAGAAAAGACAGCATTCTCCACACCTGATGGCCATTATCAGTGTACTGTTATGCCCTTTGGTTTAAAGAATGCCCCTGCCACCTTCCAAAGGTTGGTGAATCAAGTCCTTGCTGGCTTGGAGTCCTTTAGTGCAGCTTATCTTGACGATATTGCTGTCTTTAGCTACAACTGGCAGGATCACCTGGTCCACCTGAAGAAGGTTTTGAAGGCTCTGCAATTAGCAGGCCTCTCTATCAAGGCATCCAAATGCCAGATAGGGCAGGGAACTGTGGTTTACTTGGGACACCTTATAGGTGGAGGCCAAGTTCAGCCACTCCAGCCTAAGATCCAGACTATTCTGGACTGGGCAGCTCCAAAAACCCAGACTCAAGTCAGGGAATTCCTTGGCTTGACTGGGTACTACAGGAAGTTTGTGAAGGGATATGGATCCATAGTGACAGCCCTCACAGAACTTACCTCCAAGAAAATGCCCAAGAAGGTAAACTGGACTATAGAATGCCAACAGGCCTTTGCCACCCTGAAACAAGCAATGTGCACAGCACCAGTTCTAAAAGCTCCAGATTACTCCAAGCAGTTCATTGTGTAGACAGATGCCTCTGAATATGGGATAGGGGCAGTTTTGTCCCAAACAAATGATGATGGCCTTGACCAGCCTGTTGCTTTCATTAGCAGGAGGTTACTCCCCAGGGAGCAGCGTTGGAGTGCCATTGAGAGGGAGGCCTTTGCTGTGGTTTGGTCCCTGAAGAAGCTGAAACCATACCTTTTTGGTACTCACTTTGTAGTTCAAACTGACCACAGACCTCTCAGATGGCTGATGCAAATGAAAGGTGAAAATCCAAAACTGTTGAGGTGGCCCATCTCCCTACAGGGAATGGACTTTATAGTGGAACACAGACCTGGGACTGCCCATGCCAATGCAGATGACCTTTCCAGGTTCTTCCACTTAGAAAATGAAGACTCTCTTGGGAAAGGTTAGTCTCATCCTCTTTCGTTGGGGGGGGGGGGGGGGGGGTGATTGTGTAAGGAAATGCCTCTTTGGCATGGTTACCCCCCGACTTTTTTGCCTTTGCTGATGCTAAGTTTTGATTTGAAAGTGTGCTGAGGCCTGCTAACCAGGCCCCAGCACCAGTGTTCTTTCCCTAACCTGTACTTTTGTTTTCACAATTGGCACACCCTGGCATCCAGGTAAGTCCCTTGTAACTGGTACCCCTGGTACCAAGGGCCCTGATGCCAGGGAAGGTCTCTAAGGGATGCAGCATGTCTTATGCCACCCTGGGGACCCCTCACTCAGCACAGACACACTGCTTGCCAGCTTGTGTGTGCTAGTGAGGACAAAACGAGTAAGTCGACATGGCACTCCCCTCAGGGTGCCATGCCAACCTCACACTGCCTATGCAGTATAGATAAGTCACCCCTCTAGCAGGCCTTACAGCCCTAAGGCAGGGTGCACTATACCATAGGTGAAGGCACCAGTGCATGAGCACTGTGCCACTACAGTGTCTAAGCAAAACCTTAGGCATTGTAAGTGCAGGGTAGCCATAAGAGTATATAGTGTGGGAGTCTGTTTTACACGAACTCCACAGCACCATAATGGCTACACTGAAAACTGGGAAGTTTGGTATCAAACTTCTCAGCACAATAAATGCACACTGATGCCAGTGTACATTTTATTTTAACATACACCCCAGAAGGCACCTTAGAGGTGCCCCCTGAAACCTTAACCAACTACCTGTGTAGGCTGACTGGTTTTAGCAGCCTGCCACACTCGAGACATGTTGCTGGCCACATGGGGAGAGTGGCTTTGTCACTCTGTGGCTAGTAACAAAGCCTGTACTGGGTGGAGATGCTAACACCTCCCCCAGACAGGAGCTGTCACACCTGGCGGTGAGCCTCAAAGGCTCACCCCTTTGTGCCAGCACCGCAGGACACTCCAGCTAGTGGAGTTGCCCGCCCCATCTGGCCACGGCCCCCACTTTTGGCGGCAAGGCCGGAGAAAATAATGAGAATAACAGGGAGGAGTCACTGGCCAGTCAGGACAGCCCCTAAGGTGTCCTGAGCTGAAGTGACTCTAACTTTTAGAAATCCTCCATCTTGCAGATGGAGGATTCCCCAATAGGATTAGGGATGTGACCCCCTCCCCTTGGGAGGAGGCACAAAGAGGGTGTACCCACCCTCAGGGCTAGTAGCCATTGGCTACTAACCCCCCCAGACCTAAACACGCCCTTAAATTTAGTATTTAAGGGCTTCCCTGAACCTAAAACTTTAGATTCCTGCAACTAACAAGAAGAGGAGGACTGCTGAGCTGAAAGACCCCTGCAGAGGAAGAAAAGAAGACACCAACTGCTTTGGCCCCAGACTTACCGGCCTGTCTCTTGCCTTCCAAAGAAACCTGCTCCAGAGACGCTTTCCAAGGGACCAGCGACCTCTGAATCCTCTGAGGACTGCCCTGCTTCAAGAAAGACAAGAAACTCCCGAGGACAGCGGCACTGCTCCAAAAGAACTGCAACTTTGTTTCAAGGAGCAGATTTAAAGACCCCTGCAACTCCCCGCAAGAAGCGTGAGACTTGCAACACTACACCCGGCGACCCCGACTCGACTGGTGGAGAACCAACACCTCAGGGAGGACCCTCCGGCGACTCCGAGACCGTGAGTAACCAAAGTTGTCCCCCCTGAGCCCCCACAGCGACGCCTGCAGAGGGAATCCCAAGGCTCCCCCTGACCGCGACTGCCTGAACCCCATTTCCCGACGGCTGGAAAAGACCCTGCACCCGCAGCCCCCAGCACCTGAAGGAACGGAACTCCTGTGCAGGAGTGACCCCCAGGAGGCCCTCTCCCTTGCCTGCCTGCAACGCTGAAGAGATCCCTTGATCTCTCATTGAAAACCATTGTAAACCCGACGCGTGTTTGCACACTGCACCCGGCCGCCCCCGCGCTGCCGAGGGTGTACTTTTTGTGCTGACTTGTGTCCCCCCCCCCAGTGCCCTACAAAACCCCCCTGGTCTGCCCTCCGAAGACGCGGGTACTTACCTGCTGGCAGACTGGAACCGGGGCACCCCCTTCTCTCCATTGAAGCCTATGTGTTTTGGGCACCTCTTTGACCTCTGCACCTGACCGGCCCTAAGCTGCTGGTGTGGTGACTTTGGGGTTGCTCTGAACCCCCAACGGTGGGCTACCTTGGACCAAGAACTGAAACCTGTAAGTGACTTACTTACCTGTGAAACCTACAATACCTTACCTCCCCCAGGAACTGTGAAAATTGCACTAAGTGTCCACTTTTAAAACAGCTTATTGTGTTTTATGTAAAAAGTATACATGCTAATGTAATGATTCAAAGTTCCTAAAGTACTTACCTGCAATACCTTTCAAATGAGATATTACATGTAGAATTTGAACCTGTGGTTCTTAAAAAAAACTAAGAAAATATATTTTTCTATAACAAAACCTAGTGGCTGGATTTGTCTCTGAGTGTGTGTTCCTCTTTATTGCCTGTGTGTATGTACAACAAATGCTTAACACTACTCCTTTGATAAGCCTACTGCTCGACCACACTACCACGAAATAGAGCATTAGTATTATCACTTTTTGCCACTATCTTACCTCTAAGGGGAACCCTTGGACTCTGTGCATGCTATTCCTTACTTTGAAATAGCACATACAGAGCCAACTTCCTACAGGGGTTTTACGGATAAGGCTTGCAACTCACTCACTCTCCTTGCAGATGTTATAGCCACCAGGAAGACTGTTTTAATAACCAAATACCTTAAGGGGCAAGAATGCATAGGCTCAAAAGGGGACCCCATAAGGAAAGTGAGGACCAAGGACAAATCCCATTGAGGCATAACAAATGGTTTTGGAGGATATTCATTTAGAAGACCTTTCAAGAATCTGAGAACAATAGGGGATTTAAATAACGATGGTTGGTCTGGAAGACAAATGAAGGCTGACAAAGCCGACAACCCTTAATGGTAGCCACTGCACAACCTTTCTGTGCTAGAGACAGAGCAAAAGACCAAACGTCCGACAGATGAGCATGTAAGGGATCAATCTGTCTCTCTCCACACCACATAACAAATTTAGACCACCTATTAGCGTAGATAGATTTAATGGAGTGTCGCCTGGCCGCTAATATAACATCCACTACATCAGGCGGGAGAGAGAAGGAACTCGGGTTGCCCCGTTCAATCTCCAGGCATGTAGGTGTAGACTCTGGAGGTTGGGGTGTAAAACCTGCCCCTGCGACAGCGAGAGGAGGTCTGCCCTGAGAGGGAGACGGAGCGGAGGGCACAGCGAGAGTTGGAGAAGGTCGGAGTACCACACCCTCCTTGGCCAATCCGGAGCTATTAAGATGACTTGGGCCCGGTCTTGGCGAATCTTCAACACTCGAGGAATCAAGGGTATGGGGGGAAACGCGTAAAGCAACTGGTCGCACCAGGTTATCAGAAACGCATCCCCCAATGCTCCCCGCACCGGATACTGGAGGCTGCAGAATAACGGACAATGCGCGTTCTCCAGAGTGGCAAACAGATCTATACGAGGAAACCCCCACATCTGGAAGATTAAACGGACTTGATCTGGATGGAGACGCCACTCGTGGTCGGCCGACAATTGGCGACTGAGACTGTCCGCACGTACATTCAAGACCCCGGCCAAATGATTTGCTACCAAGCAAATCTGATGGTCCTTTGCCCAGGACCATAGTCGAAGAGCTTTTCTGCAGAGAAGGTACGACCCTACTCCTCCCTGTTTGTTTATGTACCACATCGTGGTAGTATTGTCCGTCAGGACCTGTACCGACTGACCACGAAGGGAAGGGAGGAAGGCCTTGAGAGCCAGACGTACAGCCCGTAACTCTAACAGATTGGTATGAAACATCTGTTCCTCTGGAGACCAAAGTCCTTTGATCTCCAGATCCCCCACATGAGCTCCCCACCCTAGAGTGGAAGCATCCGTTATAACCGTGGCCACTGGTGGCGACTGCGCGAACGACTTTCCTTGTGAAAGATTGTTGCTCGCAATCCACCACTTCAAGTCCACAGCAGCATCTCTGGAGATCTTGACTGCACCTTCTAGATCTCCCTTGTGTTGAGACCACTGCCTTCGGAGGCACCACTGAAGAGCCCTCATGTGCCAGCGAGCATGCATGACCAACAGTATGCAGGAGGCAAACAGACAGAGCAGACGAAGGACCTTGAGGACTGGAACTACCGCTCCATTTCGAAACATTGGAACAAATTCCTGAATATCTTGAACCCGCTGAGGCGGAGGAAGGCTCGATTCAATGTTGTATCCAGTACTGCCCCTATGAATAGGAGGCATTGAGAGGGCTCCAGGTGAGATTTGGGCACGTTCACCTAAAAGCCCAGGTCGAACAACAACTGGGTTGTTGACTGCAGATGATACGACACAAGCTCCGGGGACTTGGCTTTGATCAACCAGTCGTCCAAGTAAGGGAATACTGCTATCCCCTTCCTTCTGAGCTCTGCCGCAACCACTGACATCACCTTCGTGAAGACTCGAGGTGCTGAAGTAAGACCAAACGGAAGGACCGCAAACTGATAGTGCTGCGACCCTACCACAAACCGGAGATACTTCCTGTGTGACTTGAGTATCGGAATATGAAAATAAGCATCCTGCAAGTCGACAGACACCATCCAATCTTCTTTGTTCAACGCCAAAAGCACCTCTGCTAGGGTCAGCATCTTGAACTTTTTCTGATTGAGGAACCAATTCAAGATCCTCAGATCCAGGATCGGTCTCAACCGACCATCCTTCTTGGGAATCAGGAAGTACCTTGAGTAACAACCTCGACCCCTTTCCTGCTCTGGGACCAACTCCACCGCGCCCTTTGAAAAGAGGACTTGAACCTCCTGTTCTAGCAACAGGAGGTGTTCTTCTGAACAATAAGATGGGCGGGGCGGGATGGGGGGGCGGAAACTCCCGAAAGGGAAGGGTGTAGCCTTTTTCCACAATACTGATAACCCAAGTGTCCGTTGTAATAGTCTCCCACTTGTGGAGAAAATGCCGTAATCTTCCCCCTACAGGAGAGGAGTGAGTGGGAAATGGTGGAAGCCTAAGGCTGCTTTCCCTGCTGCACCCCTCCAGAGGACGAGGAAGAGGCAGAGTGCTGTTGAGAGGCTCCTCTGGTGCTGGCCCTACCTCTCCCTCTAAATGATCTATAGGGGTGGGAAGAGGCGGGTTGCTGGAACCTCCCCCGAAAGGAAGAGGAGGAAGAGCCACGCCCAAATCCACGAAACCTCCTGAAAAACCTGGAAGAGGCAGAGGAAGAAGGAGCTTGCAGCCCTAACGATTTGGCTGTGGCCCTGCTCTCTTTAAATCGCTCCAAGGCCGAATCTGCCTTTGCCCCAAACAGTTTGTCCCCATCAAACGGGAGGTCTAATAGGGTCAACTGCACGTCCGCAGAAAACCCTGAATTACGGAGCCAGGCCTGTCTCCTCGCCACCACAGCCATGCCCATCGCCCTAGCCACAGAGTCGGTCGTGTCCAGCCCAGACTGGATAATCTGGGTTGCGGCAGTCTGGGCGTCCGAGACAACATCCAAGAGTCCCTGGGGAAGCTCCGTAAACGAAGATGAAATATCATCCATAAGAGCATGGATATATCTCCCCAGAATGCAAGTTGCGTTGGTGGCCTTCAACGCCAAACTGCAAGACGAAAATATTTTCTTGGATTGAGCATCAAGTTTTTTGGAGTACCTGTCTCCAGGTACCGTCGGGAAAGATCCAGGCGCTGATTTCGAATAACAGGAGGCTTGCACCACCAAGCTCTCCGGCGTAGGGTGTCTTAAAAGAAAGCCAGGGTCAGATGGTGCAGCCCGATACCTTCTGGCCACAGCCCTATGAACCGCCGAGGAAAATACAGGCTTCTTCCACACCTCTAACACCGGATCAAGCAAAGCCTCATTAAACGGCAAGAGAGGCTCCGCTGCAGCAGAGGCCGGATGCAGCACCTCCGTCAATAAATTCTGCTTCGCCTCTGCCACCGGCAAAGGCAGGTCCAAAAAGTTAGCTGCCTTCCTCACCACCGCGTGAAAGGTAGCAGCCTCCTCCGTATAGTCCCCTGGAGATGAAATGTCCCACTCGGGGGAAGTATCCAGCCCACTGGCCGTATCCAGACCATGCAGTCCATCACCAGAGTCCTCAACCTCTCCTTCCTCCAGGACTCGCTGATACTCCTGCTCTTCCAAAAGACAGAGAGCACGCCTCCTCGAATGTAGTCTCTGCTCAATACGCGGAGTCGACATGGCTTCTGCTGAAGATCGGCGCCGATCTCCAGAAGCATCCAACGCCGCATCCGGCGCCACAGGCAGCTTCGGCGCCGATGAAGGAGCAGGACGAAGAGATCTTGGAGCCGATGGACCCACCGGAGTCACAGGACGAAATCCCGATGTCGACGGGATGGAAACTTCCGGAGCCAATCCCTCTGAAGCCACCGGAGCGGCCACCGGCGCCGAGCCCACATTCCCAAAAGGGAGAAAGGGCATAAAGGGTGCTGGCCGAAGAGGCGCAGGATCACCCAATGAAAAGGCCAAAGGCCCCGAAGGACCAGCCGGAGCACCTCCTGGAGCCATCTGCTGAAAGATGGTATACATCGCATTCAGAAATGCGGTACTATCGGCTCCAGGGGCGGGAAAAGCCAGATACTGAGGTGCCTGGATCGAAGGCGACCCCGACGCCGGAGACATCACAAGAGGCTGCATCACCTCAACCACAGACGCTTGTCCAGGCGAAGTCGGTGACGCCGGAGAGGGCAACGGCGTCGATGGATGCAGCGTGACCGTGGGACTGACCTCCCAAGTCCCCCGACGCCGAAGGCGACCTCGAACGAGTCTCCTTGCTGGAATGACGCCGTGAATCTCTACGGCGCCGGGAGTCTCGATGACGCCGATGAGTCCTTGGCGAAGAAGACTTTTTGTGATGTTTTTCCTTTCTCTTTGACTTCGCAAGGAATAGTTTAGCCTCACGTTCTTTGAGGGCCTTCGGATTCATGTGCTGACATGAATCGCAAGTCACGACGTCGTGGTCGGAGCTCAAACACCAGAGACAGTCGGAGTGAGGATCTGTAACGGACATCTTGCCCCCACACTCTCGACAGGGCTTGAAACCCGACTTTCTCTGAGACATTGTTACCGCAGAGAAGAACTACACAGCAGAAAATACACTGTAACTACTAAAGTAACAGTAGCTCCCTCGAAGATAAGTTTCGAATGCACGGAAAAAAAACGGGAACTGACGTCGGCGAGGACCTCTTATTGCCTGTATGATGTCAAACGGCGTCGCGTGGGCTAGAGTGACGTCCTCGTCGACGTGCAGAGACTAGGAAGAAGATTTCCGTTGAATGCTGGCGCCATGGGAGTATTCATTAGGTGAGGAATCCACAGGTAGTTGTATCCATCAGAAATGAAAATATTTTTTGAAAGGAAGCTCATAAGGCTTGTTTCAGAATCACACACAAAACAAACCACAGAACTCTTTCTCCAATGCCCTTCCATTAACTTGCAAATGAAACTACAGAGAACTAAGATTCGGTCTCTCCCTTAAGAAAGCAGTAGCAACTCTAGAAAAACAACATTTACATGGAAAACTTAACGTTTTGGCATTATATCGTCTGCTGCTGCCAGGCGTTTTTGAATCACTCAACAAACAAAAGTACCTAAACTGCCATTCATTAGGATGAGGATATGAAAATGCAGTTCAGCAAGATTTCTTTGTTTCAACTGCAACACTACACAACTCCTGAATGGATTTCTTTTAAAACTTATGTCAACTGCTTAATCACTACCTACAATCAATTTAGAAGCTGAGTAACTAATATGCTCCATCTTAAGCCTTACATTTCAGTACACCACAATTTGCAAAAAAAAAATCCATATTTCAATGAAGCTAACACCTTATCTAAGTTGAATATCAATATGCTTCTGTTAGTAAGCCTGGAGTCTACTATATGCATTTGATACAATTTAGAACAATCATACATTAAACTCTTACTGAATTCCAAATTTTTAAAAAGGTCTTACACCCTTAACCTATTGACTTTTTATTTATAAAGTACTGTGGTTGTTTTAAAGAAATATGCCATAAAATATGTTTGGATTCTACTTCTGTACACACTGAGCACTACCAAGAGCTTACACTGTTTCATGTACAAGCACATAAAAATCCAAAATCAACAAATACTATCAGCCATCTGGGGGAATGCCATCTTGAGGTACAAGACGGACATCCTGATATTTGGTCTGGACACCTTTTCTTGGCCTACTGATGGTGGCCACATCTACTAGGTTCACTGCCATAAACAAAAACAAAAAAACCTCAGTGAAACATTAACCTCAGAATTTCCATCAAACCACAACTGTAAAAGGTCTAGTAAACTGGACTGCTGAAATTTAGAATCCTTAGGAAATTCCTCTCCCTTTCACATATCTAAGCATACCGTGATAATGGGAGCATGTACGTTTTCGCACTCTGCCTTGCATCTTGGTTTTGAACAAGATTGCTAGGCTTGTTTGGTACCTTTACAAATATGACCATGTCACTATGGACCATATCTTTACTGCAATGGCTTCTGGAGCAACAATGCACTAATTTTTGGCACTATGTTTGCTTCATTAGGTGGCCAAAATTTCAACAACAGTATTGCACTTACCCTTTTGACTGTCCGTTGGCACGGTTTTCAAAAAATTTTATCTCCAAAATATCGTTTATTCCCAGACAGTGAACAGAATCTGTTAAGTCTTCATCTGTCGTCCACTGAAAAACATCAAGTTATTTATTTTAATTTACTACTACTAGGATTTTGACTATATTTACCTTTTCTGTCAGTACTTTGCTTTTGCCACAATTGATTAATACAGGTATCTGCAACACTGAAAACACACACAATGCTATGACACATATAATGCTGTGCAAGTTAAAAGAAAACGTTTTGATGTAAATTGGAAACATCTAAAATTCCGAATCGTTCTCTTCTACATTTTATAATAATTTGCAAATTTCATGGTTTAAAGCTTTCATTTTATCCTAAACGATGCACATTCAACATGTGTTTATGTTAAAGCAGCATTTTAAGGGTTGATTTGTAAAGAGGGGAGTCTTCCAATCACAAGATACCCAGGTACCTTACAGAACAAAAAGAAAACAAAAAAAGTACACATACACATTTGTTACCATCCTTGTGGGGACTAACCTTAAAAGAATGTTTTTAGACTATGTTAATGACAGTAACATATTAAGAAAAAATGTATGATACAGGATCATGATTGTTACATATACCTTTGTTCAATCATGTGCACAGAACTATCCTTGATGGGACCAAATCATGGCTAAATTGCTTTTTAATTTATGGTGGGGCACATAGGTTTCCTTGATAGTTTATCCATATATGGTTTATTTCATATATAAGGAATATGATACATATTAAAATTAACTGATGGGTCATACAATGAGGTCAAACGAAAAACCAGTGTTAAAAACAGTTATATTTTTCTCATTCTAGCTATTAGACAAATCTTCACACTTAAGAATAGCATGTAATGTTACTGTGTACATTGAGATGGTGTATGTGATGAAAGGGAAGTTCAAGTCCCCAACAAGGGTGGTATTATTCTGACAGTGAGGTTTAAGTCTCTGCAGAGATGTTTTGTGACCACTCTAACAGTCTCCAGGTGTCTAGAATTTCAATATTAAAATTCTAATGGGGGAGGGTAAAGGACCAACAGAGATGGTTTGTAGAAAGAGTGTTGTTCAATTAACCACAGATATGGTGTAGCACGACAGTGAACTTCAGGTCCCCATAGTTATAATATGTAACTACAGCAATGTTAAAGTTCCCCTTAACATGGCATAGAATGACTTTGAAGTTCTGATCCCTATAGTGATAGTGTGTGAATATAGCAATCTTTAATTCCCCACAGAGACGATGCTGAGTGACAGTGATGTACAGGTACCCATGATTGTGTGTGATTTTAGCACTTTTTAAGTTTTCACAGAGCTAGTGTACACTGACAGGAAAGGTCAGATCACCACTGCAATAGTGTGTGACTTTCCATAGTGATAGTTGTGCTGAAGTCCCCAAATTGATGGATCAGAGTGACACAGATTCAAGTCCAATAGCAATAGTGTGAAAGCAATGTTTAACTACCCCACACAGACCCTGTGCAAGAAAAGTGAAGTTCAGTTCACCATAGAGATGGTGACATTACTGCCATAGTTCCCACAGATATGGTGTCGAGTGACTTAGAGATAGTGACTTTATAGCAAAGTTCAGATTTCCGCAGATATGGCACAGAATGACAGTAATATACATGTCCCAATAGTAATAGCGTGTAATTATAGCAATGTTGAAGTCCCTACAGAGATGGTGTGTAATATATAGATGACTAAATTTTCACATGATGGAATAAACTAATGATATTATAGCAGCATCTTCGAGGTCTGTAATGACTGATCTTGAATTTAAAGAAGAGAATATGGTGTGAGAGGGACACAAAAGTATTTGCAAGGGTTCAGCGGATTATTTACGTTTTTAGAGTAATAGCAAATTGCTTTATGATTGCTTCATGTCAACTATAGAGTTAGGGAATGACAGTGATGACAAATTCCACTAACAGATGGCATGTGAGGGACAGATTAATATTATGATGGAAGAGGTCAAGCAGTGTTCAATAAAGTGACTGTGTCCCAGACCAAAAACTGGTTGACATATGATCTGAAGTGGATCTTCAATGGAGACACATGCAGTCTGGCTGGTTCATTATAATATACCAGAAGGGGGAGGAGTGCCCGGGTTGGGGGAGGTAGCCAGAAACTGAAGTAGAAAGTCACTTGTGGTCTACAACCAAAGGCCTAGTGCTAGTATTTTAAGAAATCAGGGATGCCCGATCTGTGACGATTACACCACACACATTGAGTGAAGATGAGATTTGTTGATTTAACTGTATGGGTCTAAGAGCCCAAATGCTTGCTCAAGTTAACTTTCTTTTGGTTAATGATTGCTGTTTTACCCCTAGAGGGTAATGACAGTCTGTAATAAACTGGAAAAATGGATGGTGTCTTCATAGACATGCCTTTAACGTGCAAATTAAGTACTGCCATAGCAAAGGTAATTAATCTTTACCCGTGTTGGTAATCTTTGTATCTGTACATCTGCAACTTGAACAGAAATCAGTTGACAAAAACATACCACTGAGTTGGAAAGGTCAAACAATTAGGGAGTCAACTTAACAGGGGGTGTGGAATTTATATAGACCAATGCCCAGGACATATTGTCTGGGGTCAAGGACAACACATTTTCATTTTTATTTTGTCCTTGGGACAAGTAGGTGCAACAACATGCAGCACAAACACTTTGGCTGCCAGTTTACATTACCACATTATGGAGCATGGAAGGGAATCGCCTGCAGTTGATGTAATATCTGTATCCATATGATAAATCTGTCTGAACCTGTATTTATGGTTCATTAATGCAAAGCCTTAATTATTAGGGTGAGCAGTCTAAATAAATGTTGTAAACTCGGACTGCACTACTAAGAGTAGTTCCAGTATTTAAAAAAAAAAAAATTTATGTATGTTTGCAAACTTTAACATTATGCGGCTATGTATAATGCTCTCTGATTAGGTGCAAATATTTGCAGAAGCTTGAAAGCAAGATAGCTTTCAAAATGAAACGTTCACAAAAAATGCAACAAGGAGAAACCGGTTTTGATAATTTACTGAGGAATTTTATCTTTGAAGCATCATTTAGTAAAACGTGTTGATGCATGCTAGCATTTCTAAAGTATGTTCATAATGGCAAACCAGTGTAAGCAGTTTCACGATGATTATGGGACACATGAAAATAAACGAGCACTGGCAAAGCCAATAGGTCCGACATTGGTGGCCAGTCTTTTGGTTTTGTTAATGCATATCTTGTTTTGACACAGCTTTTTTGAAACTTCATTGCGGTTGTGGGAGCTGCTGGCCCTCAACATTTTAATAAATGTTGGCAAAAAACAAAAATATTTTTGGGTCTCAAAAACCTCACATTGCCACAGGAGTTCCTGGCACTGAACAAAGCTACTTTGTGTGCCAATATGCTCCTTGTGAAAGAGCAGACTGCTATCAGTCACAGAGAAGGCAGCCGACAGATGTATAGAGAGAGAGACAGAATTTTAATAAAAACAAAAAAGTCTTGGTTAATGCCTGACCTAATTAGGGGCCCAATTCTTAAAGAAAGTCAAAAAAGTGTACCCAGCATAGATGTCTTTGCATTAGTGAAGATTTACATAACCACAGAAAATATTTGTGAACTGTATTTTCGCATGAGCAAATATGCATATGCAGATTTGCTCATGTGAAAATCTGTTGAGCGCTAACAAGTTCACTTTCCCTCCAACCACTTTTTCCTCCCAACTCTGGAAGAGGTTTTACTTCTGCCCTTGTCAGAAGTAAATTTCTAACCATTCTCTGTATGGGAAGAGATTAGCGAATAGCTGGTGAAAGCCCTTAAAACATGCAAGTTAGTAGGTTTGCACAGACTCAAAGGGGCATTCCAACCGTGGAACTATTGATTACCGCTACCTCCAGCCCCAGTACGTAGATCTGCAGAAAGGTGGCAAAATAAGGAAATTGCCAATATTCAAGTCCTACTACAGGGAGTGCAGAATTATTAGGCAAATTAGTATTTTGACCACATCATCCTCTTTATGCATGTTGTCTTACTCCAAGCTGTATAGGCTCGAAAGCCTACTACCAATTAAGCATATTAGGTGATGTGCATCTCTGTAATGAGAAGGGGTGTGGTCTAATGACATCAACACCCTATATCAGGTGTGCATAATTATTAGGCAACTTCCTTTCCTTTGGCAAAATGGGTCAAAAGAAGGACTTGACAGGCTCAGAAAAGTCAAAAATAGTGAGATATCTTGCAGAGGGATGCAGCACTCTTAAAATTGCAAAGCTTCTGAAGCGTGATCATCGAACAATCAAGCGTTTCATTCAAAATAGTCAACAGGGTCGCAAGAAGCGTGTGGAAAAACCAAGGCGCAAAATAACTGCCCATGAACTGAGAAAAGTCAAGCGTGCAGCTGCCACGATGCCACTTGCCACCAGTTTGGCCATATTTCAGAGCTGCAACATCACTGGAGTGCCCAAAAGCACAAGGTGTGCAATACTCAGAGACATGGCCAAGGTAAGAAAGGCTGAAAGACGACCACCACTGAACAAGACACACAAGCAGAAACGTCAAGACTGGGCCAAGAAATATCTCAAGACTGATTTTTCTAAGGTTTTATGGACTGATGAAATGAGAGTGAGTCTTGATGGGCCAGATGGATGGGCCCGTGGCTGGATTGGTAAAGGGCAGAGAGCTCCAGTCCGACTCAGACGCCAGCAAGGTGGAGGTGGAGTACTGGTTTGGGCTGGTATCATCAAAGATGAGCTTGTGGGGCCTTTTCGGGTTGAGGATGGAGTCAAGCTCAACTCCCAGTCCTACTGCCAGTTCCTGGAAGACACCTTCTTCAAGCAGTGGTACAGGAAGAAGTCTGCATCCTTCAAGAAAAACATGATTTTCATGCAGAACAATGCTCCATCACACGCGTCCAAGTACTCCACAGCGTGGCTGGCAAGAAAGGGTATAAAAGAAGGAAATCTAATGACATGGCCTCCTTGTTCACCTGATCTGAACCCCATTGAGAACCTGTGGTCCGTCATCAAATGTGAGATTTACAAGGAGGGAAAACAGTACACCTCTCTGAACAGTGTCTGGGAGGCTGTGGTTGCTGCTGCACGCAATGTTGATGGTGAACAGATCAAAACACTGACAGAATCCTTGGATGGCAGGCTTTTGAGTGTCCTTGCAAAGAAAGGTGGCTATATTGGTCACTGATTTGTTTTTGTTTTGTTTTTGAATGTCAGAAATGTATATTTGTGAATGTTGAGATGTTATATTGGTTTCACTGGTAATAATAAATAATTGAAATGGGTATATATTTTTTTTTGTTAAGTTGCCTAATAATTATGCACAGTAATAGTCACCTGCACACACAGATATCCCCCTAACATAGCTAAAACTAAAAACAAACTAAAAACTACTTCCAAAAATATTCAGCTTTGATATTAATGAGTTTTTTGGGTTCATTGAGAACATGGTTGTTGTTCAATAATAAAATTAATCCTCAAAAATACAACTTGCCTAATAATTCTGCACTCCCTGTATAGTATTAGCCCTGCATAATCAGAGCGGCTAGAGCTCTTAAATAATAAGACTGCTGCCATAATTTGTTGCCACACTACAAGGTACCGAAAGGGACAAGTACTTTTTTTTTTTTTTCCAGGACAAGTAGATTTATGAAGCAACTTGTCACATGGACAAGTAGATATTTTATGGGTCCTTTAAGTGGCCTGGTTTCCTGTTATACATGAACAACAATAGTGTTTATTAAATAAGACACAGGAGAAAATTTAGTACACCACTCATCCTGAAGTCCTGAACTTCTAGTCCTTTTATATGTGAGAATAAAGGGAAAGTGGAATGAAAAATTGCATAGGATCACAGTTTGGTAAAGTGGGGAAGCCGGGAATAATGCCTGGTTTTCTGGTTTCACTTTGTTCAATTCAGCTACTAGATGTTTATGCTTTACTCCCAGAAACCCACCTTATTTCCAACACGCCTCCAACACCCCACAACCACGACTGCTGCCCTGCTCGATTCAATGAGGCCCTCGATCACATCACAGACCTACATTTTGGCCCCCTGGAAAATCTTTGCGATTACCCATAATATAACTGGTCTAGGGGTTCCCGACAGAGTGATCAGGGCTTACCATGCAGTCCCAAAGTACTCCATTTAGGGGTACTGTGGTAGAGCATCCTCAGGCTTAACACAAAGGAGTACAAGAAATCAACAAATACACATAATAGTCAACACATGAGACAAACAACTCAAGAAGGAGATTCAGACCAATTTATAAAAATAGCTATTATCCTTATTTATGTTTAGGCACCAGAGAAAATTATTCAGGTAAGTAGGTTTTTAAATAGGAAATCTTTTCACTTTAAAAATGGACACTTCAATTTCTGAGTTCTGTAGTGTTATCCTATGGGAGGAAAAACAAGTTCTGCTAACAGGTAGAGTACAGCAACATAGAAGACCAATTTCCTGAGGTTATGTGAATAGTGGGCATGGTCCATGGCAACATACACAGTACACCCTCAACAGCACGGGGGCGGGCGAGTGCAGATTGCAAACCAGTGTTTGGTGCCCAATGCGCTCCTAAGGAGACTAGTCACTGTGAAAAGAGGCTTCAGGCTAAGACTGAGCACCCTGTTTCAGTGAGTCACAGAGTGGGAACACTCAGGTCATGTGTTTGGAGACCTAGGGACGCCAGTGGTCCTCTTCTCCTCAGTCCAGGGTGTCCAGATGCAGAGGTTTCTTGGACCACTGGGTGTCCGGTGGCAGTGGGGGCACACATAACTGGCTGCAGACGTGTACAGGGGAAACCAGTCAAGGTGTACCAAAAAGTGGGCTCAAGTCTCAAGAGCCTGGGGGATGCAGAGACACCTGCAGTCCTCTTCACTGCACCACGACACCCTGGACAGAGGAGGAGCGACAAGGCTGCCATCACCGGAGGCGGTCATGGTTGAAGGGGGCCTGCACAAAAAGGCTGCAGGCTTCGGTGTGAAGGTCACAGCAGGGAAACCCACAATGGACTTTGCTTTTGGAGAGGCTGGGGACCACTTGGCACCACTGGCCCACTTCAACACGGGCTAGGAGCCTCAGGTGCAGTGGTGCTGTCCAGCAGCGGTTTTGGCGGTCTAGAGACCTCTTCAGCGGTGCTTGGGAGCTTGCAAGCATGCAGGAGAGCAGCTCCACTACTCCACATGGGTTCCTTGTGCTGGGGTGAAAGCTGGCAGTCTCTCCGGGCTTTTGGAAATTTCAGCAGATGGGAGGAAAAGGTGACTTTCACTGCCTAAGAGGACTTCTTACAGCAGTCCATCCCTGGCTCACTTTAAAGCACTTCATAAAAGCACACACTATGACAATATGTTGTGCTGTGAATTATCTGCAGTAACAATCTTTCTGCCGGATACTGCATCTGCAGAGGCTTCATCCATAGACTAATCCCAAACACTTGTTTGGACACAAACTTTAAAGCTCTCGCTTCGCCATTAGGGAATTTGTCCTTTTGTCAAGGCCGAATGTGGGGTCAGATGATGTCACCGAAGCCATATAGCACCCTCTCTGGCGCAGGGATGTCAACTGCCATTCATTCTTTTCCCAGCCTTCGAGGAAAATGTACAGAGACATTGGTAAGGTTATGCAGTACCAAAAGTAATGTGTTATCTTATTGATTCTCCTTATAAAACATCCATCAAACAAGGAGGTAGGCGGGTCAGTGAGGAATCTGCAGGTACAGTGTTCACCCGAAAGACTGTTACCACAGGTAAACTTTTTTTCTTATAAATACTTCTACCTGGTGATTTCTCACCTTTGGAATTAATTCCAAAGCGAAACTCTGCTCAGGAGGAGTGTTGATGGATGGTTAAATAAGGAAATCCTGCAGGACAGATCTGGGAAAGCAGCCCTCCTTATGCACGTCAGAATCCAAGCTGTAAAATGCTTGGCAAAGGAGAATAAAGATGCTCGTGAGTCTACTTCAGAACAGTTCTTCCCTTCTTGGCACTACAACAGGTTACCAGTCATTTTCATCATTAATAAGAATAAACATAATTAATCATAATGATAAAAATAATACTAACAATAAACAAAACTAATATTAACCCCCAGGGTGCCTGTGGGGAGCTGGTCTCGTCCAGGCACACAGTTTCCGTGTGCCTGGGACGAGAACAGCTCGTCCTGCACCCGGACCACACCCCCCAGCAATCTGATGACGCCAGCACGCTCACAGCTAGCAGACGTTAACAAAAGCTTCTGAGGATGCGCTGGAAGACATTTGCTTCCAGCGCGTCGAGAGAGGGGACCATCCAATGGTGAGTCCTTCTCTTTTTGGGAGTTTTAGGGAGAGGGGGGGGGGACGACAGGGACTGAAAAAGCGGGAAAGGAAAGAGTTTTTCCTTTCCCTCTGCCTGTTTTCAATGGATTCCTGCTCCACGATCTCGGAGCAGGAATCCCCACTAGGCACCAGGGATTTAGTGTGCAGTTTACTTTGGGGAGCGACCCCTTGGGCAATGGTCGCTCCCCTCGGGGCCATAAATGGGGACACAGGGCTGTTGGCCATTTCTGCCCACCTTGGGGGCAGATCGGCCTAGAGATATCTGATTTTTTTTTTGGGTCCCCCTTGTTTTTTGTGTGCCCCTTGGTGGCAGATTGGCCTATTTTTTTTAGGCCCATGGGGCAGAATCCACAAGCACCAGGAAGAGAGAGGGGGGTGTGGGGGAGAGAGTGTCAACACCAGGACAGTGCACGCTGTACGGGCAACATAATGCAAAATGACAAACCTTAAACAATGTAATAATTTATGCACTGTTTGTTGATATTGCATATTAACTTTTTGTATTGCAGGTATTTATCTTGAAATGTCATTAATGTTGTTTGTAATGTATTGTTCATTTTCAAGCCTTTCCTGCAGCCTGGCTGGGTGTGGCATGTGGGCGTGGCTTGGGTCTATTTAAGGAACCCAGCCCAGCTCCACGTGCTCACTATTCAGTGCTCCAGGTGCAGAGCAGCAGCATTTTCCTGGGCTGCTGTTCCGGAGGCCTACTTAAACATTTCCTGGCCCTGTCCTCATTATCTTGCTGAGCTGCAAGCAGGGCGGTGAGACGGAGGTCAGGGTAGGCCCCCGACTCCATTTCTATAAACATTTGTGTTTTTAGCTTTGCGATTTACAGTGACCGTGATTTATTCTTGGCACTTAACCCTTGCAGTTCAAATCGGCAGAGTGCGTGATCATTTCGAGGCATTTGGAATCTTGATGGTTGAATCGGCAACAGTGTGAGCTATTCATTCTTGAAAATTAACCCTTGCAGTTCAGATGGGCACAGTGCGCAATCATTCCAGGTACTTGAGTCTTGATGCGCAGTCTGGCAATAAGGTGCGCAATAATTTCTGGGCAACAATCTTGAAACTTAGATCAAACAGAGTGTGATCTTTCTAGACAAAACAGGTTTAGTCAGTTTGCCTATTCTACAGTGTCATTCATGAATCTTATAGTAGTTAATTCTTTGGGAACGAATGTGCTCATTGACTCTTGTTGTGATGTAATTGCTATTCTAAGGATTATCTTGAGAGAGTTCAATGTTCAGAGCTTATGAGTATAAAAAGGTCACGTTATTGAAAAGTTCTTGATCTCTCATGTTATTAGAGCATAAAGAATTAAAACAAAGTTCATGAAGATTAATGTGAATGACCTTGCTATTGTGTTCTTAACTCTTGCTTCCACAAATTTCCTTCCCCACTGTCCCCAACCTAAAACCCATCCCCCTCTTGGCCTTTCTTTACCTCAGTGCTATGATAGCTAGTAGAGTTTGGAGCTGCCAAGAGGTAGACCTATTGGGAACAGGCGCGAACCCAGAGGATCCGGTCTCTCTGACAGAGAGAGGCATTGTGTGAGTGTGTGTGTTGGGGTGAGGTGGCCCCTTTGGCAAGGGTTGCCTCCCAAAGGGGGACACATTACTGATGGCTATTTCTGCTCCCCCTTTTTTTTTTTTTTTAAGGCGTATCTGCCCCCAAGACATGAGGGATTTTTTTTCCTCTTTTTTTTGTTCCCATTAGTCTTTTTTGCTGCCCTAATTTTTTATGGCCATCTGCCCCCCAAGGGGGGACAGAAGCCACTTAGGCACCAGGGACAATTTCTAAGTTCTTGATGGCAGGGAGTTTGTCAACTGGCGAAGTATTTGTAATTATAACAGTTTATTTCTTTTTTTTGTTATAGTTCAAAGCTTTTGCTTCCTTTGCTGTGGATCCTTGTGGTTTTGGCAGCAGTTGTCCTGCTGTTTGCATAGTTACATGTTTTAGGTAAGTAAAAGCAATTTGCTCCAAAGGAGTATTGTTGACATGCATGAATGACATATTTGTAGGTGGTGTACTAAATGCAGGATTGTGTGCGAAATTGTCCTTAGATTTGAGCACAATTTTTGTGTTGTCTTATGTCTAATTTTCTTTTTTCTTTTTAGTGGGATATCATTGGTGATTGCTGTGTCTGTGCAGAGTAGTTGCTGGTGAGTAGCTTTTTCAGGCAAGTGAGTGGTATAGTTTTTAGTACCGTACATAACTCTGTGATAAAGCTACACTTTGTTTATGACTTATTTTAGTGCTGGTTGTTGGCAATCCGTTTGTTGTTAGAAAGGATCATGGCTAGCCACAGAGTGACCGCTCAGCAGGTTGTTCCATGCTTTTTGAGTCATCTTCTGACCATGATGAGGCTGACTCTGTATCTGATACAGAGGAGGAAGTGAGAGATTCTGGCAGTGAGTTTTCTGTCCAAGAGGATTCTTCTGATGAGGAAGCCACTCTCAGTGCAGATGAAGGGCCTTGTTTAGAGGAGGAGATTGATATGCCAAGAGTGCAGCAGCCTGGGGCTGATGGGTTTCCCATTAGAAGACCTGACACCTGCATTGCCCCAAACATGGCGCAGCCACAGCTACCTGCATTTACTGGTTTCACAGGGTGTAGAGTCAATATGGAAAACCTTTTGCCTGTCAATTTCTTTCACTTGTTTATGGACGATGTATTTTTGGAAGAGATTGTTGAGCAGACTAATTTGTATGCAGAGCAATAATATTTGAGAGACAACGCTGCCGGACTCATGCCTCAGTCTAGAGCTACTCAGTGGGTTCCCACATATCTGGAAGAGATGAAAAAGTTTTTAGGTTTAACTTTTTTGATGAGGTTAATAAGAAAGCAGTCACTGGCTTCTTATTGGTCTACTAGTGCCTTGATGGCAACAGCTATATTTCCTGCAACTATGACTGTAATCGCTATTTGCTTCTTCTTCGTATGCTGCATTTTGTAGACAAAGCTTTAGCCTTGCAATGAGATCACCCTGATTGTGACCACTTTAAGATTAGGCCTGTCCTTGATCATTTTGTAGATCGGTTTTCAGAGGTCTATGTTCCAGTCAAAGAGATAAGTGTGGACGAGTCTTTGGTCCTGTTCAAGGGGCGTTTAGTTTTTTAGTTTTTAAGCAGTACATTCCTAGTAAGAGGGCACGGTATGGAATTAAACTGTATATGTTGTCAGAAAGTAGTACAGGATACGTGTATAATTTCCAGGTCTACACTGGTAGGGATTCCAGTATTGACCCCTCTGGTTGTCCGCTCACTTTTGGAGTTAGCAAGAAAATTGTGTGGGAACTTGGTAGACGACTTTTTAACAAAGGTCACCATCTGTACATATATAATTTCTACACTGGAGTGCAGTTGTTCAAGGAGTTGTTTAGAGTGAACACTGTTGCTTGTGGCACAATCCGTTCGAACCGGAAAGGCTATCCAAGGGAGCTTGACTGAAAAAAAATAAAAAATAAAAAAATTGAGGGGACAGTGCTACGAATTCTTGGCCTCGTCTGCCGGCGTCATCATCTGCTAGGAAAGACAAGCTCAGAGGGACAGAGTCAGATCCAAACATTTTGTGTATCCTTTGACTGTAATTTTCTTCCTCTTGCAACCTCTGCGTCTCTCTCCTTGACCTTTCTTGCGGCACAGCTTCGGAGAGTGGCACTGGGGTGATGGTGGTGGCAGATGATGGAGATGCACCGTGGCATTTCGATGCACCGAGTCAAAAGAAGGGTGAGCCGGGGTCGGTCCTTTTTGGAAGGAGCTGAGCCGGTTCAGAACTGATGACATGAATGGAGCACCATATGCAGGCAAAATGGGAGGGGGAAGGCATCCCACCTCCCAGGGCCAATTACAACCCAGGTGACCCCATTCCCCCCAGGGCCCAGCCAATTACTAAAAGGGGAAGGGGCGAGCGGAACCCCTCCTTGGGCAGATTGCAGCCTCAGGGACCCCATCGGCCAGGCTATTAGTGCAGGGAAGGGGGCTGCACTGCCCTTCTCCCTGGATCGAGATTTTGCACATGGGGACCCGATCCCCTGGGGCCCGACCAATAAGTAAAAGGAGAGGGGGGCCGCACAGGCCCCTTGCCTGGGGTATTTCAGCTCCAAGGACTCCATTCCCTGAGGCCTGGCCACTTAATGGTAGATGCCTTGGCCCCACCCAGGGTTTTGGGGATGGGGGGGATGGGAGGGTGGGCACTGAATGCCTCCACGGTCCCTGCTGGCTACTTGCGTCCAGCAGGAGCCAGCCTAGATGCCACAAACAAGGAGCTGCAAAAAACAAATAAATAAATGAAATGCTGCTCCCTGCGTAAGGGAGCAATTGTTTCATCTGTTTCCCTGCCCGCTAGACAGCAGGCAAGGAAACAGATGAAGACTGCTCCCAGCAGCTTTCATGCCCTCCCCTGCTGGAAGCCGATTTACTATTTCATCTTGCTTGGCGGGAACCTTGACAGTAAATATCTGTGTCCTGAAGGTGGGCACCACGGGACATGTGGAGCCAGCTCTGGCAGACCTCAGGGCCATTATTGGCGAGGGGCACGTGGCATCATTTTATTGGCATTGCACGGGCTGGCCCCAGGGAGTGGGTGGTCCCTAGGGCCAAAAATTGCCTTTTGGGAGGGGAGAGGAGGGGGTCACCGGGGCCATATGTGGACTGTGCGGCCTCCATCCCCTTAATTAAAACTTGCCTGGTCCCGGGCCATGAAGAGGATGTTCCCCCTCCACTCCGCAATATACTTATTTTCTTTTGCCCTAAGACCTGACCAACCCAGAAGCTGCAGTATAAACAAGCGTAGGAGACCGCCAATGTTTAGCAGTAATAATTTAAAAAAAACAAATGTGCTTTGACCCCGGCTGGATCCCCACCACCAGGCCTAGGGTCTTCATAAACTTCCCCCTTCTCTTTTTTGTTTTTTTTATTATGTTTACTTTTTTGGGGGGTCTCGGCTTGGTTGAAGTGATGGCAGGCAATCATATCGCAGCATTAGATCTGTCAGATCTGTGGAGCAGCTGCATCCACAGATGTCTATATTTCTTTTTCCTTTAATATCTCCAAAACTGCTGACCAGATTTACACCATTTTGTTTTTTACAAATTCGGGGAGACTTGTTAAATTGTACTAATGTTTTATTCTATGAAAACTAGGTCATAACTAACTACCTACTGGTGACCAGCAGTAGGTAATATACTGGATAGATATATTAAATTTAAAAACACAAAAAAAGATTTTCATTTATAATGTGCATCTTGTGTCTATGAATGATTTTTCTCTGCTTCGACTAGATTGAATCCTGACAAATTAGATTTTCAATGTACGATTTTTGTTTGGAATACCATAGAACTCTACACACTAATGGACAAGCTGCGCCAATATACTATACAAACACAGATCTGACAGGAAATAAGACAAAAATGGGAAAAAAATTGCATGGCTGAGGCTGCTGAAAAAGAAGACCTAAGAGGAAATATACTACTTAGGATCTTTCAGAAAAGCTTACTCAGTCGGTGACCAGTAACTAAAATCTGGTTGAAGAATATTTAGTAGGGATCATCTCCTAAAGAACGTGGCCTGATGAAAGAACAACTGGAGGTACTACTGACCAAGAGAGGAGCTGGAAGATGCTGTTGCAGGTATGCAGCGAGGGAATACAACTTGTACAAACAGATTTCTTCAGAATTTTATAAGATAGCTCTATCACTTCTTTTAGAGACATTTTCAGAGTTAGGGAACAAGGCTTTGTAAACTGGACAAATACTACATTTACAGAGGGAGGCACTGATTGTAGCTGTGCCCATTCTGGACAAAGATTGTCAGAGTCTGTGTTAGTTCTATATGATGCAGACTTATAACTTCTCAGCGAGGCCATGGGTACACAACTAGCAAAAGAGGTTCCAACAATAGCAGGCCCTGAGCTTCATTTCAAACAGGAATACAAAAGCTAACTTGCACCAGTTGGCTCAACAAGCATTCAACAAGTACTGAACTGTTTCAAATTTGCTCCATATACTCTGAAGTGGATCAAGCTTTTATGTTCCTTCCTGAAGTGTAAGAGTAAGAATGGGGAGTATAATCTGAGAGAGTTGGTATCTGGGCAATGCTACAAGGCAGATCTGCCTATTTTCACCATTATTATTAGCCTAATAATGAAACCATTTATACACATTCTGAGAAATTAACTAGCTCACTGGGGTATTGAGACAGGCAGAGGGAAGCACAACGTCTTGCTATATCCAGATGACATGCTTATGTTACTGGACGAGTTTAGTGACTTCTCTAGACCGAGGATGAAAATGTTGCTGTGTACACCACTGGCCTGCCAAAACATAAGGTAAGTGTCAGTGGCAGGAAGGCAATGGAAACCCAAAATACTGAAATAATTGGTAATCAAGGTACTTATAACAAAGTGTTTTAAGCAAGGTAGCGCATCTGATCCTTTCTTTGGAGAAAAAACAACAACTTTATCATTGATGAATCAGAATGCATTCATAAAACGTTAATATTCTCAAATTTTGCCTTTAAGATGTGATGTAGGTGATTTTTAAGTCAATTTTTCAGAGGCTTGCTAAATTGATGGCTTACATGTGCCCTGGAACCTATCCCAAAAATTCTACTTAACACACTAAGAAAAAGAGAACTGGAATTTTCCGATTTTGAATGCCTGTATACAGTCTCACAGCTCCAATATATACCAGAGAGGATGGAACTTTCTGCTTACTGGTAAAGACAGGTCCTAAATGGCAGCATGCTACCATCCCACTGCATCAATTGCTGATCAGACTAGAGATCACATACCTGGTCTCACTGATGTCAGAGACCTGGACTGGATAACCCAAAGGGTAATGAAACATGTCGCCTTTTTGGGGGTATTTAACAATTGGGGCTTTCTGTCATTCTTTAAATTTTGTCAGGAGGCTGACGTTTTGGGATGGACTGAGGAACGTTATCAGACACTAGACTATGAATATATAAATTACACCTTCCTATCCTTGAGGAAGCAAGAACTCAGTTTGTCAATAGAATAGGTGAATTCTTTCTCCACACCAAGATGTTGCAAGCAGTAAGGATTGTGGTATGAGAATTTCCCAGCAGTGCCACAGACTTACCAGTGTTGACTGCACTGGCGACTAACACAGTAAGGCATGCCGATTTTGACATTGCATTACATGGCATTGAGAGACTGCACCTCTATCTTGTGGAGAAAAGTGGGGGGGAGGGGGACAATATTGGAATGCAGCTTAAGGAAAGTGAGAGGATTTATCTGTTTAGATACAATAAAAAAAATAATCAAGAAATGCTAAATTTCGTCCAACATAATATAAATGGTAACAGCAAGCTTG
This sequence comes from Pleurodeles waltl, assembly GCF_031143425.1. Taxonomy (NCBI): domain Eukaryota; kingdom Metazoa; phylum Chordata; class Amphibia; order Caudata; family Salamandridae; genus Pleurodeles; species Pleurodeles waltl. The sequence continues at coordinate 835,503,254 of NC_090442.1, read as the reverse complement.
GTTGTGGAAAAGGCCTCTGCCCTCATCATGTTGAGTCTTGCTCCAAGGAAGATCCTTCCCCTTTCTGGCATTAGTAAGAATTTCCGTACATTTATAGAGAGCTCTTGTTTGTGCAGCATTTGTATGACTGTCTTGATGCTCCTTTGGCACCAAGTGAACTAACCTGCTTTCACTAGCGGGTCATCTGACTAAGGGTATACTAGCAACCCCTGCTTCTTAGGTATGCTTCTACTGCAGACACACAACAAAGTGTAGAACTCTCTTGTGCTTCTCTTGTACATTGGTATATGTAGATAGGCATCTGAGGTAAATTGCTGCTGTGTAAACAAAATTCTGCAACCGCAAAATAACCTCCTAGATAGTGGTCATTTTGACTTTTGGGTTTTTTATGAATTGGTTATAAACCAAAAGGTCAAAGATATAAAGGAGTGCCTTGTCTGGTTACTGCACTAGGAAATACACTGAGTAAATTCCCTGGTTGATTTTTGTGCATGGTACCTTTTAAATTGCTTGTTTTTTGCAGGAGCTCCTTTATCTACTGCTGCAGGAATAATAATTCTTCTTTCATATGTGATCTTTTCTTTGGTTTGAAGCTTGGAGGCATTCATGATCTCTTTGCGGTAACCATGCTGATTGATGTGGAGTATCTATTTGTCGGAGGTGATGCCCGTCCTCTTCTAGATACATTCCTCTATTCTGCCCCCCCCCCACTGGTGTTACGAGGTGGGTGCTGATTAAGTAATTTGCTCAATATCTTACTCCTGTGGGAGGCTGGGCCTTTTCCTCATGCTCTGCCTGTGGTGGCGTTCTTGGAAACTAAGTGTCTGCTGTGCCCTTGCTTGCTGTGATGACTGTGGGTAAAAGCTTGAAAACATCCCCTTCCCGGCTGGCATCTCATATGAGCTGATCCTCTTTGTGGGTGTCTACAGAACCGCAGTGCCACCACGGCCTTTGCTCCGTTACTGTCTTCCTTGATTTGTTGGATTGTCATCTACTGAGGTCACAAACCGATGCTATTTAGTGAACAGGGCAATAATGATGTTGTCTTGCACCTCATGCTTAAAAACCCAACAACCACAACCAGGCGTGACTTCTAAGTCAGCAGTAGTCTACATGCTGTATCTGTGACATGCAGTGTAGATTCCAATATTGGAAATAGTTTTTTCTCCCTCTATCACCATGGTTGTCTTCTTTAATGACGGTTCAGGGAGGAGATATATTAGTTCCCAGACTTCTTCCCATTGCTGGTGTGCAAAGTGGTTTCAAAGGGCATTTGAATTCTCAATTCTCCATTGCGTTGCAGACCATCTATCGGTTTTTCTGCCATTGTCTACTTTTTTGTTCTCCTTTTCAGGTGTTGTCCTGTAGATGATGGGATTCCGCCACTGTGTTGCCCTTGATGTATAAGTGTTTCTTTAAGGAGTGCAAATATTTGTTCTCAACCCTTGGAATTGGGGTTTTATATGTAACTGGCTCTTTGAAAGCTTCAGTTCCCAGTCTAAAATGGTTGACAGATGTATCCTCTTTAGCTTTTTGGCCTGTGTTTAGGTTTCGCCTGCACAGTAACTGCACTATGCTTATGAAATCTCAATGTATTTAAAGAAAAAAAAAAATCTTATAAAAGGGCCTAGAACTTCTGTTTTGTGGATCTCAGGAGTGCCTTCAACCTAGTACAGCATGCCATTTTGTGGCCTACAATGCTGGAATTGGGTGCCAGAGGAAAATTCCTGGCTTTCTTTCCTGCCTGTATGAAAATCTAACATGCAGAGCTCGTTTTGGTCTAAGGGGAGAACGTACCCCTCCTTTTAAGGTTGGGAGAGGTATTCGCCATGCTTGTGTCCTCGCCCAGTTGCTATTCTCTTTATTCATTAATGGGGTGGATACCTTCTTGCAGACCATTCAAGCAGATCCACCACGTGGCAGGGTGCCCTATACCTGTGGTGTTATATGCAAGACAATGCCGTCCTGATTTCTAGGACTTCGCTTGGACAGCAGAAACTTATGAATGGCTTTGAGGAATTCACAACTATAAAGGGTATGATGATTAATAAATCTAAAACTTTTTACAGTGCTTTGCGGCCAAAAGGCTCATCTGGGCCAAAGATGAAACTGCCTTTACTAAACAACTAATTTTAGATTGTTTAAAATTGGATATTGCCTCTTGTATCCCCTAACTTGCTTACATTGATTCTTCCTTCAATACCAAGTTCAACATATCTATAAAAATCGGCCCCGGAACAGTTTTGACACGTACAAAAAAGTTAATCAAGGATATGTTCCTGCAACATAGGTTGGACAGGAGAGCTACCGAAATGATATAGTCTACAGTTGGTGTATACATGTCCTTTTCTCTCGAGGAAAGCTGAAAAGGTTGTTTATCTAGTCACTAATATGCAGCACTGATTTGTCTTGATAACATTTAGACTGGGAAGTATTGTCCTACTGAAACAGTTTGTTGCCCTTGCGAGGGATCCAGCAAAGATAGCACCTTGCACTTTATGCTGTTCTGTAAATGTTATGTAAAACCTAGGATCTTTCATCTTAAACCTTTTTTTTTTTTTTTTTTTTTTTTTAATTGCCCAGGATATAACTCAGACTGCATTATCATTTTTATCCAATTTAAATAATTCCCACCTGTGTCATAACGCAGCACTATGTATTTAAAATGCTATTTATGTAAGGAAAAGTTTTTTTTTTTTTTTTTATATGTACAGACCGGATGAGCAATTGCATGTAAAGCGTTGTTTTTATTTGTTCTAATTATTTATGAATGTTCATATTGTGATTGGCTCTATGTATAATGATATGTGTACTTTTATGGCTATTCTGTATTTGCTGAATAAAGTTTACAAACCGAACTGGCCTAGAACCCGCCCAATATTTACCTCAACATACAATAGGTTAATTTCAGACGCGCTCGAATTAATACACTTCTCATTGGCCAGCACATTGTCACTTCCTGCTTGCCTGTCCATGCCATGTCAGGGACTAGAAATACATGTTCCAGGCACTGGACACTCGCCTTCAGGGACTTACAAGTGTTTAGCCATGCATCAGATTATCCAAGTTGCTACAATATCTACTGTTACTTCACGAGGATTAGGCTAAAATTACCAGTCCTGACCTACACGCTGAATAAAATGAATAAATTCCAGGCAAGCCAATCAGTGCCCTGCATAGGGGGTATAAACATCGCAATACAATAGTCAAGATAAGAAATAATGATTGTACGTGAGAATTCAACTCTCTCTCACACTTTCCTGCCATGCATAAGCACAGCCACAGGTCTGCCATAAAATATTTCGATATAACATAACTCCTACATCAAGTTTCTTTCCACAACAGCCACAATATGAGACTTAACCAAACACGCAGAAGAGAGTGACAGCTTAATGTTAAAAATGAACTATAAAAAAAATTCTATGGCATAGCATATTACCTCAAGTGGTACAGTGTATTGAAGGAAATACCAATGAGCACTTGCCAGACAACCTCGGACCCTGACTTTCAAAACCATTATTTTAGCTAACGTGCATTATTAAGTCGACCTAATGCTAACATGCAATTTAGGCATGCCTCTATGTTAAGGACAGCATGTATTCTATACTTACAAGGCGCCTCCGTGAACTGCAGCCTAACATGCATGGCCAGTTGTTGATACGGAAGGAGCTAAGTGATACATTATTTCGTGCATGTGCCTTAGTTTCTTAGTAGTGAAATGGCAGTGCCTATAAATTTCCTCATAGTAGGGAAGAAAAGGTTCAAGAAAGCTTAAACAGTTCAGTTTCCTACGTGTGCATCGACATTGAATCACAGTAGAATATCTGAGGTGTGTATTTGTCATTGATGTAGGCACAATGTATTATTTGAGTCCTTTCTTCGTAGGTGTAATCTTGCACCAGCATTTAATGCATATGCAGATTTAAAGAGAAATGTTGCTCGCTGCATAATGTGGGTATGTGTTCAAATGGGTCTGCTGATTCGGCAATTGTGACGCAATTGAGCAGCTGTGGCGATTTTTGCATAATTATAGATTTGCTGCATTTGCCACATAATCGTCCATCTGCCCCATAAACTGCTGATTTTAAGCAAAAAAAAAATGTGTTTCTAGCTTAAAGAAGTTCAAAAGTTACTAAAAATGTTACAACGTGTAGCCACGAAGTGGATGGCCGTTTAAAAAGCTGGACTGGTCATATTTATGTAGCAAGTTATGATGTTTGGATATTAAACTGGTATTAATGGGTGCAACCAATGCCCACAGAGTCTGCGCCCGTCCGCGCCTAGCGCCCGAACCCCTGGCCCCCCCGACCCCCGCCTGACCTACGACTCCACCACCCTCACCACCCTCAACCCCGGCCGCACGCCGGGCTGCTACCGCGCCACCCCGAAACAAACCCACGGACCCTTCACCTGCAGCAACAGCCGCTTCACCTGCCTACGGACTCACACCGCTCCCGTCAAGAACGACTCCCCCGGAAGCAATCTCCACTGCATCCTGGTCAACACCAGTTCCGTCCACAGACACGCCATCGAACTGTGGAACCTCATTAACTCAACGAACCCGGACATCGCCTTCCTCACCGAGACCTGGATGAACCCCTCCTCGGCACCCGACATCGCCATAGCCATCCCCAACGGCTACAAAATCATCCGGAAAGACCGCACCAACCGCATCGGAGGAGGCGTCGCCATCGCACACAAAAGCTCCATCCGTATCTCGACCCACATCGACAACTCACTCCCCAACGCCGAACACCTCCACTTCGCGATCCACAGCGACCCCAAGACCACCCTCAGAGGCACCCTCATGTACAGACCACCAGGACCACGCACCAAGTTCAGCGAAGACATCGCAGACTTCATCAACCCTCACGCACTCTCGTCCACCGACTACATCCTCCTAGGGGACCTCAACTTTCACCTGGAGAACCACACCGACAACAACACCACAGCCTTACTGGACAACCTCGCCAACCTAGGACTGAAACAGCTAGTCAACACCCCCACCCACTACGCCGGACACCTGCTCGACCCCATCTTCTCCTCCAGCAAACACATCTCCTTCAGCCACACCACCGAACTCACCTGGTCGGACCACAGCTGTGTCCACTTCAGTTTCAAGAAGACCACCATGCACCACCACACCCAGCAACCACCAAGAAGACACTGGAATCGAATCACCACAGAACAGCTCGCATCGACCCTCTCCCAGAACCAACCCACCAGCACCACTAACCCCAACGAAGCCGCCAACAATCTCACGAGCTGGATCTCAGACTGCGCCAACCTCCTGGCCCCCCTGAAGACCCAAGCTAACACCAACAACCACAAGAAAAACTTCTGGTTCACCCCCGACCTCAAGGACTCCAAAAAAGAATGCCGCACCCTCGAGAAGTCTTGGCGCCGCAACCAGACCGAGGAGAACATGTCAGCCCTCAAGAACGCCACCCGCCAACACCACCAACGCCTCCGCGCCGCACGAAAATCAGCCTACCAGAACAGACTAGACAACAACGCCCACAACAGCAAGGAACTTTTTGGCATCGTCAAAGAGCTCTCCAACCCCGACGCAGAAAACAACTCCATCCCTCCCTCACAGGACCTCTGCGACTCCCTCGCAGCCTTCTTCCACCACAAAATCGCCGACATATACAACAGCTTCACCACTACCAACACGAACCCACCCCCAGAACCCGCTACCGACATCACCACCATCCTCACCTGGAACCCAACCACCACTGAGGAAACCACCCGCGTCATGAACTCGATCCACTCTGGATCTCCATCCGACCCCTGCCCGCACCACATCTACAACAAAGCCAACAACATCATCGCACCCCACCTCCGAGACGTCATCAACGCATCTCTCACCTCCGCCACCTTCCCAGAAAGCTGGAAACACGCAGAGCTCAACGCCCTCTTAAAGAAACCAACAGCAGACCCCACCGAACTCAAAAACTTCCGGCCCATCTCTCTCCTACCGTTCCCCGCCAAAGTGATTGAGAAAATCGTCAACGCTCAACTCACCACCGCCTTGGAAACCAACGACTCACTCGACCCCACACAGTTCGGCTTCAGAGCTAACCACAGCACCGAAACCGCCCTCATCGCAGCCACGGACGACATCAGATCCCTGACCGACAAGGGAGAAACCGTGGCCCTCATACTCCTGGACCTCTCTGCAGCCTTCGACACGGTCTGCCACCGGACCCGGATACACCGCCTCAGCAACGCCGGCATCAGAGGCAAGGCCCTGGAATGGATCATCTCCTTCCTCTCCGGAAGAACTCAGAGAGTCCGCCTCCCCCCCTTCAGATCTACAGCCACGGAGATCATCTGCGGCGTCCCCCAAGGATCCTCCCTCAGCCCCACCCTCTTCAACATTTACATGACCCTTCTGGCGAACATCGCACGAAAACACGGACTCGACCTCATATCCTACGCCGACGACATCCAGCTCATCTTATCCCTCACCAACAACCCCACCTCAGCAAGGACCAGACTACACGAAGGCATGAAGGAAGTAGCGAACTGGATGACAGACAGCAGGCTGAAACTGAACACAGAGAAGACGGAGGTTCTCATCCTCGGCCCTACACCCACCGCCTGGGACGACTCCTGGTGGCCTCCCGCCCTAGGCAGCACTCCCCAACCCACCGACCACGCACGCAACCTCGGCTTCATCCTGGACTCATCCCTCTCCATGTCCAGACAGGTCAACTCGGTGACCTCAGCATGCTTCAACACCCTCCGCATGCTCTGCAAGATCTTCCGCTGGATCCCCACCGATACCAGAAAGACCGTCATCCACGCCCTCGTCACCAGTCGCTTGGACTATGGGAACACTCTGTACGCCGGCATCACCATCAAGCTGCAGAGGAAACTTCAACGGATCCAGAACGCTGCCGCACGACTCATCCTGAACATACCCCGCCACCACCACATCTCCGGACACTTGAAGAAACTTCACTGGCTCCCAGTCAACAAGAGGATCACCTTCAGACTCCTCACCCACGCACACAAAGCCCTTCACAACCTCGGACCAAAACTCATCAACCACCGCATCTCCTTCTACACTCCTCCGCGCACCCTACGCTCGACCGGACAAGCCCTGGCAGCCGTACCCCGCATCCGCAAAGCCACCGCCGGAGGAAGATCCTTCTCTTTCCTGGCAGCGAAGACCTGGAACTCTCTGCCCAGCCACCTTCGCACCATACCTGACCACCTCTCCTTCAGGAGGCAGCTCAAGACCTGGCTCTTTGAGCACCGACACCCCCCCCCCACCCCCCCAGCGCCTTGAGACCCTTACGGTTGAGTAGCGCGCTTTATAAATGCGAATGAATGAATGAATGAAAGAGTGTTAGCAAGTTTGAAAATGATGAAATAATGAAGTAATACTATTACAAAATGTGCTGTATTATCCAGCATAATTTGTCTTTTCTTGCAGCATAATTTACTCAACCCAGTCTCATAATTTGGCTCTTTCCTGTCGCATAATTCCAATGGTCCTAGCTACCAGTGAAAATGCTTTGGGATTTACTCAGTGGCCATCGTAGCTGAAATCCGGAAACAAAGAAGGTGTGGTACGCTGACGTATGTCCATTCCATCAGTAAGAAGGATAATGGGATAACTGTAGTCTGAAAGAGAAGGAACATTGGAACTGAAGCCTTTCAGAAGTGGTGAGGATATTTAAATGGCCCAACTCCAGAGGTGGACACTGTGGGAAAGATCAGACTGGGCGGCCCGCACTGCCATTTCACTCGTTACAAGGCTACACCTCAGTGAAGCCTCAGAATGAACACAGGCCTGGCTGCATGGGCACATATATGTGGTTGTCATCAAAGCAGAGCTCTGTCTGCAGATGATAAAACTTCCCACCAGTAGTTTGCAGAACAATTGGCCTGGTGTTGATGTTGGCATCTTAAGAGGGGCTGGAGTAGGAGGTGAGGGTCTGATGGGTGTTAGATGGATGGGTTTCTAATGGATGATGAGGGGTAACTGGTAACCACTCTCCCTTTCCTTTTTTTTTTTTTTTGGAAGGGGGGATGGAGGGGGGGTTGGGGGGTTGGGGGGCGCTGTAGGGACTGAGAATGACTGTGCTTGCATTCCAGACAGTGTCTCATATCCTAGTTCGGATCCCTTGAAATGTAGCGGATCGAGCTCAAATTGAAGTTATGGTGTACAGCAGGTGAACTAAGATATATGGAAGCATGGCTCTGTGCATCATACATGGTCAGTTCTTTTTCTACGATATGTCACGTCCTGGTGTGGGTAATTGCTTACAAATCCTTCCTCTCTAGTAGAAATATGAGCTTTTTGGCCATATAAACACTAAACAAGAGCAGTAGATGAACAGCAATGACACTTCACACGCCTTCCTACAAAGCACAGTAGCAGGGTAGCCAACGGGGCAAGCTTCCCAGCACTAAGGATAATGCAAACAACCACCATAAATATAACAGATGGGGAACAGAGAGCAGAGGCGCAGGCTCGCCCCAAGAGCAGTAGAGATATAGCACTGGCACTTTACACACTCTCCTCCTTCAAAGAACAGTAGCAGGGGTAACCTGCTGTGGAAGCGTTTCACACACATGTAACATGTACACACACAGCGCAGACCAAGCGTTCTTCCTACTGAAAATCGTACCCAGACAGAACGAGCACAACAACAGCACAAGCATGTGTAGAACATGGGAAGTTTTTCTTACACAGATCAGGCAGAGCAGATAAGTACTGTAACTTTATTTAGACACCAAACACACAACAGAACATGCTGCTGCAGTATAATTGTCACTCACCAATTTATTTTGCAGTTTTGTTGCAGTGCAAACTTGGCCCAGGCGTGACAAAACAGAGTCCAGCAGGTATAGCAGCAAGCTTCGCGCGCATACTTAAAAATATCATACATCAGTAGTGCAAATTTACTGTAGACGTAAAAGCACAAGTATCTCTTGTAGGTACAAGCTTGTTGAGTGCACCTACAAGAGATACAATACAATAAACAGAATCGCAGTTCCTTCACACACAGCACACAAAATAGCTTCAGCAAAAGCAGCAGTTATGCAGACTGCCTGCGCACACAAGGTACGCTGACTACAAGCAGTAAACATGCATCTTTTAGCTTGCATTAGTCATGTAAACACGACCGCGGTGCAGCTTCCTTCAGGCATACCAGCAGTGGAGGCTTCCTTCTCACACTGTATACTACACAGGATGCAGCATTGTAGGATGCTTTCCAATTTATCAGATAGGGGCGCTGCCAGTTTTTGTTCTTTTCGTAAATATGGGAGCCACATTACAAGTAACAGCAGTGAAAGCTTTCCTCAGTAAGAATGAGAGGCAGCAGTGGCAGTGCACACTTCCTTCACACAGGGAAACTGTAACACAGGCATAAACGCTTTCACACTCCAACTGGTAGGGGGAGCAAAGTCACCAAACAAGCTGTTTTATGTTATGGTGTTAAGATTTGGATGGATCACTTTTGCTACTGGGGAGCATCTTATTGTTTGTGTGGGCAGCCGGACCCACCCTTGTGTATAAATAACTGAGTAAAAGAGGGTCAATATAGTTCGCGCACTGGGCGGATAGAGGCATTCTTCACTTTGTCCAGGACTCTCAACTCCTTTTGTACTCATGCCGTTCTCGCTTCACTTTCTCCAGCACAGTGTAGAGCGCCCTGTTCTCAAGTTTGATGTGTCGATCTGCACCCCCACCCTCGTTGGGGTACACTCACAACACACCAGCCCCTGCAACAGAGTCTCAGCACCTGCACCAACAAGCCACGTACTGGAATAGATCTAAATGGATCCTGGCATGAAGTGGCCACTGCTTACAGAGGACCCCTGAGGAGTTGGGGCGAGCTGACGGTTGACCCCAGGGGCATCCCACAGCGCAACCGGGCTGAAGTGCACCTCAAGCCAGGGCTTCCAACACCAATACTTACCAATTCCAAAGGAGGGTGGGTCCAGCTGAGGAAGGAGGGTGTGGGGGGTGTGTTGTTACAGTGAAAACGGAACAAAAGCTAAAATTTCTAAACACACATGCTGGGTTGAAACAACGCAAACAAGCAAAAGCGTTGTTAACCCCAAAATGTGCATCTAAAGGAACAAAAGTGTACATTACCAAAACACGGGCTGGTGGGAAAGCAACTAAAAACAAGCGAAAGCCTTGTTAACCACAAAATATGCGCACAGAAATAAAAACTTTTTTTTTTTTTTAAAGGAACAAAAGGGAACATTAACACCATCGGTGCAGGCGTCAGCCAGCCCTCCCTGGTGCGGGTCACGACCGGTGGCCAATGCCAGGGGAGAAGTTTGAAAAATCGTGCATCGCACCAGAAGATTTTTTTTTATTTAAAACCCTCTCAGGAGACCCAGAAGAGCTTCCGTCTCTCCCCCCGCTCCTCTGTGATGTCAGCGCTCCATAAGGCACGCTGATATCACACTTTGTTTTCCCCACTGGAGCAGGAAGCAGCAAGTAAGGCTGTTCCAGTGGGAAAAACGGGCCTGAAAGTGCCACTTCACCGTTCGGGGAAGGCCTCGTTTGAAAGAGGAGATTCTCAAAAGGAAACTGACAGGGGGTCACCCGTGAGCAGAGATGACCCCCCACAGGGGTCATTTTGTTTTTTAAATAGCTCTAGGTTTTCCCTGGGGGCCACATACTCCAAATGACGCATCTCAACTGTAGCTTTTAGGCAGCAATAAAAAAGTCAAGCTAACTTTTGTTATACTGTTTTTGCTAGAAAAGGATCTGACTTGTCTAGTGGCAGTTTTGATGCCATAAAGTAGGGCAGAAAGTTTATATGCCTACTGCAAAGATAAAATCTGTATTTTATGTGAATAGCTGAGTGGATTAGTAAAGCCAGCCATTACCTGCGCTATAATACAAATGAAATGTATCTTTGAGGGGGGCTATGGAGAGATGAAGGGCACTTTTCCTCGGTAGTACGGAGGGAATCTGAGGAGGTGGTCATGGGAGTGGGAGCACCAATAATGATTGCTGGACTGTGCGCCAGAGGAGCTAAAGACTGACGATTGGTATGTGACAAAGGTGAAGTAATTGAGAGAACGTGCTGAATGAGCGAAGATGTGAAGGTAAGGTGACCTTTACTGTTGCACGCATCACACACCCACCAGCAATTTTGTGACTGTCTACGTAGGCTAGTGTTTTAGAGCAACAGCTTAGCCAGTAGCAAAGATGGCGTCTCGTTGGATGACTGCTGCTAAAGCCCTAACTCAGGTTACAGAGGACAGCTCTGATGTAGGATCAGAGACTGAGACAGCAGATACTGAGACAACATCTGAGGGATATGACAGTGGCGCAGACTCTGGAAGTGATTTTTCAGTTGGATTCCCATCCGACAACTTCTCTTCTAGTGATTCTGAGGGAGGCGATGAGGACAATCCTGCTGTCCCTTCGCAAGCACAGTCTGTGCAGTGGGACAACAGCGGGTTAGCCTAACCCAGAGAGCAGGTGCATGCAACGGCAAGCACAGAGAGAGTGCTCTCTTGGGAGCTTCCCAATTTAGTTCAGCCCCAAATTTCACACCCAAATCGTACTGTGGAGACATCAAAATTATCTATCACAAAACAACCTGGTTTTGTAAGGCAGGCACCTGCGTTTTTGGTCCTGGGCTCAGAGGCAATATAGGGACGCCTACCAAACAGACATTTCTGGACACTAGACACCTGAGGGAGTCCACAGAGGTGTGGCTTGAATTGATTCCCCAACGTTTTCTTACCCAGAATACCTTGCAAAGGTGAAAAGTTGAATAAAAACTATTTGTTCTTGCATTTCTGTCACAAACTACAGGGATATGCTGGGATCCACAAAATTCCTACCATCCAGTGTTTCTCCACCTGCCCTGATAAAAACACTACCCCACTTGAGTGCCTGTACCTAGTGCCTGTGTCCGGAATGGATCACCCCAGGGTCAACAGTTACCCTCATGTAAGGACTAACATTGGCCAATGTGTGATCCATTCCGGACACAGGCACTAGGCCTATCCACACAAGTGAGGTACCGTTTTTAATCAGGAGACTTGGAGGAATGCTGGGTGGAAGGAAGTTTGTGGCTCCTCCCAGATTCCAGAACTTTGCAGCACCGAAATCTGAGAGAAACATGTTTTTTTTTTTTGCCAAATTGAGGTTTGCAAAGGACTCTGGGTAACAGAACCTGGTGAGAGTCCCACAGGTCACTCCATCATGGACTCCCCTAGGTGCTTAGTTTTAAAAAACACACAGGTTTGGTAGGTTTTCCTGGGTGCCGGCAGAGCAAGAGGCCAAAATCCACAGCTAGGCAATTTGCAAAAAAACACAATCAGATTTCAATGTACAAATGTGGTGTGCCCATGTTGCGTTTCCTGTTGCGGGCACTAGGCCTACCCATACAAGTGAGGTACCATTTTAATCGGAAGACTCGTGGGAACACAGAATAGAAGAACACATGTTATTGCCCCTTGTCTTTCTCTATTTGTTTTGCTTCCAAATGTAAGACAGTGTGTAAAAAAGAAGTCTATTTGAGAAATGCCCTTTAATTCACATGCTAGTATAGGGACCCCAGAATTCAGAGATGTGCAAATAACCACTGCTTCAACACCTTATCTTGTGCCCATTTTGGAAATATAAAGGTTTCCTTGATACATATTTTTCAATCTCTATATTTCACCAAATGAATTGCTGTATAACCGGTTTATAATGAAAACCCATTGCAAGGTGCAGCTCATTTATTGGCTCTGAATACCTAGGGTTCTTGATGAACCTACAAGCCCTATATATCCCCACAACCAGAAGAGTCCAACAGATGTAACAGTATATTGCTTTTAAAAATCTGCCACAGCTGGAAAAAGTTACAGAAGAAAACGCGGACAGAAATGGCTCTTTTTTCCACCTCATTTTCAATATTTATTTTTATTTCAGCTATTACTTTCTGTAGGAAAACCTTGAGGGATCTACATAAATATTTAGCTTTCTGGGATCCAGCATTGGTTTCACATCCATATCTGTCATTAACTGGAAGGAGGCTGAAAGCACAAAAGAAATTGTAAAAATGGGGTATGTCCCAGTAAAATGCAAAAATTGTGCTGAAAAATTTGGTTTTCTGATTCAAGTCTGCCTGTTCCTGAAAGCTGGTGCCGCGTAGGCTCTCATTATTCTAACAAGACTACTGGATTTTGAGCAGCAGAATCGCCTGCTGTGTGGGAGACTGAGTCTGAACCCACTACAGATGACGCCAGACGCCCTACTCCGGGTTTTGCTCTGGCTAACTAGCAGTGTCTCTTTCCTACTCAAGAGCAGGGATGATTGGGCAGCCGAGCGCATGACATAGTTAATTTCTCAGGGAAATCGTGGTCACTCAGGTCTCATCCATTTCTCTCAGTTACATTAGTCTCACATACACAATGACAAACAGAGGCAATATAGGTTTCAATAAGGTTTTAATGAAGCAACTGCATCTTAGATAGCAAAGCATGTACTGCAATAACCAGGGTGACACAGCATGACAAGATTAGAATTGTGACAAGGAGAGTGAAGCACAGAAATAACACTACCATATTGTTACTAGAGTCAATAGACTAATTCCTACCTAGGCTATAATAAAGCACAGCATGTTAAGCTCTAGTTCTGCCCTACAGGTTCCGCTGGGAAGTCATCTTCTCCCATACCTGAGCAAAGGTCTGAAGGCTGCATAAGCAGCTGTAGCGAAGCAAACAGCATACAGTTGTGGTTCTCTGCCTGAAATCTCCTTCTAATGTGTAAGGGACAAGGAAGTGTTTTTATAATAAAACAGCTGATGTTCTAAGAAAATGTCACTACGCAAGGAGGTGTGTTTTTCTATGAATGTCGGAGACAAAACTCTTACCACGTTCACCGGCAACCGGTTGCTGCAGCCTTGAAAGTAGTATAGAGTGAAGAAGAAATTAATGTTTAAGAAAGTAGCGCTAATCTAAGCAAAAACAACTAGATAGAAAAAAAAACAAGCCCGCAAAAGTGGCAATTGTAAGAATAATAAATGAAGCTGAATAAGGTTAAAGTGCACAGCGGCAGGCCTAGTATGCTAAAATAACGTACATGGAGCTATAACTAAAACGGCTACACAACAGTGGAAAGATGGTGATTTTAGAACCGCAAACTCTTTGTTTATGTCACTTACAGGGAAAATAAACACATGCTTTCTTCTGCAGCCCTTTTCCCCACCCTCCATTTTTCTGAAAAAGAAACACAAACTTTTTGCTGTATTTTGGCTAATTTATTGGTCTCCTCCAGTGGAACCTTTAGAATCCCTAGGATGTTGGGAAAAAAAGGACAGAAATTTGCCATGGATAGCTTATGCGGACAAAAAGTTATGACGGCCTAAGCTCGAACTACCCCAAATAGTCACAAATGGGCCCAGCAGCTAAGGGATTAACAAAACACAAGCTGGTTGGAAAGCAAAAATAAAACAAGCATTTGCAATGCAATAGGTCTTGCATTTGCTTGAATTAGAGCTATTGGCGTTGTAAATGCATAACAGGACTTTTCTTGCCACATAAATGGTCAACCATGCCGCAAAATTTGGTCCTCTCTGCCACATAATTCCAGTGACTCTTCATATAACTTAAAGCACTTCCATTTTCCTTCTTCCTCTAGCTGCAGCAAAAAATGAAAATATTGCCATTATTTATTTGATTTACACTATAAATCCCCCCTCCAATCTAATGTGGGGACCCAGGGATGACTGAAAGAAAGAACAAGTCATGCTGAACATTTTGATAGTGGTCCCATTGTCCTAGGACCACCACATTGTGCGCTATGGGCAAAAATGTTTTGCAAAAGGATTGCCCCGCAAAGCATTATGGGGTGTGTCTCTGACTGCAGCGAATATTGTAGTATCTTGACTGCAATGCTCTGAACAGGTCCTAGAGGGCACCACAATAAAAATAGCATTTATAAAAAACATGGCCATGTAACCATATAGTCACCCCCTAGAGAGCATAACCACATAAAAACAGAATGGCTGAACGTAATGCAGTGTAACCATATATTTAGCCCCTAGAGGGTGTTGTCCATTACACATTTTCAGGCCTGGCAGGCTTACTAGAATAATATTACAAAACAAGGCCCTTAAAGCACAAACTACTCGGAGCTGCGAAACAAAGGTTCTAGCCATGAGAGAACTTAAAAAGACACTCAATGGTGGGAGGGGTTATTCTTTTGCACCCCCCCAACCTTGTGTGGGGACCCAGAGATGACCTAGGCACACAGAGTGCGTTGTGCTGAACATTTTGATGCTGGTTCCATTGTCGTACACAGTGAATTATGGCCCGCAAAGTATGAAGGTGGGGCTGTATCATGGAAATGGGGGAAGGGTAGGATGT
Organism: Pleurodeles waltl; assembly: GCF_031143425.1. Taxonomy (NCBI): domain Eukaryota; kingdom Metazoa; phylum Chordata; class Amphibia; order Caudata; family Salamandridae; genus Pleurodeles; species Pleurodeles waltl. The sequence continues at coordinate 835,487,897 of NC_090442.1, read as the reverse complement.
GATGGGTGAGATGGAACAGTTTCGGTATGTGGGAAAAGGGGAGAAGAAAGGACTAGAGAGCGAAGCAAGGATGAAGGAAAAGCAAGCATGTATGACTTGATAAAAACTCTTGTGATCGGCCTGCCATTAATGTGGTTCCAATGCACACCTTTGAGGTGGTGTTACCGTAGTGCATTGATGGCGAAAGATGCATAGTCGGTGCTGTGTAACAAAAGGCCCTGCCCTATATATTTTACACCGAATGCAGGTGTAGTGTTGTGTGACTGCAGTGCAAAGGACGTGTGGGACAGAATGTTTGTGAACACGTGGTGCATGGGTGGTGTTGTGATGCTACCCTTCAAACGTGCGGCTAAAGGGCTGGGTGAGAGGAAGTGGAAAGCTTCGCCAGTGGAGTGAGACATGAGCCTTGGACATGCTGGTGCTGGACGGGATAGCACTAAGCTTTCTCTAAGAACAAGCAAGCAAATTTCCCAGGTTCTCCCTGGTACTCTACCTTCTACAACTGAATTCATGGTTGGAGATCGTGAGAAGCAGTAGGAACAAGGATTTCGTGGCTAACCAAAGAAGTCAGTGAGCTACATACAACGAGGTACACGCTATGGAGCCATCAGCTCAAATGGGTGAGGATAGATGCAGGTGCACTTTATTGTTAAAAGGACGTGGGCTACCTTTGAAGTGATACTAAGGTAGAAAGGCACCACAACTCTAACAAGAGAGATAGACTTTCACAAATAACCGGGTAACTGTGATACTCAGAGTGGTCAATTCTGCCAGTTTACCTATCTGCTCTCTGCAGAAGGTAAGTGAGCTTGTTAACTTGCAGTCAGACTGATGAGTAACAATCTCTGTACAAGAAAGAGTGTGGCAGGTTATATTCCTTGTGAGAACACGTTCCAGAAACCCAGCTAGGACTACGCTAATAACTATGTTGTATGTACAAGTATCAATTTCTCTGTGCTGCTTTTGATCTAGGGCTTCGCCTTACAAGGGATGCTGTCTATAATCGGTTTACGAGTAGACTGTGTACACAGCAACCTGTGGGACATTCAAAGTAGGCAATGATCTTGGACCATCGCTTCTTTCACCACATCTCCTGTTGCAGCACCAAGGCAGAGCAACTGTATCACACTCAGAGCTTTTAACAGTGAGTCACTGTGCACCTGCACTAATACAATTTTCAAATGTAAGTATTTTCACCACTCTGCGGTTTCACAATACCTTTAATAGAACAGCACCAGTATTTTTAAGTAGCAAATATGTACTCTAGGTTACTGATCATACATATTCCACTGCAAACCGTTATAGGTTTTTCAGGGCCCTTTACTATGCCACAAAAATATATTTAAGAACATGGTTCTCATCTCCCAGACAGACTATACCTCAAAGCGTGTCTGCAACTCATATGGAGTATTTAGCTACAAAGTCCCCCCGGAGTACTTAGCTACAAAGTCCCCTGGAGGGGCCATGATATAAGAAACATGTTCCATTCAAATAGAATTTGAAAAAGTAAAGTGTGATTAAAAGGGGAGTGTCAGTAGTGCCAGCCCTGCAGACCAGCAAGGAGAAGGACTATTGCCGATGCACTCCAATGCCTTAAGAGATGTGACGCAGCCCTCCTATTTCAGAAAACATTGGAATTAATTGTCAGGAAAACATGGGTGAAGCTAATGTTTTTGCCAAGATAGATAACTTAGGCAGAGTCATTGCCCTAGGCTCCATGTATACAGCAAACATTGCTGGAGTACAGGAGTCACTCCTGAAAAATCACATTGGATTTCAGTGGCAATTGGAATTTGCCAAAGTTTCCAGCCTCCCCCCTTCTCATCAAAAACCCTACCTCACAAAAGCAGGGATACCCAAGGATCAATCATCTCACCTTTGCTTTTCAACATCTACATGATACAATTACCAGAACCGATCAATGATTTTTATCTCACATGCTATAACTATGCAGAGGACTCACAAATACTACTTAAATTAGAATGCCCCAAAAACATTGAAAACTCACTAATCTTCTATTGCCTCAAAGCCGTTGATCAGTGGATGACTTGGAGCCATCTCAAACTAAATGTCTCCAAAACAGAAATACTCGTATGCGGTGACTGGAAAATCTATGACCCATTGTGCGCCCGGCCAGACGATTTTGGACCACCTCTTCAATTATCCAAGGATGTTAAAAACCTTGGAATCACCATGGACTCCAAGTTAACAATGAATGCCCAAATGGACAAATTAGCACAAACAAGCTTCTTCACCTTGAAGACTCTACGACACATCTTCCCCCACCTCGGATTTCCACACAAGTTGCAAGCTACTATCTTGCTTGTACTATCAAAACTGGATTATGCCAATGGCCTCTACCATGGATCATCTCTATTATGAAAAACCTACTCCACAGCCAGGCTACTATTACATGTAAAGCCACAAGCCCACATCTCCCCTGCCTTCAGAGCACTACACTGGTTACCCGTTGCAAGAAGATGCACCTTCAAGCTACTTTGTATCACCCACAAAGCTATACATGGAACAGGACAGCTTTTTAATCAGAAACAAAATAACCAAATATATTCAACAAAGAAACCTCCGCTCAAGATTGGCACCCCCCCCCCCTTAAAACACCACCATACAAGAAAAAAAACTATAGGTGGTACATCCTTCTACGTTCAAGCAGCCAAACTATGGAATTCATTACCCCCTAACTATAAGAGCCACAGATAACTATCTTGTCTTCAGAAAACTACTCAAGAGTTGGTTCTTTCCTTCATAACCACCATTTTCAAACAGCTATGGACTGCATATGCCTATGTTGATAAATATTTTTTTATCTGATTATGTGTATATTTCTAGTTATGTATAGTTCTTTAGAAAATATATGTATCACTACTATGTCATAACAAACTACACACATACTCTTTAAACCTGTTTAACTAATGTATATTTGTTCATGGTTCAAATATGTATGTACATATATGCATGTATATATATATACACATGTGGTGTGTATGTTATTCTATGCTTAACATGTTCATAGGTCATTGCGCAGCTCGTAGATAAGTTGTTATATTAGATACTTATAAATCCATGCTCTCATTTTATATCACACTTTGTCTACCCATCACCATATGTCATGCCTCTATCAATCTATCCTCCATTCCCACTCGGACTCATCCCAAATCCATTCTACTACTTTCATCTCCTAAATAACCCTGCCTAAGCTCTTCCCTCATCTTCCACATCTAACTCACCCAAACCTCACTTTACTACCATCTCCCAAACAACCCTACTAAATTCTCCCTCATTTATCTCACCTTTAACTCATCCAGAACTCCTCATGCTACTATGATCTCCCTAACCCTTTCTACAGAATCTTCCCTCCTCCATCCCCCTTTACTCATCCAAAGCCTAAATCCTATTACCATAAACTCCCAATTAACACTTCTGGATTCTTCCCTCCTCCACCCCTCCATTACTCCAGTCAATCCAACTAACAAACTCACATATCTGCGGGTCAAATAAACTCATAATAATACTAAAACTGTATTCATATTTCCCACCACTAATTCCTTTTGGGTTCCGAAGGAGGGTGCTATTCGCCGAAAAGCGCTTCAATGCCTCATCAGAGGTAGTAAGCGTTATATAAATACTATTACAATACAAGTATGTATTTATCCCTATTGACAGGGATAACGCAAATGAGAGCCTTGCTGAGGAACTTGATAGGAGATAGTGGCCTTGCAGAACCCTGGTGACTAACTCAAGGAGTATACTTTCATATTGTATATGTTCCACAATGATTATTTCCTGCATCAAAGAGACCTTGCCGCTACTATCACAATGCTCAACATGGGGCTTGAGGGGTCAATTTCCCATCACTCACCCGTTCAGTTGTGCCTGAAATTATGTCATGTCTCATGAGTACATAAAGCAATTGAAAGGAACATATCTAAATACACAATGCCCCAAGGTAAGGACTAACTGCGAGATCATCTTCACGCCTAATTTGATTCGAATGGTGACTCCATCTCCTTGGGTCATATTGGGGGGGGGGCACGGACGACACTTTCCGCACTAAGAATAAATTATTAAGATATAAACAAGCTGTTTCAAAGTGCGAGGCCAGTGACAGGACAAGCCATTACTATATGAATTCATCATATGATCATACTAGAACAAAATAAATTTGATCTTAATGTGTTATTCATTTCCAGTGCTAATTACACCCTGTAACATATAACATGGCATCATCAATAACAAAGGGAAAATGCCACGTGGTTGGTTGTTGCTCAAATGAGGCTGAGTGGGGTGTAAATGGATCTACTCATCATTGCAAATGTTGCACAAGGTTCCTAACCACCCTACTACAATCACTGAAGCATTTGCAAGGTACTTTCATGATTTCCATAAGCTGTAGCGTTCAAATGAAGATACAATGAGAATTGGAGATGACTTTCTGGCAAATATCCTGCTACCTATCCTGGTCCTAGAAGGCAGAATCACTATAGAAGCAATAGAGCTATCAATGATCTCCAATATAGCAAAGCAGGAGTTTTAGCTCACACACTGAGGACGATTTTCCCAATCCTAATTCAGACTCAAGTGGGCTTTGTGCAAGAGGATTAGTAAAGAAATCATATGCAACCCCTCTCCAACATATTCTGGCAGACAAACAGTAAGGTGGAGAAAACTATAGCAATCTATGCCAAGAAGGATTTCAAATGGGTCGAGGAGGGCTGCCTCTTTAGGTAAACAAGCTTGCGACTGCTGGTATATTCTGGTATTTTTAGCACTTTCTACCCTTTTCACATTAACAGTATGAGCATTATGTTCTCCTTAACTATCCAACAAAAACGTTATTAGGCTTTAAAGACCATGTTGAAAAAATAGAACATATATCTTTACAAGTAATCGTGTTATAATGTACTTCAGCTATAGTTCTTTCCTATTCCATATAACAAGGTCACAAGGAAATCAATGGTTGGACGAGAAACTAGTTCCATTCGTTGCATATGGCTGGCTGAAGGTGCTAAGAGTTGAGTTTTTTATGTTTGAGACCCAGGATGAATGCCCAGATTTAATGAAGCAGCACACAGCAGTCATAAGGGTGAAAGAGTAAGTGAATATAGTGTATGCAATAGTTTTGAATGCTGTGAGAACAAAACAAAAAAAACGTTTTTCAGTCCTTGGTTGTTGTGTCACAACTTTTTTATCAGCTAGGTATTTCCAGTTTTTTTTGTAATTTCAATTAGTCAACAGATGTTCCAATTGGTACCACTAGTTCAAGAGGTCACACTGAAGGAGGGAGTTTTTTTTTTTTTTGGGTGGGGGGTAGGTTGTATGGAAGGGTGGGGAGAGGCCGGGGAGAGGGGGGTTGGTCGACGACTCTGCCAAGCTGCTTTATTGGCAAGAAGCAGTCTCCAAGTTCAGATGTCTTAAGGTTCAATCACATTTGTGAGCTTGAAAGAGTAAACACGGTCAGCAGGTTTCATATATTAAAGTGCAAAAGAGCGACTGAGTCCAGACGGCTTCTAGTGCTTTCACTCTTAAGTCTAGTTAGCAGCCATTAGCGTTGAATAACGAGGATACGTCCATAAGGACTAATCCTGCTGCTCCATCCAGATCTGTGTTGTTCTTGACGTCAGAGATGGAGGATAATGCTAAACCAGTACTACTTTCTGGTCTGAATTCTGCTGCAGAGGGGTCTATTTTGTTCAAAAGGATAAAGAGAATGATGCCTTTTCAAGAAGCGTACCTACACAACAGAGTGCTATATACCGATCTGTAGCTTGCAGGGTCCCCGTTATTTGCACGACTTCCTTAGTTGGCTTAATGCAAGGTGCTTTCAGGTGGCTCAAGAACTCTTGAGCTGATATGGACAGGTCGACAATAGTGAACAAGTTAACTATTGCAAGCAAGTAGCACACAGTACTGCCTATCTTTTCACCATCTTTATTCAACTGCTTCTGTAGGCCTTTTGTGTGCCCATCTTAAAACTGTAAACTTAGAATGTGGGTGAAAAATACAGGTTTGTCATCTACATCTAGTCAGAGAGACATATGATTGCAGTTATCAAAACAACAGTTCCAATAAGCACAAACGAGGCCCTTTATTTGAGAATTCCAAAATACATTGTATGCACATCAATAGGGAGTTTAGTGATTCCCCCAATCAGCATGATAACTTCAGGTGTCCTCTGGCTCCATACGTTCACATCTTAATATGGGTGGGTGTGTAATGATATATCACCAGCAACTAAATAAGTTTGAGACTATATTCCAAAAGTTACTTGCTTTATTAGCTTTCAATATTTAGGGTCTACACTGCAGCATAAAGACATTTTTGAAATCCTTTAGAAAATATGACTTACCCATGTAAGGTTCCCAATGTACAGTGCAATTCGCTTTCCTGTATAGGTGTACACAACGTTTGTCGAAGACCCTTTACCTACATCATCCCCAGACTGTGGCAGAGCATCCATGTAATCCCGATCCTCTGGAGCATCGCCATTGTTTGCAGGGGAGATAACATCTTCATACAAATCTAGCTGATCGTGTCCAACATACTCTGCTTCCTACAATGAAAGTGTCTTGAATTACTAATGAAATCATTAATTTCAAGTGGACATTCTCTTCACTATGTTAAAATTTCCAAGTCACATCAACAGAACAACCTCTCATTGGCCACCTCACAGAATTACATTAATTATTGTGTCCCACCAGCCTACATCTACTTAAAAAAAGCAAAGACAACCTTTGTTTAATCTACAAGAATTCGGGCATTACAATGAATTAAATAGGACAAATGGCTGCCAGAGAGAAAACATTTTTAATTAAGAACAGCACTCTATCGCATGTGCCTATTAAATGATCATTTTTATACTTTCAGTTAGTGTATAAAAGCAATGCTACTGAGAGCAATTAAAAAAAAAAAAAAAAAAAAAGAAGGAGATGCTCGTGGAAATATAACATACAAACATTGATATAGCGAAGATATAATAAACAGTTTTTTGTACATTTTTATACAATCCAAATAAGATATTTGCAAAAAAGGTGTGATCTTTCTTATTTTGACTTGTGCATAGAAGATAATTGTTGAATCTAATCAAAACATCTAGGTAAGAGGAAAAATTGCAGGTCAATTAGTATGAACAGTTAAAGTTTTGAGCTTGAGTGTTTCTTAGGGACAAACGTATTGCCTAAAAGAGGAATATGCTGAAAGACAGAGTTGCGGAAGAAAGAAGTGGGAATGTGGGGAAGAGAGTGGATTAGTCATTTGTTTCAAAGAGTGAACATGTCTAACTAAACCAATCTCTGACCAATCTGGAGAGTCTATGCTCTCAAAAATATGTTCAATTTGCTGCACTCCTAAACATCTCTCCAAATGAATAAGTCCCAAGACTTACACAATGTTTGCACACAACACTGTGGGCTTTTCAATGAGCAATGCGCACATCTTCTAATTTGTGCGTGAGGGGAAACAACGAGGTTTGATGGCCAAAGTCGTCACCCCAGAACTGTCATTTTAACACAATTACTAAAAGACTGAGGTAACATTCAAAATCATACCACATCAATACTGTAATACAATTCTGATACCATGCAGACACTTGAAGGAGAATCAGAATGATGGATTATACATTTTTCAAAGGTCGTAAGACAGCCTGACTTAAGGAATCAGTCTTCTTATGAGGAACAAATCAATCCACTTTGACCTCTGCTATTGGTTGATTCTAAGTGTGGGTAGGGCGGGGGATGTTCTGATGTTCACTAACAAACAACAGCAAAGAGTAATGGAGCAAACTGGAGCAAGTTTCTACTATGGAACAAGTCAATTAACTTCAGTAACAATTTTCTACTGCAGATTCCTCACCTTAGACTATACAGAGGCACCGGAAAGTCTTGAACAGTAACTCTGCATGCAGGTAGGTAGGTGGCATCATTCGGCACCACAGCATCTGCATTGGAAGGGATGTTGGCAGTACCTAGATAAGGGGCACCCGGGTGTGCTGACAGTTTCTTTTCTGACTGTTTCTGCACCAAAAACGCAGAGCTACATTACACTAAGTGTTTGACTAGTAAGCAGAATTTTATTAGGATGAAGTGCCAACTTTGCAGAATTGTGAGGATGGCAGGGTCAGTGAGGAATCTGCAATTAGATAAAGTCTCTACCAGAAAAAGAGTTACTGAAGTAAGTAACTTGTTTTTCTGATCAAGACTTCTAATTGCAAATTCTTCACTTTAGAATAAATATCCAAGCTAACCCTCTCCAGAGTTGGGTCTGCAAACTGCTCATACCACAAAATCCCAGATAACTGAACAGGCAAAAGTGCCCGTCTTGATGGACCAAACTGTTCAAGTAGTAGTGCTATGAGAACATGTGGAGGGATGCCCATTTGAGCAGTTTGGCAGATGTCCAGGACAGATACCTCGTGTGCAAACCAGTAGTAGCGGCTTGGCTCTGGTAGAATTGGCCCGCAAGCCTTTAGAAGGCTGCTTTTTAACTAACGCATAGCAGATCATGGTGCAGAGTACAAGAGGTTGAGAAATGGTCCATTTCTGACCAGCCTCGCCTTATCTCGCTCCAGTGAACCCAATGAAGAGCTGATTGTCTACCTGATGTTCTTTGGTGCAATCGATGTAGAAAGATCTCTTACGGCCCAGGCTAGGCGAAAAATGTTGGCAGTGTGATATCCTGGCCGACATGAAATTAAGTGATCACATTCAGCAGAAAAGAGGCACACAACTGAAGAACCAGTTTGTCTGGGTAAAAGCTGGTGTACGTATGGTTAAGTAAAAGGGCTAGAAGTGCACCTACCCTTGTGCCTAATGTTATGGTTACCAAGAAGGCCATCCTGAGAGTTAGAAGTCTGAGCAGACAACTATGCAGGGGTTCAAATGGTGAGCCAGTGAGACATGTTAGAATCAAATTAAGGCATGATGAAAAGGGGAGGAGGAAACAAATGTAGCAAGCCCTTAAAAAACCTTGTCACAACAGGTGAAAACAGTGAGGACTGGTCTGGTAACTGTAAAAAAGCAGCTATAGCTGAAAGGTAACCTTCAACGGTGCTTGTGGCAAGGCCATGCCAGACTAAGTACAGTATAGCAGAAAACATCCGATGGGCTTGGGGGGCAAGAGCGGGTCAACATGACTGGAGGAGACGCACTAAGTGACAAATTCTGAATAAAAACAGAAATTGCATACAAACTTTGCTGAGGAACGCTTGACTTTAAAGAGGGCATCACAGATCTCGGGAAGCAGGTCAAAGGCCTTCACCTGTTGCTGCTCAAACTCCACGTATGAAGGTGGAGTGTGCACAGGTTTCAGTATAGGATCCTGCACTGCTCTTGCAACAGAAAGTTCCGAAAAAGGCAGCCTGGTTCGAGATGCTTATAATTTAGAGGTCTGGATACCATCACCTGTATGCCCCATCCAGAGCCACTAGAATAACGTGGGCCTAGTCTGTCCTGATCTTTTGAGAACTCTGAGCAGAAGCGCTACTGGTGAAAAGCCACAAAGGAGCCCCAGGTTCCAGTTTAACCAGAACACATCTCCAAGCGAGAGCCGCATTGTAAACTCCAGTGCGCAGAAGAGCAAACATTGTGTGTTCTTGGCAGTGGCGAATAGATTAAGCCAATGTTCTCCCTAGAAGAGACCTTGCTCCACCTCCGGGTGCAGATGCCATTTGTTATCTGCAAGACATCAGTGGCTGAGTTTGTTTGTCCTGGCAGTCAGAGAGCCTGTCTAGAGCTGCACAATCAGAAAGACATCCTCGCTCCAGCCAAGTCCAGAGGTGGAGGGCCTGTTGGCATAGAGTATACGTCCCCACTCCACTGCTTTGTTGCAATATCACATGGGGGTAGTGCGGTCTGTGAACACCTGAACTAGACTTGCTTTGATGGATGGGAGGAAAGCTTTCAATGCCAAGTGAATTGCCATAAGGTCCAGAAGAAGGATGTGGAGCTGGGCGTCCGCTAGAAATCAGAGTTGGAGCTCCATCTATCCTATGTGACCACCTCACCCGAGAAGCAAAGCAAAGCATCGGTCACTGCTGTGAGCTTCCGGTGGGGGAAGAGAGGAATCTGCTGCATGTCCAATCATAGTCAGTAAGCTACCACTGCAGATTATTTGCAGTCTTCTTCGAAAGCTGGATCAGGTCAGAGATATTCCTTCTATGCTGCACTCACTGGTATTTCAGTTCCACTAAAGAGCCCACATGTGCCAATGGGTGTGCTCCACCAGCAAGGAGCAGGAGGCCATCAGACCAAAAGCCTCAGAATCAATCTCACCGAAATCCAGAATGGAGTTTCAAATATTAGGATCATGTCCTGGACTCTCCGCTCTGGAGGGTTGGCACAGAACTGCACGGTATTCAGAACAGCTCTGATGAAAGTGAGCATCTTAGACAAAATCAGGGGTGACTTTGGCACGTTGACAGTGAATCCTAGAGAATGCCGTAGTCTGAAGGTGGGTGACTAGTGCCTGGGGCGAGACTGTCTTCAGCAGCCAGTCAGAGGTAGGAAAAGGGAAATTCTGCAATGCTTTTCCTGTTCCTTGTGTGCTCCTCCACTATGAACGGAACACTTCATGCCAGACTTTAAGAAGGAAATTGTTTCAGCTGAACTAACCTGGTCCTTGGATCTGACCCTTAGTTGGCCTGAACTAATAACTTTCCCCCAGTCTAGCACAACCAGATGACAGAGAGTGTCACTTTGTGCTTTTTAGGTGACATAGCAACCTAAAAACTTGAAAAATACATGTGTCTGACTAATTGGAATTTTGTTGTTTTGGTGTCATTTTATTAATCAAAATGTGCTTTCATTTTGGTTGGGATTTTTCTTTTTTCTTGTACTGTGTTATCACCTTATTACTGTTTGAGTGCTGCAAAAATATTGTACCCATTGCCTCTAAGTGAAGTCTGAATGCTTTTGTGCCACGCTAACAGAGGGTTAAGAACAGGTTAAGAGGGGGAGAGGAACGGATTCTGGCGTAGCATCAGGGCAATGGTGATATAGGGCCCTGTAGAATTCCACAAAGGCCTCATGAATGTTGTGGTGGGAGTAGAACAACTTCCCACCAAGGCTGCGGAGGATGAACCTCTGCTGGCCTCTTAACGAGTCACTCCATTAAAGCACCTGGATTTGTCCCCACTGAGTGAGTGCGGGTCACATTTGAATTGCAGTCTAAGCACCACAGCCCCTCCAGCAGCGCTTCCCAATCATCCTGGAGTTGATGGTGGCGTGGTTGGAGTAGAATTATGGACATTACACCCCACTCCCCCAATTTGGGGTCTCCACATCAGTCAAGCTGTGGTGTATTGCATGCCTCTTGCAGATGATTGCATGTATACAAGTCCCTCAGAAAACCGCTTTAAAGGCCTCACATTCTGTAGCCGGGGAGGAGGTGAAGCCCTCATTATGCTTGAAGTAGTCTGTCATCTGATCTGCCTATGTGTTCCGAAAGGCAGGGTTCACCACATCGAGGGTTGAAGTCACCAAGTGGGAACAGGGGAAGACATCATGCCCCAAGACAAGACGAGCAGTATGGGATTGTGTTCTGAGCCCGTTCTACCTAGGAGGTAGCCAGAGGTGATGTCGAAGCAGAGGACAGTAAAGCACAATCTTCTGTCCAGGCGAACCGGAAGGTCATAAACTGAGGAGTTAAATGAGTAGCATTTGATCCTTGAGTAAAGGAAGGGCAATGAGTCCTGCACAAACCAATGAGCAAGCCATGAGGCCAGAATCTGAGCGCAGGCGACAGTCAGGCTAAAAAGGAGGGTTTAACAGTCTGGCCTTTTATTCAGAACACTGTTAAAATTACCTCCCTATGACTCCAGGGAGGTGTGGTCAATGTGCCAGTAAAGCAGAGAGCCCATGTCGGAAGTCAGTCTAGTTAGAGTTCGGAGGGTAAAATGTTAACTATTACAAAGGGGGAACCATTCAGGCGGTCCACCAGCAAGATAAATTTAACCTTGAGGTCCTTTAATGTCAATAGAACATGCAAGTGGGTGCCCATCCTTATCCATATCAGAGAACCACTAATAAAAATAGAATAGTTGGTGGTGTAGACCTGACCCCTCCATTGGTTTTAGAACCTATAGCATTTGGTACATGTCAAGTAGGATTCCTGTAGAAGTGGGATGTGTACCCCTTTCCAGTGAAGGAGGGAGTTGACTAATTTGTGTTTAGCTGGAAGAGGTCCTGCAAGCTCCCATGCAGGAGGAGATCCATGGTCCATTCACTTTTGCGTCTTGGCCCAGTGCCAGAGGGGTAGTGGGGAGGGAGGAGTGGCCAACTCCTGGAAACTGAAAACCATAACGTGGAAAGCTGGAACAGTCCCCAAAGTAAAAAAGGGGGAGGGTCAATAGGAGGGCACTTTGGCAGCACCAACAAGGGCCCCACCACAGTAAAGACCACCACACAGTGCCTCCTGACAAGGGGACAGTCATAAGGACCCTGCAGCCATGTAGTCGCTCCTCGTGGATGCTCCCCGTCCGGCAGAGACACAGACTATCCTCAAGGGATGGATGCCAGGAGGTCGCCGACTACAGGGCCTCTCAGAACAAGCTGGCCTAGTGTCCGATTACCTCAGCTTGTCCTCCCGGGCCTTCACTCAACCACTTCTCCAGGTCGGGCCCACCCTCCTGGGATAGAGGTCCACCCTTCAGGCCCAGACATGCAGCCTTTTGTTATGTAGCCTCCCCAAGGTATCCTCAGGAGAAAACACACTTGGTTGGGGGGTACTGGGGAGGGGTGTCAACCCTCCAAAGAACTACCCTTGGTCACTCCAGATCACAGCTCCACAGTTTTGCTGTGCTGGCCCACTGACCTTCCGTGAGGGTGGGCGACAGGGTCCGGTTTCAACCTGGAGTAGGACCAGTGAAGAGGTGGCAAGTTCCTCTGCCCTCCTGGTACCAGACTGCTGACTGACTGTAAGAGCAGCAGGCTGTGAGATGAGAGTAAAGCATCCACAGTGCTGTCCATGCCCACTACACTACATTTAAGTTTGTGTGCATGGCCACAGACCTATCAAATACCTTGTGGCAATGCAATCTTAACCCATACCCAACATGGCCACAGCCACTCATGGCCAAAGTATTATAGTATGCGGCAGTCACAGACAACAAGCTTCCAAGCTGCAGGACCGACACTGGCTACATTTGTGGAAATAGAGGACCCTTTCTGGATGACTGCAATGAGTTCCTGAAATTACTCAGAAGTGTCAATTCACAATGGAGCAATGTAAATACATGCACAGACAGTCCAACCCCACTAAACTTCACTATTATGATGGATTCTACACTGGATGTGTCACCTACGTCTAGAGCGCCACACTGCATCACATAATACATTGTTCAAACCTCTGCTTTCTCTAATCCCATTCTTCCTCTACCAGTGCAGTTTCTTCCTTCTATGGCATGCAAAAAAACCTGGCTACATAGTAAAAATGTGTTCCAAAAAAATGTGTGCTTTATTAAACATTCAAGTTATCTGTCTTTACATATGGTGACCCAGCTGGTAAGTAGACCTAAAGTAACCGATGCAAGACCTCTAAGGGTTATCTGAAAATGCAATATCAAAACTAAACAAATTTCATGGAAAGTGCCTAACGTGAAATATTGACATTCTTGGTTTCCTTGCTTGTCATCAAATCCCAAGGCCTTTAAGTTACTGGACTGCAGCACCTATTGTGCTATCCGCCACAGAGATACTGCAAACATGATAGCCGGCCTAGAACTGTAACCTGGCAGAGCAGTTTGCAGTTTTTAAACTGCAAATTTGACTTCTCAAAATAACCCATTTTGATGGGATTAAACCCTCCTCTGAAAGGTTCTGGGTAGGTGGAGATATTCTGTTCCTCTGACAAGATGATCACTTGGGATGTGCCCATGAACTTTTTTTTTTTTCTTTCTTCTTAAACAAGTTTAAACCTTGTGACAGGCACATATTACCTGACATCTAGACAGGGCCTTCCTTGGTTCACCTATTCAGACAGACAGCAATCCCAGTGGAAGAGAAGTGTCCCCAGAATTGTTTGAAGTGACCACAGAGGAGGTGTTGCTCATTTCCCTGGCCACACCTCTGGGTAGGCACGGGAAGTCTGCACCTTGGTTGTACGTATAGAGGTACATTTTTGGACTGTCTGTAGTAACTGATGCAAAAGTGGCACTTTTTCCTACTGGTCAGGAAACGGCCAGGAGTCAGCACCACCACCCACAGGCTAGTGCCAGTCATAAATATGGCACCCCTATGAACCCATTACTTGATCTGTGGAAAACCCAACAAGGACTGCAACTGCTGTTAGGACTTGTGAGGAGACCTGAAAAGCTGACCTACTCTCAGTCATATCCAGGATAAAAAGGTGTGGACTCCAAGGGTCAGCTGGCTGACTCCAGTTAAGCTACATGGGCAGAACAAGCTGCTAGAAGCCCCTTTTCCTGAGGAGTCCAGCAGAGCAGTTCAAACTAGGACTGTCCTGGACCTTGCTGGTTGCTTCTGTTGGAGTGACAGCTGGCCCCCTAACCCCCCCAGCAAAATAAACCTTTGGGCTCCAAAGACATCAGGAGAACCAGGACAAACCTCCCAAGTCAATCCGACAAAGGTGCATTGCTGGTGGGCTTAACAGATTCCTCCCGCTCTGAGCTTTTCCACAGCAGCCAATCCATTTCAGCTGTGCATAGGAGAATAGGCTTCTGGTCTTGGGGAGTCCTGTTCAGCTTCAGCTGACAGGCCAGCCCTGCAGGAGGAATCTGAGCTCTTAACGACCAAATGCAGAAATCTTTACCAGGTGAAAGCAACAAAAAGTATCCATCCGGCGAGGGACCTTCTTTTGGTGCATATTTTCAATTTTTAACAACAAAAGTCAATGTTGTTACCAGGACCTTGTCCTACAGCTATCCAGCTTCGTAGACTTCTCTCAGCCAATGCCAGCTGTCTTGGATTGTATGATAGAACACCACATGCGCGAAACACGCATGCCCGAACAATGCGGTCGGAACAACGAGCACGTTGTTTCCACGCATGCCTTTACCACACATGCCTTTGCCACAATTTTTCGTTGAAAAAGCATGCCTAGTAAAGGCATGTGTGGGAACGCCCTGTGTGGCTTTAGCATGCCAACCCCCTCACCTGCCCTAAAAATACTACCCGACCCCCACCCGCCCTAACACCACAACTACCCCGACCTCCCCACCTGCCCTAAAAATACTACCGACCTCCGCACCTGCCATTAAAATACTACCCGACCCCCCCACCCACCCTAAAAACACTACTACCCGACCCCTTACCCTAAAAGCAGAACTAGCTCGATCCCTTCACCCTAAAAACACAACTACCCGACCCCTCCTCACCCGCACTAAAAACACAACTACCCGGATAAACGCAAATACCCCGTCCCCCTCCTGCCCAAAAAAACAACTACCCAGACCCCCCCACCAGCACTGAAAACGTAACTCTTCAGACCCTTACCCACCATAAAAACACAACCCCCCATAAAAACACAACTACCCCGACCACTTCCATCTGCCCTAAAAACACTCCTACCCTGACCCCTACCCATCCCCACCTACCTGACCGTGTCCTCTCCCGATGAACCTCCCCCCCGCCCCCTTTTTCTCTGATGTAACCACGTGTGTGCATTGTTCAGCACATGTGTGGTTAAGGCAGAGAAACAGGGAGTCGTCGTTCTGGCAAGCGTAGTGATGCTTGTGTTGTAAACGACAGCATTGTTCCGGACGTTTCCCCTGTCTTGCCCTACTGAAGAGTTTTTACTTTAATTTCAGAGACTAGGTCAGAAGGTAAAACTTCAGACTCTGTTGAAACTGGTTTCTGTATCGGCCCACTGTTATGTCCATAACTAAAGTGTCACATATATCTAGAAGGTTTTCACTGCAGATAGAATGTGATGAAGTAGGAGAGAATGCTGTGGGGCTGGAGTGTATGACTCCAATAGGAGCGTTGCCAGCTAGCGAGCAGATGTGTTGGCCTTATTGGATTTATACTTATAAATAAGATTATAACTACCCATTTTGGAGTATTTACATAACAAGTTTTGGCGACGAGTTGGAAGGAGTCAAGCTACAGCAGCAAGGGAGCAAAGGCGCAACAGAGTTTGGCTTTCCAGTGAATTTTCAACCATCATAACGTTACGGGAGCCAGATAAACTGCTCAAGCACATGCTGGTTTCATCGGCGCAGTCACTGTATTTCTTTTAAGGGTCGCAAGTGCAAGCAGTTTGGTTTGCAATTTTTTATTAAAAGAGAGGAGAAACAAAGTAAGCGTGAGCACGAAGAAACTGAATTAGCGCGAGCAATAAATCGCATGCACAGCACAAAGAAGGTTGAGCACCATGATTAAAAGATAAAACTAATATTATTTATTACTTGCTGCGACAGTGCTTCGCAACTACCGGTTGGGGAGATTTGTTTGGAGTTACGTGGTATTGAGGAAGTGTGCACAGTATGTAGTCACTTTCTGCACGGACATGTCAACACTACCTGTGGAAACAAGCTTTTTTTATACTACTTGAGCGGCCATGTTGAAGTGCTGGGGATATTTTCAGAATCAGCACTGAGTTGTACCTTCAGTGATTGGCACACATGTTTAAATATTGATTCTGTTGCAGGTTATTGTAACAAGCACAGTCTTTTTGTTGCAACTATTTAACTATTAACAAGTTCATAATTCAAGCCAAGTACTAAAATGTGTGCTTCACAGACATTTTCTCTCCTCCTCTACAACCATTTTTAGGTTAATAAGGGGAACCCTTCATTAAGTGCCATGAACGGAGTACTTCTTGAATTATGTGGAGACTATTGAAGATGCAGAATTGACATCGGTCAAAAAAAACAAAAAAACAAAACAAAAATCTGTTACATTGTTTGGGACCTCAAGGTCTTAAAGTTTACAATTCTATGGAAAAGAAGGTTCGACAAGAGGATGACTCAAACATTTTCTTGCATACACTAGAGGACCTAAACAAATACTATTCCACATCAGTCTACACTGCTTTTGATAGGTTTAATTTCTTTAAAAGGAAACAAGGGAAAATGGAAACGATTGAATAGTATGTATCTGATCTTTAAAAAAATAATTTTTTTAAAAAACTTGCAATAATGCAGATTTGGGTCATTACATGATGAACTCATACGAGATCAAATAATGCATGTAAACAATGAACATATTCAAGAAAGGTTATGGGTGCACGGAGAGTCCCAATTAGAAGTTATTGCTTTAGTTAAAAAAGCTGAAATTTCTAGTGAGTGTGCAAGGGCTGTTACAAGTGAAATCAAAGATACACAGAACAGTATCATTAGCACAATCAAACATAACAAAAGAAGAGATATACACAAACATGACATTTTTTTTAAAAGATAGGTATAACGGGATAACTGAGAAAAAAATTCTACAGATGTGGGAGTAAGGAATAGGTAATGTATAGTAAAAAAATGTCCTGTGATTAATCAAACGTAGTGAATGTGGCATTTGGGGTCATTTTGACGAAGTTTGTAGACGAAGTAAGAGTTTCTATGATGAATAACGAATGTACCTCAAATTCAGAATCTGAGACATCGATGGAAGGTAATAGTTCAAAAAAACAGGATTGTGTATTAGGTATTGATAACTTGAACGATATTGAGGACATTTCAGAAACAAAATTGAAGGAGATCTTTGTGTTAAACATCTGAACATACAATCCAGGAACAAAACTGTTTATGAGGTGCGGAACTACTCGTGGTGGCTGATTCTGGCTCCCCGTTTACAATAATTGACAGGAAGTTGTGGGAGGAAAGATTAGTATGTGTTATTGGTGCATCCTTGAGTCCACCAGAACTTGTCTCTCCTGAAAGTTTTACTGGAGAGTCCATACCTATGATTGGTTACAGTAAAGTTACTTTTGAATTTAAGGGAAGAAAAACATTAGGTAAATTGTATGTTACTGAAGAGGACCCGGCAATGCTTGGATGGATGGATCAAAGAGCACCAAACATTATTCTGGATCCTAATAGTGAAGAACAAGTATGGGTGGTGTGTGAAAGCGAGGAGAATGGTGCCAAATTAAAGAACAATTCTGCTGAAGTGTTTTCTGGGAAAACTGGTGCTTTCAATGGTAACTCCCATAAAATATTAAAGAACGATGCTGTGCCAGAAGTACATAAATCTAGAAGCATGCCTTGGGTACTGAGAGAACAAGCGAATAAGGAACTGGAATCTCTTTTGAGAAAAGGCATGACCGAAGAAGTAGAGGCAACCTAGTGGATTTCTCTATTAGTGGTAGTTTGTAAAGCCAATGGGAAAATCTGGTTATTTACTGATTTGAGAGAATTAAACAACAACATCGTAGTGGAAATATTTCCTTTACCCAAGATAAATAAAATGCTTGCTATGACTAAGGGCATGAAATCTATAGATTTATCATCTGCGTACCATCAGATTAGGTTGCATGATGCTAGTAAAGATCTGACTGCGTTTATGACTTCTCATGGGTGATATGGTTATGTTCGCATACTGTTTGGTCTTGCCTCGGCTGCAGCAGTTTCAGAAGTTAATGCATAAACATTTCAAGAATATGGTGGGAGTAATTTACTTCCACTATGATATTTTGATTATGGGGGAGGATAAAGAATAACATGATATAAGAGTAGATAACTTTTTAATCAAATTACGAGAGAATGGATTAACAGCAGAATTTTCAAAGTGCCAATTTAAAATTACTTAGGGCATCAAATTACAGCTGAAGGTATCAAAAAAAAAAAAAAAAAAGGGAACTTACGATAGCTATAAGAGATACACCAGCACCTTGAGACAAAGATGAATTGAGATAATTTCTTGGGCAGGCAGAATTTTATGCTAAATTTGTTAGGAAATGTTCAGAAAAAACATTTAATATGAGGCAATTGTTAAAAGACAAGTGTAAATTTGTTTGGACAGAAATTCTCCAAGAGGATTTTGAAAACAAAAAAGCTGAAATATGTATTGCAGAGACTATCTGGATTTGATCCTAAACTTCCTTCTGTGGTAACTACAGATGCTAGTAATAAAGGCATTGGAGCAGTTTTAAGTCACAAAAATACTCATGGCAAGGAAGACACAACAGCTTTTGCTGCTAGGGCATTTTCACCTGCAGAGGAAAGATATTCTGTTACAGAAAAAGAAACCCTAACAGTAGTTTGGGGATTAGAAAATTTTAGATTTTTTTTGTGGGATCTCAATGTAGAGGAAAGACATGATCATAAACCCCTACTGATATTATTGTCCACAGAGGGTCTACTAAAAGCTATGCCTAGGATTGCAAAGATGTGCATTAAACTATTGTACTTTGGGTAGAAGCTGGTGTATTTACCCGGTATTTAAAACAAAATCACAGATAGTTTGAGCAGGATGCTTTTCCCCTCTTGAAAACAATTATGGCGATGGTGAAGAGGTAAGTGCGGCATAGACAGGAAGTAAGGATTGGAACGCTATCGGTAGCAAAGAGTGGATAGAGGCTAACAAATGATCAAGCATTAACATCTTTAAATAATAAAAATAAAAATAATAATAAATAATAATAATATTCATAATGGATGGCCAGAAAAAAGAAAAACTGGCTTGGAATTGAGAAACCTTTTTGAAATATGCAACAAGTTAACTGTAATTCAAAACAATATATTAAGAGGAGAGAATTTTGCCACCAAAAACAGTAATTATTAAAATACGGCATGAAGGGCATTTAGGTATAGTAAAGACAAAGAAAAAAGTTAAGGAGAGCTACTTGTGGCTGGGAATGGATGTAGAAATTGAAAGAATCATTAGGGATGTGACTCATGTATGAATGCCGATAAGTCTCTGGTTACTTTAAAAGCAATGTTACACCCCATTCCGTGTCCACAGATGGCATGGGAAATGATCGGTGTAGATATTATGGGTCCATCTGTTGAGGAAAATGAGAAATGGTATATAATAGTGGCCATTGATTACTTTTCTACATAGCCAGAAGTTAAATTCGTTAACAAGGCTAATTTTGGGATGGGTTGTTATTTTTGGATGAACTTTTTCAAAGAGAGGGACTACCAAAAAAGGTTATGGTGTACAATTCAAAAGTGAAGAAATAAGAATTTTGTTTTTGTTTTTAGCGGAATGGCATAGAACATAAATTGATTTCCATTCATCACCATAGAGAGATTTAATTGTGTCATCAAGAAATCTTTGCAACTGGCTAAATATAAAAGTCTAAATTGGAAGCCCAGTATTAAAAAAAAATATTTTTTTTTAAATGGATGTTTCGGACCACCCCAACCATTACCGGTCACGGTCCATTTACGATCATGAGGGTAAGGGTACGGGGATTAAAGAATTGCTCACCTTCTAAATAATAAACATTCAGAAAGCACAAATTGACTAAAGAGTATATGGACAAAAAGAAAGGACCAGAGGAGATTAATTTGAAGAAGGGTGAAGAAGTGATTGTCAAATTACCAGTTAAAGTAAAGATGGGAGAAAGCAAATATTCTCAACAAAGTTCTGTGGGTTGAAGTTTATAATAATTCTGCCAAATTAAGTGACCGTCGGATTTGGCACAGGAGTCGTTTTGTAAAATGTTAAGAGAAATTAATTTGATTATTTAAGGAAGAAAAAAATATTGCTGGTTAGAATCTTGTCAAAATAATGATAGTAACATGTTATCTAGGGAAGATTCTAGGGCTTGTGAAGAGGAAACTACTATCCAAGAGAATGTACGTACGTCAGCGGGAGATTAAACACATGATATGATGGGGAAAAAAATAATAGTAAACATGGTAGAGTTATCAAACGACCCATTTATTTGCAAGATTACATAACAAGTGAGACCATTTAGAGTTAGTATGTTTTCCTTATCTTATTTATGAAAATATGTAACTTAGGTTTTATTTATGTTTATAGTTATTTCTTGTCAATTTGTAAAAGAGGAGATGTGTTAGGTCCATAACTAAAGTGTTATGTGTATCTAGAAGTTTTTAACTGCAGATAGAATGTGATGTAGGAGAGAATGTTGTAGGGCTGGAATGCATGACTTGAATATGAGCGTTGCCAGCTGGCGAGCAGATGTGTTGGCCTTACTGGATTTATACTTATAAATAAAGAAGATTATAACTACCAGTTTTGGAGTATTTACTTAACACCCACGTACCTCATTGCACTCAACTTTAAACCATGACTAGGTCCCGGTTAAGCACAATCGGAGGACCACAGTGTGAACTTGAAGCTTTTTGTAGCTATGTATAAATTTAAAGTTTGAAAATTCATATCTCTGGTTACCCTTCATGAATGTTTGTTATATTGGTATCATTTTGTTAATTAAATTGTTATCTAGTTGCATAAACTGGGGGGAAAAAAAACGTTTTCCCATTTCTCTCCCACACAGAAAAATGTAATATGCACCCACAGCCAAACCACTGACTGTATTTACACTACGCTTGTCATGAAAGTGGAGCTTAACTCAGAAAGCATGCTTCGCAGTTTAGTGTGAATCTGTCCAGTTCTTTTTGATATGTATGAAAAAAAATATATATATATATTTTTTTTTTTTAATGGGCTGGTTGTGCTTGAAAGGCTTAACACTTTTGCAGATCTTTCTAAAAATTCTCAAAGTAAAGATCTCCGATATAATGAGAGAGCCTTCCTTACAGTCAGACTTTTCTGGTTCGCAGAATCAAAATCAGTCACGGACCGAATACTCTTACTGTACGCAAACAAAATTTATTTCTAATGGCAGTCATTTCACGACAAAAGGCACAGTCCTCAAAACACCCACTCTAGGTCTCGCCTTCGTATCCCATTAGCTTGGTCAATGCCTTTTGATGATGCTGTACACTACAGCATCATGGGACAAAATAAATGAAAGTGACAAAGCAAATACGTCTCACTCAGCTCTAAAAGGCTGAGTATTATCAATACTTTTTGATTGCTACCGACGTGTATTGATGGTGATCTTACAGTGGATTTTCGATTATTTTTTTTAAATCTAGAACTGTAGCCAATGCGTATGCACGTTTTAACGATGCGATGAATTGCTCCAGTGGTCCAAACACTTCTCTTCTATTTAGCAAATGCCCATTTTCCTACAACTGTGGGTCACCAGATAAGTTGTAGACCACTTTACCTCAAGTAAGCCCCTTGTTTCAAAAAGATAGGCAAACCCAACTGGGAAGCGCAAAGATCCAACTTTCAAAAGCAGTCTGTAGGAAGTTGGCTCTGTATGTGCTATTTCAAAGTAAGGAATAGCATGCACAGAGTCCAAGGGTTCCCCTTAGAGGTAAAATAGTGGTAAAAAGAGATAATACTAATGCTCTATTTTGTGGTAGTGTGGTCGAGCAGTAGGCTTATCCAAGGAGTAGTGTTAAGCATTTGTTGTACATACACAGACAATAAATGAGGTACACACACTCAGAGACAAATCCAGCCAATAGGTTTTGTTATAGAAAAATCTTTTCTTAGTTTATTTTAAGAACCACAGGTTCAAATTTAACATGTAATATCTTGTTTGAAAGGTATTGCAGGTAAGTACAGTAGGAACTTTGAATCATTTCAATTGCATGTATACTTTTCAAGTTATTCACAAATAGCTATTTAAAAAGTGGACACTTAGTGCAATTTTCACAGTTCCTGGGGGAGGTAAGTTTTTGTTAGTTTTACCAGGTAAGTAAGACACTTACAGGGTTCACTTCTTGGTCCAAGGTAGCCCACCGTTGGGGGTTCAGAGCAACCCCAAAGTCACCACACCAGCAGCTCAGGGCCGGTCAGGTGCAGAGTTCAAAGTGGTGCCCAAAACGCATAGGCTTCAATGGAGAGAAGGGGGTGCCCCGGTTCCGGTCTGCTTGCAGGTAAGTACCCGCGTCTTCGGAGGGCAGACCAGGGGGGTTTTGTAGGGCACCGGGGGGGGGGGACAAGCCCACACAGAAATTTCACCCTCAGCGGCGCGGGGGCAGCCGGGTGCAGTGTTAGAACAAGCGTCGGGTTCGCAATGGAAGTCAATGAGAGATCAAGGGATCTCTTCAGCGCTGCAGGCAGGCAAGGGGGGGCTTCCTTGGGGAAACCTCCACTTGGGCAAGGGAGAGGGACTCCTGGGGGTCACTTCTGCAGTGAAAGTCCGGTCCTTCAGGTCCTGGGGGCTGCGGGTGCAGGGTCTTTTCCAGGCGTCGGGACTTAGGTTTCAGAGAGTCACGGTCAGGGGAAGCCTCGGGATTCCCTCTGCAGGCGGCGCTGTGGGGGCTCAGGGGGGACAGGTTTTGGTACTCACAGTCATAGAGTAGTCCGGGGGTCCTCCCTGAGGTGTTGGTTCTCCACCAGCCGAGTCGGGGTCGCCGGGTGCAGTGTTGCAAGTCTCACGCTTCTTGCAGGGAGATTGCAGGGTTCTTTAAAGTTGCTTCTTTGGATAAAGTTGCAGTCTTTTTGGAGCAGGTCCGCTGTCCTCGGGAGTTTCTTGTCGTCGTCGAAGCAGGGCAGTCCTCAGAGGATTCAGAGGTCGCTGGTCCCTTTGGAAGGCGTCGCTGGAGCAGAGTTCTTTGGAAGGCAGGAGACAGGCCGGTGAGTTTCTGGAGCCAAGGCAGTTGTTGTCTTCTGGTCTTCCTCTGCAGGGGTTTTCAGCTAGGCAGTCCTTCTTGTTGTTGCAGGAATCTAATTTTCTAGGGTTCAGGGTAGCCCTTAAATACTAAATTTAAGGGCGTGTTTAGGTCTGGGGGGTTAGTAGCCAATGGCTACTAGCCCTGAGGGTGGGTACACCCTCTTTGTGCCTCCTCCCAAGGGGAGGGGGTCACAATCCTAACCCTATTGGGGGAATCCTCCATCTGCAAGATGGAGGATTTCTAAAAGTTAGAGTCACCTCAGCTCAGGACACCTTAGGGGCTGTCCTGACTGGCCAGTGACTCCTCCTTGTTGCTTTCTTTGTTCCCTCCAGCCTTGCCGCCAAAAGTGGGGGCCGTGGCCGGAGGGGGCGGGCAACTCCACTAAGCTGGAGTGCCCTGCTGGGCTGTGACAAAGGGGTGAGCCTTTGAGGCTCACCGCCAGGTGTCACAGCTCCTGCCTGGGGGAGGTGTTAGCATCTCCACCCAGTGCAGGCTTTGTTACTGGCCTCAGAGTGACAAAGGCACTCTCCCCATGGGGCCAGCAACATGTCTCTAGTGTGGCAGGCTGCTGGAACTAGTCAGCCTACACAGACAGTCGGTTAAGTTTCAGGGGGCACCTCTAAGGTGCCCTCTGTGGTGTATTTTACAATAAAATGTACACTGGCATCAGTGTGCATTTATTGTGCTGAGAAGTTTGATACCAAACTTCCCAGTTTTCAGTGTAGCCATTATGGTGCTGTGGAGTTCGTGTTTGACAGACTCCCAGACCATATACTCTTATGGCTACCCTGCACTTACAATGTCTAAGGTTTTGTTTAGACACTGTAGGGGTACCATGCTCATGCATTGGTACCCTCACCTATGGTATAGTGCACCCTGCCTTAGGGCTGTAAGGCCTGCTAGAGGGGTGACTGACCTATACTTGCATAGGCAGTGAGAGGCTGGCATGGCACCCTGAGGGGAGTGCCATGTCGACTTACTCGTTTTGTTCTCACTAGCACACACAAGCTGGCAAGCAGGGTGTCTGTGCTGAGTGAGAGGTCTCCAGGGTGGCATAAGACATGCTGCAGCCCTTAGAGACCTTCCTTGGCATCAGGGCCCTTGGTACTAGAAGTACCAGTTACAAGGGACTTATCTGGATGCCAGGGTCTGCCAATTGTGGATACAAAAGTACAGGTTAGGGAAAGAACACTGGTGCTGGGGCCTGGTTAGCAGGCCTCAGCACACTTTCAATTGTAAACATAGCATCAGCAAAGGCAAAAAGTCAGGGGGCAACCATGCCAAGGAGGCATTTCCTTACACAGTCTTTCAGTCAATAAGTAAAATCGTACTGGTAATTCCAGTGGTATTTTATTACAAAAGCTTCAACAACAATAGCCAGCCGGCAAAGGTTTCGCCAGTGCATGATTATCAGGATTTAACCTGGGCTCGAAATGAGATAGGCTGCCTGTTTGCTACGCTTTTAACTGGTAACCTGTACTCATCAAAAAATGGGTATACATTTCTGACTGTATCTAGAGCTTTGAGAAAGCTCCAGGGACAAAAAAAGCATTCTAGGGGTCAAAACACGAGTCGGCAGGGTAGTGTTGAAGCTTCTGTAAAAAAATACCGCTGGATTTACCAATACGATTTTGCTTATTGACTTAAAGACTGCTTTTAAAAGTTGGATCTTTTTGCTTGTACCAGGGTGAGATTGCCCATCTCTTTCTGATGTTTTAATGATACTTGTGCATTTGTGCTTCATGGCAGAAGTGCACGCATGAGTCATGCTGATACACCCTTTAATGGCAAATTAGAAGACATCAGACCAGATGTAGGGTGTGTGCTATACAGTGGTGTTACGCAAGACCATAGTATCAGCTCCCAAAAATAGAGGAGGTTGCCATCTTGCTGAAATAATATACATGCAGGTAAAGGAGCTGATGACCCCGAAGGTTAAGTGAAACCTGACTTCCTGAACTCAATGTGCACTTTACTGAACAGCAGCAGACAGCTGACATTGGGGAGAGATGCCGGTGATCAATAGGCTGCAGCCTTGGAAAGGTTCATTATTTTGGGGCAATTTAGTTGATACTTGTAGTTGTGTGTTCAACTACAAACAAAATGCAGCATTCCAGGTGTTTCATTGCTAACACGACCCATGTTACAAAAGCTGTATGTTTCGCTCAATGTTATGAAAAAAGAAAAAAAGAAGAAAAAAAGAAGAAAAAAAAAAAGAAAAAAGAAGAAAAAAAGAAAAGGAGAAGAAGGAGGAGGAGGACGACAGGTATCGGTGCTTCTAAGTGTAAACATGATATCAATATAGTGTCCTTTCCAGTTTTGGATTTCTAATCATGAAAAAAAGCACCACGATATAGATAGTTAGAAATACCAAAACACAATGCTGTAATTATAAGGATCTCCTTCCTTGTATGCGTTTTCAAAAATGTTTCTCACAAATTCACAAGAAAAATATTAATCTTTATAACGTGCGTTTCCCTATGCAGGGCTTAAGGTCCTTTAATAATATGTAATAGTAAACACTTGTCATTTCCTTAACTCGTTCTCAAAAATTAAACACGAAAAAAAGAACCGACCTTCTGAAACAAGTTCGCTTTTCCCTGAGGGGTCTGTAACTACAATTTAATTGTCGAAACTGGCAGGCAAAACACAATTAACAGCACTAGAATAACTGCTATGATGCACACAAAGATGCATTGCATCTTTTAAAACATATTTCCTATATTTATAACGATAACAATTAACCAGCGCACTAGACACTGTCACAATAGCACTCCCAATGTGGTTTCGAATTACTGAAAAACACCGCCATGCGAGTTATGACGAGCACAGAGTACAAAGCTCACTTTACATTCGCAGCTTCTGAAAGCATAAGCTTATCAAATCGGTAGAGGCAAAGCACGAGCCAAAACATTTCCATGTTTAAAAATCAAGAAACAGAGAGTTGCACATTCGAAGGGTAAAAAATAAAGTGTCTAGGTACATAATAACACCCATATGGTTGTACACTGTCTGGCAAGTACCCTTCCCCGGTGGCATCCGAACTAGCGGCGTATCCCATGATATTGTACAGCCTGGTAGCTCAAGTCACTATAAAGCAACTAACGCATCAAAATTCCACTGGTGGGTCACCACACTATGTGTGGTAGCTGAGAAAACACTTAATTTCATTAAGTGATACTTTGCTTGAAGTGAGCTCTTGTTGCGCAGCCCAAATCTGTTGCATTCTTTTATGTTATTTGCTTTGGCAAGGGCGGTGCTAAATCACGCCATAAACCTGAAGAGGAGCAATCGGGTAAACAAGTCCTTCGCCCTCCACCCCAACACCCTCTCCAGCACAGTTTCCTTTTGCACCTCTAATCCTCCTTCTGGATACAAATCCAACTCGGATCAGAAACTAAAAAATAAAAAAAGCACGGGAGTCATTTTGAAGGTGCACACCTGTGAGGCGCTCTACTCAACCAAAGATCTGTCTCAGGCTGTCAGTTGTGTAAGACTTTCTTCCTCGTCATAGACCCTTGCCTGCAGCGCAGGCCAATAACTCGGACGACAGAAGATTAATTAAATGCACACACGTAACTGAAATGCATTCTCTATTCTATGTAGTTTTAAGGATGTTTACTAATGATCTAACTGAAATGTTTTTAGTCAATAGAGAATGCCCGAGTTTGAAGTGATGAAACTTTCTGAATTAAGTTTCACAAGCGCAATACTTACCTAAATATTCAGCCAGTTTGCATTGCCAGGACTTTTAAAATTAGCTCAATCACTGGCAGTTGCAAGTGATTAAATCAGAAGACGTGTAGTTTTACATTACCATTTGAAGAGAAAAAAAAAAAAAAACACACAGCAGGTTATTTTGTGACTATATATATATATATATATATATATATATATATATATATATATATATATACACATACACATACACACTTTTTTTATTTGTATTTTTAAACTTATAACAGTATACCAGTTGCAATATTTTTTCATTCACAAATTGCTTCAGGTCTAGGCGTTTAAAAGCACAGCTGTAATCGACCTCAACACAGCACTTTTGGTGTAGAATTAACATACACAAACAATGAATCAAACAAACCAGTGTATACAAGACTTAAAAACACATCATACACGGTTGTCTATTGTACATCATACGTTTCTGATTGCTATGCCAATAATATACTCCGTTATATTGCATACTCTACAATAGTTGCATAAACCTGCCCAGTAAGTACCCTACAATACACCCCCCCTATCATGCATGACACCATAAGTTAGTCCTAAAAAAAAAAACTACGACGACGCATTGTCAAAGTCAATAGGTTTGCCTTTGGGACATTTTGGCTTAAGCAATTTTTTTTGTGATGCTGCACAGCACTTCCGATGCTATGCAGCATGGCTAAATAGTAAACAAAAGAAAGAGCTATTACACATCTGACTACCTCATTTGAGTAACACACTGAAGTGTACAAAAAAGTGCTAGATGGAACGCTTGTATTCATCTCAGCCTCTGGTAATTACTCTGGGTCAAATCCCAGTCCATTATTATATTGCACATCATGCCACCTCAGTTTAAACTCTGACATATGCAAATCAGTCTTGACCTTGCTCCAATGGAAACAGTCTAGTCTGAACTGCTACACAAGATCCCCTCTGAATGGAAACACAGCAACCTACAGCCAGTTTTGCCCTAGTTAGGGCTCAAATGCTAGATATAGCTTGGTTCCAGTGACAGTGTGCACGGGACCCAGGTCTAGGCAAACCCATCCCACTTAGAGTGACAGAATAAAATATACCCAAAAAAAATAAAAAAATTATGGCGGGAGTGCTTGAATTCAGCCACTGATAACTCTTGCCAGCATCCCAGTCCATCATTACTTTGCACAACAGGCCACCTCAGTTTGGACTCAACCATGTGTAAATCAGTCTTCGCTCTGCTACAGTGGGAACAGTACAGCCTATTGTGTAGACACACAATACACACACCCCTACAAAATTATGTGGGCCTTTTTTTATTTTTCAGTCGGAGCTGGATCTGTAAATATAAAGTAACACAAAAGCCTGTGACTCTTAAAAGTTAGCAGCATAGGCAAAGTTAGTCAGATGTCAAGATGATCTCTAAAATACTTGAGAAAGTGTGTTACATCTATGCAACCCCAGAAAGCAACTGACATTTACACATCACAACCTTGTTTTGACACGAGGTTATTTGGCAAGTATTGAGAAAGGTGAAAGCCGAAAAGCATCTACTTGCATTAAAAAACAGGAATTTTAGCCAGTGAGTGCTCTGTGTTTTGTTGGAAAAGAAGATATCATGAGTCCACCCTCCCGCAGCAGCCGCACCAGCCCTGAGTGCAGGCGAGTTACTGGTGGACTTTGAAAACAAATTGGTATGTCAGCACCGCCAAGTGGGACTACGGAAAGTGCAGTCTCAAACTGATCAACAATCATTCAAATTGTTGAGGTAACAAGCATTGGTTCCACTCCTGCGAGGGCTGTGCCTGGCTAAATTGACATTTATGCTGTGGGAGAGGGCTATACCCTTATTGAGTCATGACCTGCAAGGTATTATGTAACATCTTTGATTTGCCATGCACGCAGAAGTAAAATTATGTAAGGAAGAGGACTACGTTAATTTGCAATTTGTATGTAACTTGATAAATCTGTACCCCTGCAAGTACAGATCTATATGAAGTACGGTGAACTATGGAAGTCATCGTAGACATGACGGAGAATAACAAGTTACCTGCTATTTGGTTTGATTAAGAGCAAGACACACCAGTATGGCTGCTGCAGATCTAGAATATCAAATAGAACAGTAGTTGTCCTCTTGTGTGTGTTCCTGTCAATTATCTAATGGGTCTTTGATGGTTTAATTTAAAAGAAAGATTGTTTTATTCGGCGAGTATTGAGAAAGGTGAAAGCCAAAACACGTCTAGTTACATTTAAAAAAAAGGAATTTCCGTCCGTGAGTGATCCGTGTTCTGTTGGAAACCAAGATTTTGTGAATCCACCCTCATGCAGCAAAGGCACCCACCGAGGGCAGGCGAGTTACTGGTGGCCTTTGGAAGCAAGCACACACACTCTACAATGTAGTGCGTAATTTGTTATGGGTGATACAAGCAGTAGGCACTAATATTTATGGGAAATTGGGCTTATTTTACCATCAGCAGATCTACACATACGACAAGCGAGAAAGGCAGACAAGGAAAAAAAAAGCAGCAAAAATAAAAACATAGTAAAACTGTGACAAAGGAAGAACTTGAGTTGAAAAAGACGCCTGGAGAGTGTCGCAAGACAAAGTGTAGTGCTGTGGACGTAAAGCATGAGGTAGAATCTAATTTAGATAACATTGGTATTCAGCAACCCCGGCATTGGGCAGCACCTGCGAGTACCATCTTATTGGAAGGCTACTAAGTCAAGCTGTCAGCAGCGGTATGTGGTCTATGCTAGATTTGTCCAGGGTCATCCCACTGAAATGCCTCCAGTCAGTTCTCCAAACTAAATGCTTTCAATAAGTATTCATATCAGAAGTGAACTATAAAGAATGCCAGTTAAACATCAAATCAATTTATGTAGGGGCGAGAAAGTAGAAAGAGGTGAGTAGCCGGTACGGTGTTAAAAGGGATAATCAAAAGGCCAATAGTATGGAGATGATGATGAGGTGGGTGCCACGGAGCATAGTTGGCTGGAAGATGTGGGCTAAAGGCGCCGCGCCTTTCTTTGATCTCAGACCCGTTCTCAGCAGCCAAAACTGGGGCCTTCTGTCTTTAGGAGACTACTTTAAAAGGTTCGGTTTTGCGAGCGCAGCATCCATGTAGGATTAGCCGCTGATATGGGAAGACTTGAAGATGTCCAGCCAGGAGAAAACGAGACCGCGGAAAACAAGGCCCGAGCCCTTCCGGTCCGTACAGTTCACGGCTTACCTGATCAAATTCCTCGCCCACGTCTGCATAAATATCTATATGGTCCACCCCGTCGGCCATTTTGCGTCGCTCCGCGCCCTCCTCTAGAGCAGGGGCCCACCGGAGCTGTGGGGAGCAGGCACGGGAGTAGTGGGGGCGGTGGAGCTACGTCACTTCCTTCTGAAAGAAAGACAAAAAGGAGCGCGGCAAAGCCCCAGGTCTCCCTTTCCACACTCACGCAACACTAGCGGCCATCTTGTAAAGGTGGCGTTCCTCACAAAGAAAGGTGGAGTACGGATACAACCGTAAAGATTGGAGCATATCGGCGCCTCTGCCGAAATATGACATTTAAAATAAACAACAAGGTACACGTTACCGAGTGAGTCAGAAATATATGCCAAGGCACTGAGCAGTACAGAGCAGTACTGAGCAGATAACATGCAGGGCGTACACTTACAAATTCCGTAGCGATTACGTTTTTATCAAACGTTGGCACACGGTATGAGAACTCACGCTAGGGCACAGATACTACAACCAACGTTTGGCAGACCGACTGAAACCTGCGGCACAGGCCTCTCAGACTGCTGCAGTCAAGTCTGAATATACTGTGTAAAACACTATAAAAATACCATCCCAGCGGTGATCTGTTAAGAGAAACCACCAGTTTAGCATACAGTACTTTTAATGTGTTTCTTTCACTTTAAAGATTAAAGCTCAGGGCAGATTTGCAATTATATTCAAGAACACACCTTCACATGCAGCAACCATTTATTTACATGGAACACCTCCCCTTCAAGCTACAAATCAAAGCGATCTTTACTGTGAGAAACTCTTGTATACAGATAACCAGTACCCTGCAAGCGACATCACAGACTTCATTGCGTCTCTCATTATCGACTCCAGCACCTTCATCTACCTAGGAAGTATCACCTGGACCGCACTGACCCCCACTCGATCGCCCTCCTGGAAAACCTCAGGAACATTATCTTACTCAGCATGTGAAACGACCACCCACGCCGCCAGACACCTCTTGGACCAGATTTTCTCCTCCTTCAACAACATCCCCATGGATAAACCATCAACTATCAACCTGAGAGACTACATCCTCATTACCCTCAGCATTCCGTTTCTGCGCCATAGGACACCCAGCATCCCTGGACCTCCTTGCCCCTGCTGGAACAACATTTCAGATATGGTCTTGACTTCCGCCCTCTCTGAACACTAACTCAAACACTCCTCCAACCTGACAGGAGACATTAAGAATTCCAATGACACGATTACCACATGCGCCAACTCTCCCTCCCTCCTCCCCCAAGCGTAGCAAAACAAAAACATGCTAACGCAAATGTCTTAATTAGAAATTATTAATGAATGGTTACGTATTTTGAATAATGACTTAGGTAGAAAAATGATTAACGCAGAAAAATAATGTGCACGTTTGAAAATGTGACCTCGAAGAATGGCCACCAGTCCTCATGAAATATACTAAATTACTATTAATCCATATGAATTATTGAAAATGTATTAAGGTTCATGTAGTAATAGGTTATATTAAGGGTTATGAAGTATGTTATTGCTTATTAATTGTAGGCCTTAACTTAGCGAGTGTCTTGGCCTAGTTTTGCCAGACCTCATGTAGAAGCTGTATTTCTTAATGTTTAATGAAAAATGCTGACCATGAACTAACTGTGAAATGTTAATTGTTTTAATAAAATGCTTAGCAGAAATAGTCTATGGGAACCGACGGACAGGAGATGAAGACTTTAGCAGTGTATCTAATAGTGTGTAATGTGCATGAGATGTACTTTCCCAGGGCGCGAACAATGAAGACACTGACTGGAGAAGAAGATGCAACAAAATTGATACCTGACGAGCCGGATGATGAAAACATTGTAAAGCAAACAAATCAATGACGTGAACTGTGAAATATTATAATTTATAGATTTGATGTATGGACATCATTGGGTAGAGTAATAACGTACAATTAATTGACCAATCGGAAATTGGGGGATAGTTTGGGGAACTTTAATATAACAACGTGACAGAGGAGACAAGACTCAGATTTGAAGAGAGTTTTAGGCAGATCTTACCCTGTTATGAAATGCGACATTTGGAAAAGAAGAGATTTGAGATTCTGTCATTGGGCTCATACTCTCTGACTAAGAGCCGGATGTGTTGCTGATCTATTGATGACCTGAGGACGAAGACTGATTCAGCTTGCTGATCCATACCATGGATAGGTAGATATGACAACAACTGAATTATATCCTATGCCTTTTCTTTCTAGGTACCAACTGTGCCGACTTAATACTTTTCTTTAGGTAGATGTTTTCCAAATTTGTGATCTAAATTGTTTTGCATGAAGCCCCACAAGTCAATGCTAATCTGTGTTAGTTGAGGTTGCTCATATGACGACTGACCAATTACCGAGACAAATGGTTGACAAATGATTTTGCTGCACTTGACAGATGTCATAGTTTTGCTGAATTGGGTTTTACTAATATGTTGTGTTGATGCCTTAGAATGTCTTTTTACTCAAGCTTTGATTAGATGACGTCTTTTGCAACTCGCTGATTAATAAGTGTATTAAAATGTGTTTCAATTTGAGTTGATGAATTAAGATTCCTGACTTAGTGTTGTTAACAAATAGGGAAATAAACTTACTAAACTTATACCTAAGGTGTGGTTATTCATGGCTGAAGAGTCATGGTGTGTGTGGATTACTAACTCCATTGATTGTTGATTTGACTAATGGTTATTGATTATCGTGTGTTGATTACTGATTCTGTCCAAACTATGGTAAAAACACACTATACGAATCAAAAGGTTCATCGACCTATACACGTCCCCTTGTAAGTTTACTTATTAAGGACCGACACGCCCAGTTATGGTAGCAGACTGATGGTTTGTTTCAGTAGGGGCTTGCCATAGGTGTTCGCTACAGAGTGATAGGTGTTGACAGATGTGCTAGGAGTCAGATGGGCAGGTGTTCCTAGTTATGGTAAAAGTTTGAAGATTGATCAGTTTGTGAATTCAGTATTATTCAATTTTGTGTTTCAAAATGGCATTTTATAGAGAGAATGATGCTCCCTTCAGCCCAGAAATGACTTTCCCAGATCTTGGATCCTGCTAGTAGTGTTGGGTATGTTCCAGGCGTTCCAGTGATAGAGAGAGAGAGATAGGTTGCACTTGCACGGCTTATGCAAATCGCAGGTGAATTGTGACGTATGTGAGGGAATTTAGGGAGTCTGCGTACTTCAGATGAAGTTTTAGTAGGAGTGTGCGTACTCAGCAGTATGAGAGTAGGGAAGTCATCAAACTTCATATGTGTGTGGTGCTTTGTGCTAAAAAATGTCCACTTGGTTGCTGATGTACGGACCCTGAGTGGTCTAAAACTTCGGAGTATATTGGAAAAGTGTATGAGCCACTTGGTTATGAGATGTTATCTGTCTGGTTTAGTAGGTTGAACGGGCGTGGTCAATAAGTCAGCGTGTGAGTTAAAGTGGGCGAAAGAAAAAGTTTGACTGAGATGTGGTGAGTCCTATGTGCACCAGGACAGACCCATTGACCAGTTGAGAGTAAAATTTGTGGGTCGAAGTTTGCTTGTGAATCTGGGAGACCGAGAAAGAGGAATAGCTGCATGAGCGAAAAGTCCATCAGTGAAAATCCGTAAGGTTCCTGAAGCGATTGTGTTACCTTCCTGTAGTAAACCAACAGGTTTGTTTTTGGTTATTGTATTTTGGTTAGTGCTCGTAATATTTTACATTAGTTTTGTGCGAATTAGAGTTTAGGAGGATGAGCAGCAAGGCTTTGTCAGCCGCAGTGTGTGTGAGCATGACGTCATTGGAGCCGCACTGGGATAGGTCGAGTAGTGAGAAGGGTCACGCACGGATCGGCAGCTGTCCATGAGAGGCAATTAGTTGCTCGCTAACCGCTCCCAAAGAGTTTACCTCCCTCCGTTTCGCTCAGAACCCACCAAGATCATCTGCGGCGTACCTCAAGGCTCATCGCTCAGCCCGACACTCTTCAATGTCTACATGAGCCCCCTCGCCGACATCGTACGCAAGCACGACATCATCATCACCTCCTACGCCGACGACACCCAACTTGTACTCTCCCTCACCAAGGACCCCGCCAGCGCCAAGACCAACCTACAAGAGGGTATGAAGGACGTCGCAGATTGGATGAGGCTCAGCCGCCTAAAGCTGAACTCTGAAAAAACGGAAGTCCTCATCCTCGGCAACACCCCGTCCGCCTGGGACGACTCCTGGTGGCCCACGGCCCTCGGCACCGCACCGACCCCCGCAGACCACGCCCGCAACCTCGGCTTCATCTTGGACCCTCTTCTCACCATGACCAAGCAAGTCAACGCCGTGTCCTCCGCCTGCTTCCTCACTCTCCGCATGCTCCGCAAGATCTTCCGCTGGATCCCCGCCGACACCAGAAAAACCGTGACCCACGCCCTTGTCACGAGTCGCCTGGACTACGGCAATACCCTCTACGCCGGGACCACCGCCAAACTCCAAAACCGCCTGCAACGCATCCAAAACGCCTCGGCCCGCCTCATCCTCGACGTACCCCGTAACAGCCACATCTCCGCACACCTGAGACACCTGCATTGGCTCCCAGTCAGCAAAAGGATCACCTTCCGTCTTCTCACCCACGCACACAAAGCCCTCCACAACAAGGGACCGGAATACCTCAACAGACGCCTCAGCTTCTACGTCCCCACCCGCCCCCTCCGCTCCGCTGGCCTCGCACTTGCTGCCGTCCCTCGCACCCGCCGCTCCACGGCGGGTGGGAGATCTTTCTCCTTCCTGGCGGCCAAGACCTGGAACTCCCTCCCCACCAGCCTCAGGACCACCCAGGACCACTCCGCTTTCCGGAGACTCCTAAAGACTTGGCTGTTCGAGCAGCGATAACCCCCCCTTTCCCCCCTAGCGCCTTGAGACCCGCACGGGTGAGTAGCGCGCTTTATAAATGTTAATGATTTGATTTGATTTGAATTAGTTAAGAACGTGGGTGAAAGGAATCTTGGGAGTAAAGGTAATTTCCTAATCTGAATTTGAATAAACAAAAAGCAGAAAAGATGAGTTTTTTCAAGGCATTAAAGAGTGTCCTAAAGGGAGTTACATATATTAAAGCTGGCGTAGGAGAGCCTACACCGCCAGAGAATACTCCGGCTTACACTGTAATGGAGGAGTGAGGTGTCCCGGCCTGTCTTTGGCTGAAGCAGTGGTGCAAGCTGACAGAGAAAAATGGAAGCTTAGCATTTCCTGAGAATGGGACATTCAATTTGAGAATTTTGGAGCAATTGCAGATGGCACTATATGAATCGAAGCCCCTTCCGAGACCAGCACAGTTTGAGGCATTAGCAGTTTGGGAGCTGGTAGCTAGATTGCAACAGCAAATGAAATTCAAAAGGAGAGTGAGAAAGGTAGAAAAGTAATTAGCAAAGGCAAGGGGAGATTGGGAATAGAAGAAATGGAGAGCAGAGACACTGCAGGATGTTAAGTTATTTCCAGCAATTACGCAGGAGGAAGAAACGGAAGGAAAGAACACAGCAAGAAAGTCTAATAAGGGTGCGTCTGAAAGTAAGGAAGCAAGAATGTCTTCGATAATGGAGGAGGACTCTGATACGGAGGACCTTGTTACACAGATACTGAGAGACAGACCACCACCGTATGCGGTGCATGACGATGGTCTGAGTACTAGTGCTGATCCAACAGCCGAGGCACAGGCAATGGGGACAGTGAGTCCGGTACAGGTTAATACTAGCCAGACACAGGGTGTGTTGAAAGGCCCTAATGTGTTGCCTACTCCAGTAGTTCAGGCACAAATGCATCCGCCACCTATACAGAGAGTCTACACTGATGTGCCTGTCTTAGAGACAACTTTGAATTTAGTGGTACAGACGGAGCAAGTGATTTCAAGATCACTGTTGGTTCAGACTGAGCCGACTCTGATTTTGTTGCCCCAGGTACAGCCGCAGGGGATGCCGAGGTTTACGCCAATGACAGGGACTCAGTCAGACTTGACATATAGGAGTCACTCTCCCACAATGTTCAGGTGCTAGAGCAGCCCCAGATGCAATATCGCTACTGATTACTGTTGGTCCAGTGGTACAATTATTTGCGCAGAAGAAACCAGCCATGCATGAGCAAGGAGATATGTCCCAGAGTCTAGTGAGGATGGGACCAAGTGAGCAAGTCCAGGTAGTCTCTTCTGTGAGCCAGACCTTTGATGGCTCAAGATCATTATTAGATCTCAGTCCACTTGTTGCACTTCGAGATGCTGTGAATTGACCTAGATTAGGTCACAGCCTGAAATTATTGACACAGCAGACATCAAATGCAGTGGTATCACAGGTGCCACCGGTGAACGCGAGTAACATTTCGATACAGGGATTGACAGCTCAGCAGCTGACTGACTGGTTAGACAAGCTGAATACCCCCACAGAATACTTCCAAAAGTGAGGAGCAGATTAATTGTGTCAGATTGAGCATGGAAGCAGGTGAACTGGTTGAGGGAGCGATAGGGGTGAATGGATTAGAGTCCTACACCGAAGCAGAGTTAAGATACTTATGCCCCAGAATTACAAGAGAAGTGATCAAGGTACATCAGAGATTAGCAGGCTTGGCAGAGAAGAATGACAAAGAAATTGAGAAAAAGAAGCATCTGAAGAGAAGCTACAGGTTAGATTTTGAGGCAAAGGATATTGAACACATAAGGTCAGCCGGAATGAAGGCACACCTCAAGGAATTACTGCAGAGTGCTCAGGTTTGGGGAGCAATGGAAAAGTGGGAAGACAGATTGTAGGAAGTTGGCTCTGTATGCACTATTTCAAAGTAAGGAATAGTATGCACAGAGTCCAAGGGTTCCCCTTAGAGGTAAGATAGTGGCAAAAAGAGATAATACTAATGTTCTATTTTGTGGTAGTGTGGTCGAGCAGTAGGCTTATCAAAGGAGTAGTGTTAAGCATTTCTTGTACACACACAAGCAATAAATGAGGAACACACACTCAGAGACAATTCCAGGCCAATAGGTTTTTGTATAGAAAAATATATTTTCTTAGTTTACTTTAAGAACCACAGGTTCAAATTTTACATGTAATACTTCAAATGAAAGGTATTGCAGGTAAGTACTTTAGGAACTTTGAATAATCACAATAGCATATATACTTTTCAAATAAATCACATATAGCTATTTTAAAACTAGACACAGTGCAATTTTCACAGTTCCTAGGGAGAGTAAGAGTTTGTTAGTTCTTGCAGGTAAGTAAACCACCTACGGGGTTCAAGTTTGGGTCCAAAGTAGCCCACCGTTGGGGGTTCAGAGCAACCCCAAAGTTACCACACCAGCAGCTCAGGGCCGGTCAGGTGCAGAGGTCAAAGTGGTGCCCAAAACGCATAGGCTTCAATGGAGAAGGGGGTGCCCTGGTTCCAGTCTACCAGCAAGTAAGTACCCGCGTCTTTAGAGGGCAGACCAGGGGGGTTTTGTGGGGTACCGGGGGGACACAAGTTAGCACAGAAAGTACACCCTCAGCAGCACGGGGGCGGCCGGGTGCAGTGTGCAAACACACGTCGGGTTTCCAATGTAAATCAATGGGAGACCAAGGGGTCCCTTCAGCAATGAAGGCAGGCAAGGGGGGGCTCTTCGGGGTAGCCACCACCTGGGCAAGGGAGAGGGCCTCCTGGGGGTTACTCCTGCACTGGAGTTCCGATCTTTCAGGTCCTGGGGGCTGCGGGTGCAGAGTCTTTTCCAGGCATCGGGATCTGGAAGTCAGGCAGTCGCGGTCAGGGGGAGCCTCGGGATTCCCTCTGCAGGCGTCGCTGTGGGGGCAACTCTGGCTACTCACAGTCTCGTAGTCGCTGGGGAGTCCTCCCTGAAGTGTTGTTTCTCCACAAGTCGAGCCGGGGGCGTCGGTTGCAGAGTAGCAAGTCTCACGCTTCCGGCGGGAAACGCAGTTGTCTTGAAGTTGCTTCTTTGGAAACAAAGTTGCAGTCTTGGGTGAACAGAGCCGCTGTCCTCAGGAGTTTCTTGGTCCTTCTAGAGCAGGGCAGTCCTCTGAGGATTCAGAGGTCGCTGGTCCTGGGGAAAGCGTCGCTGGAGCAGTGTCTTTTCGAAGTGGGGAGACAGGCCGGTAGAGCTGGGGCCAAAGCAGTTGGTGTCTCCGTCTTCTCAGCAGGGTTTTTCAGCTTAGCAGTCCTCTTCTTCTTAGATTCCTGCAACCTGAGTTCCTAGGTTCTGGGGAGCCCTTAAATACTAAATTTAAGGGCGTGTTTAGGTCTGGGGGGGGGGGCAGTAGCCAATGGCTACTGTCCTGTAGGGTGGCTACACCCTCTTTGTGCCTCCTCCCTGAGGGGAGGGGGGCACATCCCTATTCCTATTGGGGGAATCCTCCATCTGCAAGATGGAGGATTTCTAAAAGTCAGAGTCACCTCAGTTCAGGACACCTTAGGGGCTGTCTTGACTGGCCAGTGACTCCTCCTTGTTTTTCCCATTATCTCTCCTGGACTTGCCGCCAAAAGTGGGGGCTGTGTCCAGGGGGAGGGCATCTCCACTAGCTGGAGTGCCCTGGGG
Organism: Pleurodeles waltl; assembly: GCF_031143425.1. Classification (NCBI taxonomy): domain Eukaryota; kingdom Metazoa; phylum Chordata; class Amphibia; order Caudata; family Salamandridae; genus Pleurodeles; species Pleurodeles waltl. Next base: position 835,448,837 of record NC_090442.1, on the reverse strand, counting down.
CATTGTAACACAAAGCCTGAGCCTTTGAGGCTCACTGCTAGGTGTTACAGTTCCTGCCGGGGGAGGTGTTAAGCACCTCCACCCAGAGCAGGCTTTTGTTTCTGTCCTCAGAGAGCACAAAGGCCCTCACCACATGGGGTCAGAAACTCGTCTCTCAGCAGCAGGCTGGCACAGACCAGTCAGTCCTGCACTGAACAATTGGGTAAAATACAGGGGGCATCTCTAAGATGCCCTCTGTGTGCATTATTTAATAAATCCAACACTGGCATCAGTGTGGGTTTATTATTCTGAGAAGTTTGATACTAAACTTCCCAGTATTCAATGTAGCCATTATGGAGCTGTGGAGTTCGTTTTTGACAGACTTCCAGACCATATACTCTTATGGCTACCCTGCACTTACAATGTCTAAGGTTTTGCTTAGACACTGTAGGGGCATAGTGCTCATGCACCTATGCCCTCACCTGTGGTATAGTGCACCCTGCCTTAGGGCTGTAAGGCCTGCTAGAGGGGTGACTTACCTATGCCATAGGCAGTGTGAGGTTGGCATGGCACCCTGAGGGGAGTGCCATGTCGACTTAGTCTTTTTCTCCCCACCAGCATACACAAGCTGGCAAGCAGTGTGTCTGTGCTGGGTGAGGGGTCCCTCGGGTCGCATAAGACATGCTGCAACCCTTAGAGACCTTCCCTGGCATCAGGGCCCTTGGTACCAGGGGTACCAGCTACAAGGGACTTACCTGGGTGCCAGGGTTGTGCCAATTGTGGAGACAATGGTACATTTTAGGTGAAAGAACACTGGTGCTGGGGCCTGGTTAGCAGGGTCCCAGCACACTTCTCAGTCAAGTCAGCATCAGTATCAGGCAAAAAGTGGGGGGTAACTGTAACAGGGAGCCATTTCTTTACACAGATGGGCAAAGAAGAAAGATAAAAGGAAATGAGACTCTATAGAGGTGACTGAGAATGTACAACAGGGCAAGGACCCAGTAAAGATTTTACCGATGAGAGAGATTCCAGGGGGACATTTTGTTCATGTCCCTTGGAGTAGGAGTGATATTCTGTCATTCAAAAATGATTATCCAAAGCTGAGGGGAAAGCTAGTAGAATGGTATCAGCAGACGGACAGATTTGTGAAGCTCTCAAAATGTTAGCGGGAAGACCTGAACAACTTACTGAGTGGTTCCGGCAGACTTGTGGGTCGCGTGTAAGAGAGCCATAGATTGGCCAGCAAGTGAGCCAGAGAGGGATAAGAATACGGGTGAACCATCACCTGAGGTAATGAAACATTATTATAAGGTGATTGAGTTCCTGAAGACGAAGACTTCACCCAAAGACATTGATTGGCAGAGAACTGACAGGACAGTGCAGGAGGTGAAGGAGTCGATACATGCGTACTATGAAAGATTGTAAAAGGCATTCAAGGAGTACAGTGGCAAGGAAGCAATTGAGCCGAAAGACATGCTGCATTTTGTGTTCAGATTTGTGGAGGGACTGAGAGCTGAGATAGACAGATGATTAAGACTCATTTGATTTGCTGGCAAGCCAAGCCGATTGATGAGGTGATGCAGTATGCAAAATACTGAAGTGATGAAACTGAGTTGAAGCAGAAAAAGTTGAAAGAGAAGGCAATGGTAATGCAGATTAATGCAGCTCAAACAGGACTACAGGGGACTTTTGTGCAACAGATGCCACAGCAGCAGGGAAATATCATGTTCCAGCCTCAAATGAGAGGTAGAGGGCGCGGAGGCGATATTATTCGTGGTCTGAATTTGAACACTGAAGTGGTTCAGAGCGATGTGCAAGGAATGAAGAAGTTATTGCCATGTCACATCTGCGGGGCTGTGGGACACTGGAAGCGGGAGTGTCCGATGATGGTGCAGGAGGGTGTTCATCAAAATAATGACGTCAATGCATTTCAGACTATGAGAGGACCAAGATTAAGTGGTCCTAATCCAAATTTCCAGAATAATGTGAATCAAATGCAGAATTTTCAGCCTATGCAACAGGTGCAAATGCCCCGTGCACAAGTGTCACAGTTGCAGCCGATGCAGCAGCAGGTTACCATGGTACCAGACTGCAAATGCAGATTCCTCAAGGCCCGATGGAGCAGCAACAGATGATGCTTTCCCAACAGGTCACAGGCCAGAGACAAGACAGAACTAGTAATTCAGTACACCAATTCCCATTACACAGTGAGAATGAAATAATTGGTGAATGATAGTTCGGATCAGGAGCCATGTGTGCTTGCAGCTTCCTTAGAAGTGGACCGAGAGGATCCTATGCAAGAGGGAAGGTGATGGGTCACAACGTCTCATTTTTTGTAGACACAGGAGCTACATGCTCTACAGTGAGAAGTGCAGAAGTTCCGAATTTGCCCCTTTCAGGAAAGGCAGTTCAAGTCGTGGAAGTAGCGAATCAGTATTTGATGAACCAGAGTAGTGCAAGTTGAGATTGGTCATTTTCAGGGACTTCACAGGTTCGTAGTCTGTGACTCGAGTCCAGTATCCCTACTGGGAAGGGACTTGTTGTGTAAAACTAGGTGTCTGATTACTTGTTCAGCCAATGGAATTGAGATCCAGACAAATAGCGATGATGAGGAAGATCCAGTTGCAGAGATCGAGTGCGAAAGTAAAAATAAAGAGTGTCTTTTGATTGAGTTTTTCCCAATGTTCACAGTGAGAGAGTTACATTTTGATTTGCAGGGAACAGTTCAAGAAAATGTTTGGGATTTGACAGGGAAAGAAGTAGGTTTGATCTAAGGAGTGGAGCCGATTAAGGTCACTTTAAAACCGAATGCAGAGTTTCCGCAGCTTCCCCAGTATAATATGACACAAGAAGTCCTGATTAAAGTGGCTCAGATAATTGCAGATTTTGTGAAGCAGGGAGTTTTGAAGGAGGTGTTAAGCAGTCCGTGTGATTCACCGATAATGGGTTTGAAGGAACTATGTCGAAAAGTCAGAATTGTTCAGGATTTAAGAAAAATAAATGACATAGTGGTCAAGTGTTGTCCCATAGTGCCTAACCCAGCTCTAATAATGTTCCAGATTTCATGTGATGCAGAGTGGTTTGCAGTGGTTGATTGGTCACAAGCGTTCTTTTTTGTACCTCTTCATGAGGATAGTCAATTTCTCTTCAGTTTCAAATTCCTAGATCAAGTCTACTGCTGGAATAGACTTCCTCAAGGGTACACAGAGCCACCAGCCTTGTTTAATCAGATCTTGAAAAATAATTTGGAGTGATTAGAATTACCTTTCTAATCGACTCTGGTGCAGCACATTGATGACTTATTGATCGCATTGAGGACAAGGGACGAGTGTAAGTACAACTCAATTGCCCTATAGAATCATTTGGGAAAGTTTGGTCATAAAGTGTCACCATTGAAGTTGCAGTACTGACAGAAGGTAGTGAAGTATTTGGGTCACCAGATTGAGAAAGGGTCAAGGAAAATATATAGAGAAACGATCACAATGATACTGCAAATGAACCCCCGACTTCACAGAGAGATGTTAGGATGTTCCTGGGAATGGTGGGTTATTGCCGTCAATGGATCCTGAATCTTGCAGAAATCTCAAAACCACTGCAGAAGCTGACTCATAGGGATGTCACAGAGCCCATAGCATTAGATGAAGATCAGATGAAAGCGTTCACTGAATTGAGAGAGAGTTTGTGCAGAGCTCCAGCGTTGGGTATGCCTGACTACACAAAGCCATTCACATTGTTTTGTCATGTGCGTGATGAATGTTAATTGTCTGTCTTGACTCAGGTCCATGGAGGTGCTGATCACCTAGTAGTGGTTTTTTTCAGTTACCATGGACCCAGTTGCAGCAGCCTTACCGGGTTGTTTGCGTGCAGTTGCCGCAGTTGGTCAGAGCCTTTCACAGTGTGAAGTAGTGATGGGATATCCCCTGACGGTAATGGTCCCTCACTCGATTGAGATTTTACTGGCAAGGACGAAAACCCAATACTTGACTGGTGCTAGACTGCCTAGATATGAGACGAGCATTTTGGGTGCTCCAGACGTGACACTGAAAAGATGTACAGGGCTGAACCCGGCAACTTTACTTCCAAGTGATACTACCGAAATTGAGAAGGAGGAAGATGTTGAACATGATTGTCTCGAAGTAACTGAGTTGTGCACAAAACCGAGACCTGACATTAGAGATACCCAATTGGAAGAAAATGGCCAAATTGTTTTTGTTGATGGTTCTTGTCTGAGAGACAGTACAGGGACACTGAGAGCAGGATATGTAGTGTGCACAATTACATGTACCTTAGAAGCTTCCTGGCTGCGAGAAGTGTACTCTACTCAGGTAGCAGAATTGGTTGCTCTTACTAGGGCATGCCATGTTTCTGCTCGATTGAGAGTCACCATCTACATGAATAGTCGATACGGATTCTGAATCGTTCATGATTTTGGTCAATTGTGTTCACGGATAGGTTTCCTGACCTCTACTTTCAGTGAGAAACAGTGAGAGAATAAAGAAGTTGTTATATGCAATTCAACTACCAGAAGACATTGCTGTGGTGAAATGCAGTGCACATCTAAAGTCACAGGACTACGTCCTTGGGAAATGGATATGCGGATCAAGTCACAAGGTTTTGCACATTGAACTGTATATCGTTCAAAGACAAGTGGGAATTGTTGTCTCAAGAAGACACTACGGGGGTTATTCTAACTTTGGAGGAGGTGTTAATCCGTCCCAAAAGTGACGGAAAAGTGACGGATTTACCACCAGCCGTATTACGAGTCCATTATATCCTATGGAACTCGTAATACGGCTGGTGGTATATCCGTCACTTTACCGTCACTTTTGGGATGGATTAACACTCCTCCAAAGTTAGAATAACCCCCTACATGTACGAGCTTTGCATTAAAGGTGATCAATACATTAGAGGAGTTAAAAACCTTGCAGAGTAATGTCGACAAAGAAGAGAAACAAGCATGGAGCAAAATGAAATGTGTTCAAAGACAGGATGAGTTGTGGGTATCTGGGGAGGGTCAGATGGTTTTGCCAAATAGCTTTTTGTCCCCGATGGCAAGGTACTGTCATGGTCAGGCACACATTGGGAGGGACGCCATGGTTTGTCTATTCAAAATTAATTGGTTTAATCCCAAGTTTAGACAAGCACCTGAAGCAGTATGCCATCGATGTGTCATTTGTCAGCAATTAAATGTGGGGAAAGGGACAGTGTTAAATTTGAGCCACATCGGAAGAGCAGGAGGTCCATTCAGCAGAATGCAATTGGATTTCATTGAGATGCCTGCATGTGGAGGTCTGAGATATATGTTGGTGATTGTGTGCATTTTTAGTCACTGGATTGAAGCGTACCGTACAAGTAGAAATGATAGTCTCACAGTAGCAAAATTATTGCTTAGGAAACTGATACCACGTTTCGGATTTCCGAGCTCTTTAGAATCAGACAGGGGAGCACACTTCAATAACAAAGTGATTAAACTGTTGTGTGCAGCACTGAACATTGAGCAGAAGTTGCATTGTAGTTACAGCCCCGAAGCATCAGGATTAGTGGAGCAGATGAATGGTACCTTGAAATCAAGAATTGCAAAAAATGTGTGAAATCTGAAATGGCCAGATGCGTAGCCTTTGGTGTTGAAGTCAATGAGAAACACACCTGACAGGAAAACAGGATTGTCACCCCTCAAGCTTCTCATGGGCAGAGCAATGAGGTTGCCAGCAGTTCCAGCCAATGCATTTGTCAACATAACAGATGATATGGTGTTGGGTTACTGCAAGGGTCTGGCTGATGTGGTTCACTCTTTCTCTCAGCAGGTGGAGGCCACCACACTGCCACCAATCCATGATCCAGGCAACAACCTGAGGGCCGGTGACTGGGTTGTTGTCCGCAAGCACGTGCGCAAGACATGTTTGGAGCCTCGTTGGCAGGGACCATACCACGTGATCCTAACGTTTATGACAGCTGTGAAGTGTGCAGGGATTCCAAACTGGATTCACGCAAGTCACACGAAGAAAGTGGCCTGTCCACTGGATCATGAAGAAGCGTTGTTGAGAGTACCAACAACTGTGAGACAAATTACAGCACCAGAACAGGAATAAGAGCAAGGAAGAACTGAAGCTGAACCTCAACTCATTGAGGACAGTTCTATTACCACTGTGAGAGACGAAAGTGTAGACCTCCAGGAGGGCACTGAGGAATCTATCGCAACTGAACCAGCAGGAGAGCCAAGTACTGAGATGACTCTCCCAGAAGCAGAGGATTCTGAGAGACAAACATAGCACGTGCCAGCCCAAGAAGGGGAGGGAGTTCAGCTGGATCAAAGTCAAGGTGATCTGACTCCACCTGAGCCTGTTGCAGGTCCATCAAGAGAAAACACCACAGAGAAACAAAAGGGTTCAAGTCCAATCCTGAAGAGAATACTGACAGAAGATACATGAAAAGGAGATAAGTGGCCGAATTTGCAAGTGGATAAAAGGAAAGAAGTGACTGTCAATCACACAATAGAGGAAAAAGTGGATATCACGGGAAAAGAAAAGCTGAGCGAAGGAGAGCTGAATAACAATTGAAAGTTGAAGAGAAAGAGAATAGCAAGTTGAAGATACGCAGGTCCTGAATGGGCATATGCAACTACAAACGAATGACAACACAAGTTTATGTCTTTTTGTTTTCATTGGGAAGTTCCAAGTCAGTATTTTGAAGTGCCCGGAAGAAAATTGATGAACTGAACTATTGAAACAATCTGAGAAATGTTTTTGAGAAAGAGACTGATGAAATAACCAGAAAAGACATTGATAACCTGATGTGACATTTGAAACTGATTTTGACAAAGCTGCTAACCAAATTTGACGAGGAGAAGGGTTCCTGGAAGTGAAACTGATCGGTTGAAATAACTCTATTTTAGATTTTTGCTGCACTTTCGTAAGTTACTTCTGCTGTCTGATTCTTTACAGATCATGTCTGATGTAGAAAAGCAAATTAGGGATGTTAGGCGTTGTAAATATATGAGCACTAGATTGGCAATTGTGTGTGGGATATTGTTTATAGTGTTGATTGTGGGTATGTCTGTTCTTGACGTGAAAGGAGCCAACCATACTTCTGCTTTTGAGACTACTACATTAACGGCTTTAGAAATATTTAAGTTAGATGAGAAGTATTTGCATGACTTTACTAATGTTCAAGGAGACCTTTGATCTAACCTTTTCTATCACTTATTGCGTGAGTATGTTGAGATGATGGATGCAAAGGATTGTCTTATATGTACGCAGATTCCTTCATCAATCGAGGAAGGAGTCACCTACCATAGTCTTCTACTAACATATGGGATAAATTGTAGTCTGTTTCTAACGAGATTCTATAACCAGGAGTACATCTAATATTTTTACTCCAATCACGATGTTGTGTTTTCATTTGTTCCTATTATTAGGTATTAGAGTACAGTAGCTAAGGATATTGACCTAGAATTAGTTAGAGGATTCTTTTAACCTACACTAACGTTTGGGACCACTTATGCTCATAAAAATAATCTCACATGTTTGGTTACAGCTTTAGAGAAGAAGAGCTTAGATCGCACTGATGACAGAACAAAGACTCTGAAAGAGAAATTAGAAAAAGACTCAGAGAAAAGGACTTATCAAAATGATTATGCTTACACTGCAATTAAAACACAAGGGAAATTAGCTTTAGATGCATTACACGTAGGGAAGTTTTGTATATACAGGCCTAAATCGCGCACTGACACTTTATTTGTGGGTACGAGTGAATGTAGGCATGTGTTTTTGTTTCAGAGTAAATGGACATTTATGTTGAACGGGCAGGACCCTGCGATTCCGGGGCTCTATTTTATTTGTGGACTTAATGCTTATTACCCTCTTCCAAGCGGATGGTATGGGACATGTTATTTGGGGATAGTGTTCCTAAAGATTTACCACATGGAGGATTTGAAAAAGTATCTGGAATTGACATAATTACATTATAAAAGACAGAGGAGAGAAACCTCTTCTGCGATTGTGGGAGATATATATATGGTGCAGTGATTTCTTTAGTAGGAATCATCCTGAATTCGATTAAGATTCAGAGGTTGTCTACTATTGTGGATAACATACTGACAAACTTTACAGGGGCTATACTCCTGATTGATACTGAATTGGCTGCGGATAGAGCTAGGACTCTTCAAACTCCCCTTGCTTTAGACATACTCTAAGCAAAAAATGGCGGAGTCTGTAAAATGATTAACTCTAGGCATTGCTGTTCATATATTCCTAACAACAGTAAAGAGATAAGAGACTTACTTACTAATCTGACTAACGCAAGTAGTGATTTGAAGGAGTTGAAAGAACCAGGTGTTTGGGAAAATGTTGGTAAGGTGTTTGCTTCAGTGGGAAATTGGCTTAGTAGTATTTGGAATGGGATACTATTGAAAATCCTACAGGGATTATTAATTGTCATAGTTTTCTTAATAGGAATATGGGGATTATGTAAATTATGCAAAATAATTCATTTAAAAAGGTCTAAAAATAATCAAAGGAGGGAAGAAAAGAAAAGAGAAAGAATTTCTAGGGAAAATTCAGTGAGAAGACAAAATGTTGAAGAAATAGAATTGTAAAATTGTTGGTGGTAAATTTGGTTTGATGACATATTTAGTCATCAGAGGAGGGATTGCTAATGCAAATGTCTTAATTAGAAATTATTAATGAATGGTTACGTATTTTGAATATGACTTATGTACAAAAATTAATAACGTAGAAACATAATGTGCACGTTTGAAAATGTGACCTCGAAGAATGGCCAACAGTGCTCACGTAATATACTAAATAACTATTAATCCATATGAAATATTGAAAATGTATCAAGTTAAGCTAAGTAGTAATAGGTCATATTAAGGTTTATGAAGTATGTTATTGCTTATTGATTGTAGGCCTTAACTTACTTAGCGTGTGTCTTGGCCTAGTTTTGCCAGGCCTCATGTAGAAGCTGTATTTCTTATTGTTTAATGAAAAATGCTGAGAGTGAACTGTGAAATGCTCATTGTTTTAATAAAATGCTTAGCAGAAACCTTCTACGGGAACCGACGGACAGGAGATGAAGACTCTAGCAATGTATCTAATAGTGTGTAATGTGCAAGAGATGAACTTTCCCAGGACGCGAACAATAGAGACACTGACTGGAGACAAAGATGCAACAAAATTGATACCTGACGAGCCGGATGATGAGAACATTGTAAAGCAGACCAATCAACGACATGAGAACTGCGAAATATTAGAATTCATAGATTTGGTGTATGGACATCATTGGGTAGAGTAATAACGTACGAATAATTGACCAATTGGAAATTGGGGAATAATTTGGGGAACTTTGACATAACAACGTGACAGAGGAGACGAGACTCAGATTTGAAGAGAATTTTAGGCAGATCTTACCCAGTTATGAAATGCAATATTTGGAGAAGAAGAGATTCGAGAGTCTGTCATTGGGCCCATACACTCCGACTGAGAGCCTGATGCGTTGCTGATCGATTGATGACCTGAGGACAAAGACTGATTCTGTTTTCTGACACATACCGTGGATAGGTAGATATGAGAATGACTGAACTGTATTTTATGCCTTTTCTTTCTAGGTACCAACTGCGCTGACTTAATACTTTTCTTTAGGTAGATGTTTTTCAAATTTGTGTTCTAAATTGTTTTGCATGAAGCCTAATCTGTGTTAGATGAGGTTGAGTTGAGGTTACTCACATGACGACTGACCAATTACAGAGACAAATAGTTGACAAATGATTTTGCTGCACTTGACGGATGTCCTAGTTTTGCTGAATTGGGTTTTACTAATATGTTGTGTTGATGCCTTAGAATGTCTTTTGACTCAAGCTTTGATTAGATTACGTCTTTTGCAACTTGCTGATTAACAAGTGTATTCAAATTTGTTTCAATTTGAGTTGATGAATTAAGATTCCTGACTTAGTATTGTAAATGAATAGGGAAACAAACTTACTAAACTTATACCTAAGGTGTGGTTATTCATGGCTGACTCCATTGATTGTTGATTTGACTAATGGTTATTGACTATTGATTCTGTGTGGAAACTATGGTAAGAACACCCTATACAAATCAAAAGGTTCATCGACCTATACGCGTCCCCTTGTAAGTTTACTTATTAAGGACCGACGCGCTAACAAACACAAACTCAAACCAGCTTATACACAGAACTCAGGCCAATGGAAAATGAGTTAAGTCTCAGTGGATAAAGATTTGTTCAGTTTCGCCCTGAGAAGCTAGCACCATCAAATTCGGAAGGCCGTAAAAACACAGTCCTCCATGACCGCCTCAATGCCTGCAACAGCAAGGAAATATTTGCCTTTGCCAAGGTTTATCAGACCTGCAGCCACCTCCAACACTACCCTCTGTCAAGACCTCTGCTACAAACTACAGGACTTCTTCTGCAACAAGATCCAATCCATATACGGCAACTCTGACTCGCAACCAGACCCCTTTGACTTTGCAGAAAGTGTCCCTAACTCAAACGAAGGACAAACCCTGATCTCATAGCTGTAAGGAAATGCCTCCTTGGCATGGTTGCCCCCTGACTTTTTGCCTTTGCTGATGCTATGTTTACAATTGAAAGTGTGCTGAGGCCTGCTAACCAGGCCCCAGCACCAGTGTTCTTTCCCTAACCTGAACTTTTGTATCCACAATTGGCAGACCCTGGCATCCAGATAAGTCCCTTGTAACTGGTACTTCTAGTACCAAGGGCCCTGATGCCAAGGAAGGTCTCTAAGGGCTGCAGCATGTCTTATGCCACCCTGGAGACCTCTCACTCAGCACAGACACACTGCTTGCCAGCTTGTGTGTGCTAGTGAGGACAAAACGAGTAAGTCGACATGGCACTCCCCTCAGGGTGCCATGCCAGCCTCTCACTGCCTATGCAGTATAGGTAAGACACCCCTCTAGCAGGCCTTACAGCCCTAAGGCAGGGTGCACTATACCATAGGTGAGGGTACCAGTGCATGAGCATGGTACCCCTACAGTGTCTAAATAAAACCTTAGACATTGTAAGTGCAGGGTAGCCATAAGAGTATATGGTCTGGGAGTCTGTCAAACACGAACTCCACAGCACCATAATGGCTACACTGAAAACTGGGAAGTTTGGTATCAAACTTCTCAGCACAATAAATGCACACTGATGCCAGTGTGCATTTTATTGTAAAATACACCACAGAGGGCACCTTAGAGGTGCCCCCTGAAACTTAACCGACTATCTGTGTAGGCTGACTAGTTTTAGCAGCCTGCCACAAACCGAGACATGTTGCTGGCCCCATGGGGAGAGTGCCTTTGTCACTCTGAGGCCAGTAACAAAGCCTGCACTGGGTGGAGATGCTAACACCTCTCCCAGGCAGGAATTGTCACACCTGGCGGTGAGCCTCAAAGGCTCACCTCCTTTGTGCCAACCCAGCAGGACACTCCAGCTAGTGGAGTTGCCCGCCCCCTCCGGCCAGGCCCCACTTTTGGCGGCAAGGCCGGAGAAAATAATGAGAATAACAAGGAGGAGTCACTGGCCAGTCAGGACAGCCCCTAAGGTGTCCTGAGCTGAGGTGACTCTAACTTTTAGAAATCCTCCATCTTGCAGATGGAGGATTCCCCCAATAGGGTTAGGATTGTGACCCCCTCCCCTTGGGAGGAGGCACAAAGAGGGTGTACCCACCCTCAGGGCTAGTAGCCATTGGCTACTAACCCCCCAGACCTAAACACGCCCTTAAATTTAGTATTTAAGGGCTACCCTGAACCCTAGAAAATTAGATTCCTGCAACTACAAGAAGAAGGACTGCCTAGCTGAAAACCCCTGCAGAGGAAGACCAGAAGACGACAACTGCCTTGGCTCCAGAAACTCACCGGCCTGTCTCCTGCCTTCCAAAGATCCTGCTCCAGCGACGCCTTCCAAAGGGACCAGCGACCTCGACATCCTCTGAGGACTGCCCCTGCTTCGAAAAGACAAGAAACTCCCGAGGACAGCGGACCTGCTCCAAGAAAAGCTGCAACTTTGTTTCCAGCGGCTTTAAAGAACCCTGCAAGCTCCCCGCAAAAGGCGTGAGACTTGCAACACTGCACCCGGCGACCCCGACTCGGCTGGTGGCGATCCAACACCTCAGGAGGGACCCCAGGACTACTCTAAGACTGTGAGTACAAAAACCTGTCCCCCCTGAGCCCCCACAGCGCCGCCTGCAGAGGGAATCCCGAGGCTTCCCCTGACCGCGACTCTTTGAACCTAAAGTCCCGACACCTGGGAGAGACCCTGCACCCGCAGCCCCCAGGACCTGAAGGACCGGACTTTCACTGGAGGAGTGACCCCCAGGAGTCCCTCTCCCTTGCCCAAGTGGAGGTTTCCCCAAGGAACCCCCCCCTTGCCTGCCTGCAGCGCTGAAGAGATCCCTAGATCTCCCATTGACTTCCATTACAAACCCGACGCTTGTTTCGACACTGCACCCGGCCGCCCCCGCGCTGCTGAGGGTGAAATTTCTGTGTGGACTTGTGTCCCCCCCGGTGCCCTACAAAACCCCCCTGGTCTGCCCTCCGAAGACGCGGGTACTTACCTGCAAGCAGACCGGAACCGGGGCACCCCCTTCTCTCCATTCTAGCCTATGTGTTTTGGGCACCACTTGGAACTCTGCACCTGACCGGCCCTGAGCTGCTGGTGTGGTGACTTTGGGGTTGCTCTGAACCCCCAACGGTGGGCTACCTTGGACCAAGAACTGAACCCTGTAAGTGCCCTACTTACCTGGTAAAACTAACAAAAACTTACCTCCCCCAGGAACTGTGAAAATTGCACTAAGTGTCCACTTTTAAAACAGCTATTTGTCAATAACTTGAAAAGTATACATGCAATTTTGATGATTTGAAGTTCCTAAAGTACTTACCTGCAATACCTTTCGAATGAGCTATTACATGTAGAATTGGAACCTGTGGTTCTTAAAATAAACTAAGAAAAGATAGTTTTCTATATAAAAACCTATTGGCTGGATTTGTCTCTGAGTGTGTGTACCTCATTTATTGTCTATGTGTATGTACAACAAATGCTTAACACTACTCCTTGGATAAGCCTACTGCTCGACCACACTACCACAAAATAGAGCATTAGTATTATCTATTTTTACCACTATTTTACCTCTAAGGGGAACCCTTGGACTCTGTGCATGCTATTCCTTACTTTGAAATAGCACATACAGAGCCAACTTCCTACAATAGCCCACTACCACCATAGACTAAACCGCTGACAACATGAAGTCCATCCACTCCTAAACCCCGTCAGACCCCAACCCCACCATGCCTTCAAAAAGGGCCCGGCCTCCATCAGCAAATACTTCATGCAGATCCTCAACATCTCCATCAACACTGCCACCTTCCCGGAAGACTGGAATCTCGCCACAGTCACCACTCTGCTCAAGAAGCCTTCAGCAGACCCAATCAAGTTCACAAACTACATACCATTCTCACTTCTACATATCCAGGCACAGTTTTATAGAAACTCATTAACAGATGCCCCACCCACCATTTTGTAAATCACCAGCTCCTAAATGCCACTCAATCCAGATTCAGAACTACAGCACGGAAACATCACTCATTGCTGCAACAAAAATCTGCTTGATTGTGGTAAGAGGAGAGACTGCAGCAGTCTTCTTTCTGGACACCTTTGCAGCCTATGGCATAGTATCACACACCACCATCATCAGACGCTTACACAAGATGGGCATCCAATGACCTGTTCTCTGCTGCATCTGCTCCTTTTGAGGGAAAGAACTCAAATGATCAGCCTAACACCATACACCTTGGAAGCCCGGGAACTCATCTGCAGAGCGGCTCAAGGTTCATCAGTGAGCTCCAGATTCTTCAACACATATTTGACTACACTAGCCAACATCATATGCGCCTGCATCATCCTCTTAAAGATAACAATACACAACTTACATTGTCTTTGCCAGACAAAACCCCTGACACAAGAAGTTTACCACCTACATGACTGAGATGACCGCCTGTAAGGAAATGCCTCCTTGGCATGGTTGCCCCCTGACTTTTTGCCTTTGCTGATGCTATGTTTACAATTGAAAGTGTGCTGAGGCCTGCTAACCAGGCCCCAGCACCAGTGTTCTTTCCCTAACCTGTACTTTTGTATCCACAATTGGCAGACCCTGGCATCCAGATAAGTCCCTTGTAACTGGTACTTCTAGTACCAAGGGCCCTGATGCCAAGGAAGGTCTCTAAGGGCTGCAGCATGTCTTATGCCACCCTGGAGACCTCTCACTCAGCACAGACACACTGCTTGCCAGCTTGTGTGTGCTGGTGAGAACAAAACGAGTAAGTCGACATGGCACTCCCCTCAGGGTGCCATGCCAGCCTCTCACTGCCTATGCAAGTATAGGTCAGTCACCCCTCTAGCAGGCCTTAGAGCCCTAAGGCAGGGTGCACTATACCATAGGTGAGGGTACCAGTGCATGAGCATGGTACCCCTACAGTGTCTAAACAAAACCTTAGACATTGTAAGTGCAGGGTAGCCATAAGAGTATATGGTCTGGGAGTCTGTCAAACACGAACTCCACAGCACCATAATGGCTACACTGAAAACTGGGAAGTTTGGTATCAAACTTCTCAGCACAATAAATGCACACTGATGCCAGTGTACATTTTATTGCAAAATACACCCCAGAGGGCACCTTAGAGGTGCCCCCTGAAACTTAACCGACTGTCTGTGTAGGCTGACTAGTTCCAGCAGCCTGCCACACTAGAGACATGTTGCTGGCCCCATGGGGAGAGTGCCTTTGTCACTCTGAGGCCAGTAACAAAGCCTGCACTGGGTGGAGATGCTAACACCTCCCCCAGGCAGGAGCTGTGACACCTGGCGGTGAGCCTCAAAGGCTCACCCCTTTGTCACAGCCCAGCAGGGCACTCCAGCTTAGTGGAGTTGCCCGCCCCCTCCGGCCACGGCCCCCACTTTTGGCGGCAAGGCTGGAGGGAACAAAGAAAGCAACAAGGAGGAGTCACTGGCCAGTCAGGACAGCCCCTAAGGTGTCCTGAGCTGAAGTGACTCTAACTTTTAGAAATCCTCCATCTTGCAGATGGAGGATTCCCCCAATAGGGTTAGGATTGTGACCCCCTCCCCTTGGGAGGAGGCACAAAGAGGGTGTACCCACCCTCAGGGCTAGTAGCCATTGGCTACTAACCCCCCAGACCTAAACACGCCCTTAAATTTAGTATTTAAGGGCTACCCTGAACCCTAGAAAATTAGATTCCTGCAACTACAAGAAGAAGGACTGCCTAGCTGAAAACCCCTGCAGAGGAAGACCAGAAGACGACAACTGCCTTGGCTCCAGAAACTCACCGGCCTGTCTCCTGCCTTCCAAAGATCCTGCTCCAGCGACGCCTTCCAAAGGGACCAGCGACCTCGACATCCTCTGAGGACTGCCCCTGCTTCGAAAAGACAAGAAACTCCCGAGGACAGCGGACCTGCTCCAAGAAAAGCTGCAACTTTGTTTCCAGCAGCTTTAAAGAACCCTGCAAGCTCCCCGCAAGAAGCGTGAGACTTGCAACACTGCACCCGGCGACCCCGACTCGGCTGGTGGCGATCCAACACCTCAGGAGGGACCCCAGGACTACTCTAAGACTGTGAGTACAAAAACCTGTCCCCCCTGAGCCCCCACAGCGCCGCCTGCAGAGGGAATCCCGAGGCTTCCCCTGACCGCGACTCTTTGAATCCTAAGTCCCGACACCTGGGAGAGACCCTGCACCCGCAGCCCCCAGGACCTGAAGGACCGGACTTTCACTGGAGGAGTGACCCCCAGGAGTCCCTCTCCCTTGACCAAGTGGAGGTTTCCCCGAGGAACCCCCCCCTTGCCTGCCTGCAGCGCTGAAGAGATCCCGAGATCTCCCATTGACTTCCATTACAAACCCGACGCTTGTTTCTACACTGCACCCGGCCGCCCCCGCGCTGCTGAGGGTGAAATTTCTGTGTGGGCTTGTGTCCCCCCCGGTGCCCTACAAAACCCCCCTGGTCTGCCCTCCGAAGACGCGGGTACTTACCTGCAAGCAGACCGGAACCGGGGCACCCCCCTTCTCTCCATTCTAGCCTATGTGTTTTGGGCACCACTTTGAACTCTGCACCTGACCGGCCCTGAGCTGCTGGTGTGGTGACTTTGGGGTTGCTCTGAACCCCCAACGGTGGGCTACCTTGGACCAAGAACTAAGCCCTGTAAGTGCCTTACTTACCTGGTTAACCTAACAAATACTTACCTCCCCTAGGAACTGTGAAAATTGCACTAAGTGTCCACTTTTAAAACAGCTATTTGTGAATAACTTGAAAAGTATACATGCAATTTTGATGATTTGAAGTTCCTAAAGTACTTACCTGCAATACCTTTCGAATGAGATATTACATGTAGAATTTGAACCTGTGGTTCTTAAAATAAACTAAGAAAAGATATTTTTCTATATAAAAACCTATTGGCTGGATTTGTCTCTGAGTGTGTGTACCTCATTTATTGTCTATGTGTATGTACAACAAATGCTTAACACTACTCCTTGGATAAGCCTACTGCTCGACCACACTACCACAAAATAGAGCATTAGTATTATCTCTTTTTACCACTATTTTACCTCTAAGGGGAACCCTTGGACTCTGTGCATGCTATTCCTTACTTTGAAATAGCACATACAGAGCCAACTTCCTACATTGGTGGATCAGCGGTGGGGTACAAGACTTTGCATTTGCTGGACTACTCAGCCAATACCTGATCACACGACAAATTCCAAAATTGTCATTAGAAATTCATTTTTGCAATTTGAAATTTTTCTAAATTCTTAAAAGTCCTGCTAGGGCCTTGTGTGTTAAGTCCCTGTTTAGCATTGTCTTTTAGAGTTTAAAAGTTTGTTAAAAGTTTGAAATTAGATTCTAGAAACAGTTTTAGATTCTTTAAAAAGTATTCCAACTCTTAGCAGAATAATGTCTGATACAGAGATGCAGGTGGTGGAACTCGACACCACACCTTACCTCCATCTTAAGATGAGGGAGCTAAGGTCTCTCTGTAATATAAAGAAAATAACCATTGGCTCCAGACCTACCAAAATTCAGCTCCAGGAGCTGTTGGCAGAGTTTGAAAAAGCCAACCCCTCTGATGATGACATCACAGAGGAAGAAATTAGTGACTTGGAGGCCAATGTCCCTCCTCCAGTCCTAAATAGGGAGAACAGGACCCCTCAAGTCCTGTCTCCAACTGTGTTAGTCAGAAATAGTGAGTCCCTCACAGGAGGGTCCCACATTTCTGAAATCACTGAGGATGCTCTCAGTGAAGATGACCTCCTGTTAGCCAGGATGGCCAAAAGATTGGCTTTAGAGAGACAGCTCCTAGCCATAGAAAGGGAAAGACAAGAGATGGGCCTAGGACCCATCAATGGTGGCAGCAATATAAATAGGGTCAGAGATTCTCCTGACATGTTAAAAATCCCCAAAGGGATTGTGACAAAATATGAAGATGGTGATGACATCACCAAATGGTTCACAGCTTTTGAGAGGGCTTGTGTAACCAGAAAAGTGAACAGATCTCACTGGGGTGCTCTCCTTTGGGAAATGTTCACTGGAAAGTGTAGGGATAGACTCCTCACACTCTCTGGAAAAGATGCAGAATCTTATGACCTCATGAAGGGTACCCTGATTGAGGGCTTTGGATTCTCCACTGAGGAGTACAGGATTAGGTTCAGGGGGGCTCAAAAATCCTCGAGCCAGACCTGGGTTGACTTTGTTGACTACTCAGTGAAAACACTAGATGGTTGGATTCAAGGCAGTGGTGTAAGTAATTATGATGGGCTGTACAATTTATTTGTGAAAGAACACCTGTTAAGTAATTGTTTCAATGATAAACTGCATCAGCATCTGGTAGACCTAGGACCAATTTCTCCCCAAGAATTGGGAAAGAAGGCGGACCATTGGGTCAAGACAAGGGTGTCCAAGACTTCAACAGGGGGTGACCAAAAGAAAGGGGTCACAAAGACTCCCCAGGGGAAGGGTGATGAGACAACCAAAACTAAAAATAGTAAAGAGTCTTCTACAGGCCCCCAAAAACCTGCACAGGAGGGTGGGCCCAGAGCCTCTTCACAAAACAATGGGTACAAGGGTAAAAACTTTGATCCCAAAAAGGCCTGGTGTCATAGCTGTAAACAGCATGGACACCAAACTGGAGACAAGGCCTGTCCCAAGAAAGGTCCCACTCCAAACTCCCATCCAGGTAACACTGGTATGGCTAGTCTCCAAGTGGGATCAACAGTGTGCCCAGAGCAAATCAGGGTCCACACTGAAGCTACTCTAGTTTCTGAGGGTGGGGTGGATTTAGCCACACTAGCTGTCTGGCCGCCTAACATGCAAAAATACAGACAGCAACTCTTAATTAATGGGACTAGAATAGAGGGCCTGAGGGATACAGGTGCCAGTGTCACCATGGTGACAGAGAAACTGGTTTCCCCTGGCCAATACCTGACTGGAAAAACTTACACAGTCACCAACGCTGACAATCAGAGAAAAGTACATCCCATGGCAATGGTTACTTTAGAATGGGGAGGGGTCAATGGCCTGAAACAGGTGGTGGTCTCCTCAAATATCCCAGTGGACTGTCTGCTTGGAAATGACCTGGAGTCCTCAGCATGGGCTGAGGTAGAACTAAAAACCCATGCAGCAATGCTGGGTATCCCTGAACTGGTGTGTGTAAAAACAAGAGCACAATGCAAGGCACAGGGTGAACAAGTAGAGCTGGAGTCTGGAAGAATGGCCCAGCCTACCAAGAGAACAGGAAAGTCAGTTGGGAAACCAACTGCAACACAGCAAAAGAAAGGGAACCTCTCTTCTCAGGAAGAAGTTCTGCCCTCTGAGGGAACTGAGCCTTTGGAGCTTGAACCTTACCAGGTTGAGCTCTTAGGCCCAGGGGGACCCTCAAGGGAGGAGCTGTGTAAGGGACAAGAAACCTGTCCCTCTCTTGAAGGCCTTAGGCAGCAAGCTGCTGAAGAGTCCAAAGGCAAGAAAAATGGAACACATAGGGTCTATTGGGAAGATGGGCTCCTGTACACTGAGGCCAGAGACCCCAAACCTGGTGCCACTAGGAGAGTGGTAGTGCCTCAGCTGTTCAGGAAGTTCATCCTAACATTGGCCCATGACATTCCCCTTGCTGGACATTTGGGACAAACCAAGACGTGGGAGAGGTTAGTCAACCACTTCTACTGGCCCAATATGTCCAACATGGTTAAGGAGTTTTGCCTCTCCTGCCCCACCTGTCAAGCCAGTGGTAAGACAGGTGGACATCCAAAGACCCCCCTCATTCCACTTCCAGTGGTGGGGGTTCCCTTTGAAAGAGTGGGTGTGGACATAGTTGGTCCACTAGAACCTCCCACAGCCTCAGGAAATATGTATATCCTGGTAGTAGTGGATCATGCTACCAGGTACCCTGAAGCTATTCCCCTTAGGTCGACTACTGCCCCTGCAGTAGCCAAGGCCCTCATTGGTATCTTTACCAGAGTGGGTTTCCCTAAGGAGGTGGTGTCTGACAGAGGTACCAACTTCATGTCAGCATACCTAAAGCACATGTGGAATGAGTGTGGAGTGACTTATAAATTCACTACACCATACCATCCACAAACTAATGGCTTGGTTGAGAGATTCAACAAGACATTAAAAGGCATGATCATGGGGCTCCCAGAAAAACTCAAAAGGAGATGGGATGTCCTCTTGCCATGTCTGCTTTTCGCTTACAGAGAGGTGCCACAGAAGGGAGTAGGATTCTCACCCTTTGAACTTCTGTTTGGTCATCCTGTAAGGGGACCACTTGCCCTTGTTAAAGAAGGCTGGGAGAGACCTCTCCATGAGCCTAAACAGGACATAGTGGACTATGTACTTGGCCTTCGCTCTAGAATGGCAGAGTACATGGAAAAGGCAACCAAAAACCTTGAGGCCAGCCAACAACTCCAGAAGTTTTGGTATGACCAAAAGGCTGCACTGGTTGAGTTCCAACCAGGGCAGAAAGTCTGGGTTCTGGAGCCTGTGGCTCCCAGGGCACTCCAGGACAAATGGAGTGGCCCTTACCCAGTGCTAGAAAGGAAGAGTCAGGTCACCTACCTGGTGGACCTGGGCACAAGCAGGAGCCCCAAGAGGGTGATCCATGTGAACCGCCTTAAGCTCTTCCATGACAGGGCTGATGTGAATCTGTTGATGGTAACAGATGAGGATCAGGAGGCAGAGAGTGAACCTCTCCCTGATCTTCTGTCATCAGACCCAAAAGATGGCACAGTAGATGGAGTGATCTACTCAGACACCCTCTCTGGCCAACAGCAAGCTGATTGTAGGAGAGTCCTACAACAGTTTCCTGAACTCTTCTCCTTAACCCCTGGTCAGACACACCTGTGTACCCATGATGTGGACACAGGAGACAGCATGCCTGTCAAAAACAAAATCTTTAGACAGTCTGACCATGTTAAAGAAAGCATCAAGGTGGAAGTCCACAAGATGCTGGAACTGGGAGTAATTGAGCGCTCTGACAGCCCCTGGGCTAGCCCAGTGGTCTTAGTCCCCAAACCTCACACCAAAGATGGAAAGAAAGAGATGAGGTTTTGTGTGGACTACAGAGGGTTCAATTCTGTCACCAAGACAGATGCTCATCCAATTCCAAGAGCTGATGAGCTCATAGACAAATTAGGTGCTGCCAAATTCTTAAGTACCTTTGACTTGACAGCAGGGTACTGGCAAATAAAAATGGCACCTGGAGCAAAAGAGAAAACAGCATTCTCCACACCTGATGGGCATTATCAGTTTACTGTTATGCCCTTTGGCTTAAAGAATGCCCCTGCCACCTTCCAAAGGTTGGTGAATCAAGTCCTTGCTGGTTTGGAGTCCTTTAGCACAGCTTATCTTGATGATATTGCTGTCTTTAGCTCCACCTGGCAGGATCACCTGGTCCACCTGAAGAAGGTTTTGAAGGCTCTGCAATCTGCAGGCCTCTCTATCAAGGCATCCAAATGCCAGATAGGGCAGGGAACTGTGGTTTACTTGGGACACCTTGTAGGTGGAGGCCAAGTTCAGCCACTCCAACCCAAGATCCAGACTATTCTGGACTGGGTAGCTCCAAAAACCCAGACTCAAGTCAGGGCATTCCTTGGCTTGACTGGGTATTACAGGAGGTTTGTGAAGGGATATGGATCCATTGTGACAGCCCTCACTGAACTCACCTCCAAGAAAATGCCCAAGAAAGTGAACTGGACTGTGGAATGCCAACAGGCCTTTGACACCCTGAAACAAGCAATGTGCTCAGCACCAGTTCTAAAAGCTCCAGATTATTCTAAGCAGTTCATTGTGCAGACTGATGCCTCTGAACATGGGATAGGGGCAGTTTTGTCCCAAACAAATGATGATGGCCTTGACCAGCCTGTTGCTTTCATTAGCAGGAGGTTACTCCCCAGGGAGCAGCGTTGGAGTGCCATTGAGAGGGAGGCCTTTGCTGTGGTTTGGTCCCTGAAGAAGCTGAGACCATACCTCTTTGGGACTCACTTCCTAGTTCAAACTGACCACAGACCTCTCAAATGGCTGATGCAAATGAAAGGTGAAAATCCTAAACTGTTGAGGTGGTCCATCTCCCTACAGGGAATGGACTTTATAGTGGAACACAGACCTGGGACTGCCCATGCCAATGCAGATGGCCTTTCCAGGTTCTTCCACTTAGAAAATGAAGACTCTCTTGGGAAAGGTTAGTCTCATCCTCTTTCGTTTGGGGGGGGGTTGTGTAAGGAAATGCCTCCTTGGCATGGTTGCCCCCTGACTTTTTGCCTTTGCTGATGCTATGTTTATAATTGAAAGTGTGCTGAGGCCTGCTAACCAGGCCCCAGCACCAGTGTTCTTTCCCTAACCTGTACTTTTGTATCCACAATTGGCAGACCCTGGCATCCAGATAAGTCCCTTGTAACTGGTACTTCTAGTACCAAGGGCCCTGATGCCAAGGAAGGTCTCTAAGGGCTGCAGCATGTCTTATGCCACCCTGGAGACCTCTCACTCAGCACAGACACACTGCTTGCCAGCTTGTGTGTGCTGGTGAGAACAAAACGAGTAAGTCGACATGGCACTCCCCTCAGGGTGCCATGCCAGCCTCTCACTGCCTATGCAAGTATAGGTCAGTCACCCCTCTAGCAGGCCTTACAGCCCTAAGGCAGGGTGCACTATACCATAGGTGAGGGTACCAGTGCATGAGCATGGTACCCCTACAGTGTCTAAACAAAACCTTAGACATTGTAAGTGCAGGGTAGCCATAAGAGTATATGGTCTGGGAGTCTGTCAAACACGAACTCCACAGCACCATAATGGCTACACTGAAAACTGGGAAGTTTGGTATCAAACTTCTCAGCACAATAAATGCACACTGATGCCAGTGTACATTTTATTGCAAAATACACCCCAGAGGGCACCTTAGAGGTGCCCCCTGAAACTTAACCGACTGTCTGTGTAGGCTGACTAGTTCCAGCAGCCTGCCACACTAGAGACATGTTGCTGGCCCCATGGGGAGAGTGCCTTTGTCACTCTGAGGCCAGTAACAAAGCCTGCACTGGGTGGAGATGCTAACACCTCCCCCAGGCAGGAGCTGTGACACCTGGCGGTGAGCCTCAAAGGCTCACCCCTTTGTCACAGCCCAGCAGGGCACTCCAGCTTAGTGGAGTTGCCCGCCCCCTCCGGCCACGGCCCCCACTTTTGGCGGCAAGGCTGGAGGGAACAAAGAAAGCAACAAGGAGGAGTCACTGGCCAGTCAGGACAGCCCCTAAGGTGTCCTGAGCTGAAGTGACTCTAACTTTTAGAAATAATCCATCTTGCAGATGGAGGATTCCCCCAATAGGGTTAGGATTGTGACCCCCTCCCCTTGGGAGGAGGCACAAAGAGGGTGTACCCACCCTCAGGGCTAGTAGCCATTGGCTACTAACCCCCCAGACCTAAACACGCCCTTAAATTTAGTATTTAAGGGCTACCCTGAACCCTAGAAAATTAGATTCCTGCAACTACAAGAAGAAGGACTGCCTAGCTGAAAACCCCTGCAGAGGAAGACCAGAAGACGACAACTGCCTTGGCTCCAGAAACTCACCGGCCTGTCTCCTGCCTTCCAAAGATCCTGCTCCAGCGACGCCTTCCAAAGGGACCAGCGACCTCGACATCCTCTGAGGACTGCCCCTGCTTCGAAAAGACAAGAAACTCCCGAGGACAGCGGACCTGCTCCAAGAAAAGCTGCAACTTTGTTTCCAGCAGCTTTAAAGAACCCTGCAAGCTCCCCGCAAGAAGCGTGAGACTTGCAACACTGCACCCGGCGACCCCGACTCGGCTGGTGGCGATCCAACACCTCAGGAGGGACCCCAGGACTACTCTAAGACTGTGAGTACAAAAACCTGTCCCCCCTGAGCCCCCACAGCGCCGCCTGCAGAGGGAATCCCGAGGCTTCCCCTGACCGCGACTCTTTGAATCCTAAGTCCCGACACCTGGGAGAGACCCTGCACCCGCAGCCCCCAGGACCTGAAGGACCGGACTTTCACTGGAGGAGTGACCCCCAGGAGTCCCTCTCCCTTGACCAAGTGGAGGTTTCCCCGAGGAACCCCTCCCTTGCCTGCCTGCAGCGCTGAAGAGATCCCGAGATCTCCCATTGACTTCCATTACAAACCCGACGCTTGTTTCTACACTGCACCCGGCCGCCCCCGCGCTGCTGAGGGTGAAATTTCTGTGTGGGCTTGTGTCCCCCCCGGTGCCCTACAAAACCCCCCTGGTCTGCCCTCCGAAGACGCGGGTACTTACCTGCAAGCAGACCGGAACCGGGGCACCCCCCTTCTCTCCATTCTAGCCTATGTGTTTTGGGCACCACTTTGAACTCTGCACCTGACCGGCCCTGAGCTGCTGGTGTGGTGACTTTGGGGTTGCTCTGAACCCCCAACGGTGGGCTACCTTGGACCAAGAACTAAGCCCTGTAAGTGCCTTACTTACCTGGTTAACCTAACAAATACTTACCTCCCCTAGGAACTGTGAAAATTGCACTAAGTGTCCACTTTTAAAACAGCTATTTGTGAATAACTTGAAAAGTATACATGCAATTTTGATGATTTGAAGTTCCTAAAGTACTTACCTGCAATACCTTTCGAATGAGATATTACATGTAGAATTTGAACCTGTGGTTCTTAAAATAAACTAAGAAAAGATATTTTTCTATATAAAAACCTATTGGCTGGATTTGTCTCTGAGTGTGTGTACCTCATTTATTGTCTATGTGTATATACAACAAATGCTTAACACTACTCCTTGGATAAGCCTACTGCTCGACCACACTACCACAAAATAGAGCATTAGTATTATCTCTTTTTACCACTATTTTACCTCTAAGGGGAACCCTTGGACTCTGTGCATGCTATTCCTTACTTTGAAATAGCACATACAGAGCCAACTTCCTACACCGCCTGAATAAAGTCCAACAGTCTCAACCTCAACACTGACTAAATCTTCAGAAGAAACACCTCACCATGAGATTCCACCTGGTGGCCTGTCAACGTCAGGCCCACACCAGGAGCCTGAAGATCATCAATGACAATAAGCTAGACATGTCCACATGAGTCAACAGCATCACAGCTTTCTGCTTCCACACTCTGAGGATGCTGTGGAAAATCTTCCAATGGCTCCCCAGCAATGTCAGAAAAACTGTCACCAAAGTCCTCATCACCAGCAGGATGGACTACAGGAAAGCCCTCTACGTCGATATAACCAAGCACCCAGCAACTAGACTCATCCTGAACCTTCCAAGTAGGACTCACGCCGCACCACACCTCAGGGAGCATTACTCGTTTTCAATGCACAAATGCACTCAATTCAAACTCCTTATGCACACATATTCAAGTAACTACATAACACAGACCTGGACTACCCAGATCTCCTTCTATCAACCCCTCTCAGCTGGAGCCCTAATCGCACATATCCCACTCATACAAAGAAATAGAGCTGGAGGTCGAACCTTATCATACAGCACTCCTAAATTGTGACACAACCTCCCCCTGCATATCAGAGTCTCCTCCGCACTACTTCAGTTCCACAGGAAGCTGAAGACTTGGCTCCTCAAATGATCCCCCTCCCCCCAGTGACAGGCGAGACCAGCACACCTGCTCAGTGCAAGAATACCCTCCTGGGTGATAGCACGGTTTACAAATATGCATAACATAACAAAAGCAAAAAATACCAGAAAACAGCTACAACTATAGGAGGTGGGCGAGCCACTGAAAGTTCGAGCCTGGTTCTGGCTCAGCTTAAGGTCCTTTTGGATTCTCAAACTCAAAATGAGCCTAGCTTAATGGTAATGGTTGCCTCCTCCAGCATCTCCCAGGTATTGCAGAGGAGTGGCTGGCCTTCACTATAAGTTTTGAGCATTTTGATTACCCCTTATGAGGAGAGAAGGGAATTTGGCACCTTTTCCTGCACAATCATCTTTTCCTAGGGGAGGGAAATATGATTCAATCTCTCATTCCACCTCTTATATTGTTCAATGGAGTCAACACATTTTGGTGGACAACTCAAAGATTAATAAAAACTGCCTGCCACCGGTCTACAAACCACTGCTGACCATCATAACAACCATACCTAAGCAGGCATGCCCAAAGTTTACTTAAGTCTGCTCAGTGCAGTTCTACATGCTGCATCTCAATTTGTTACTGATCACCAGAAATTTGACCACATCACCCCCATTCTATTACCCCTCCAATGGCTGCCTGAAGAGACAAGAGCCCAATTTAAAACCACCTGCACCACACAAGTGACTGTACTCCTCTTTGTTTGCATAGCTAACAGAAAAATGTTAAATTTCAGACACAATGTGGTTCAAGAAATGCACAATCAGAAATGCTCAATCCATTCTTCTACAGCCTCCAACCTTCGAACCAGAGCAGTTCATGAAGCAAGTTCATAAAGCATCATTTTCTGAAGTGCCACAAGAATTTACAACACCCTCCTGCCAACGCTCTATGTGACAACATGCTATGCTACCTTTAAAAAAGATCTCAAAGCTCTTCTCTTCGAAAGAAACTTGGATTAAATTCCCTTTCTCCCCCTTATTCTCAAGTGTATGCCTTTAATGTTTCAGATCTTGGATCTCAAATGTATTCCTGCATTGACTGTCTGGGAATCATACTTGTTCTAAGGTAATGACTCTTTGTATAGTCACCCCATAGTTTTGGCCTGATCTGTTGGTTTTTCGACTAAGACCTGTTAAAAAGACCTCAGTGCCAGTGGCCTGACATCACAATGTGTATGTGTGATTGGCTTGGGTCCCAAGTTCCATAAGGAAACATACTGGTAGCTCCTCTGTATAAGGTGCCCAGTGCCCGTACATTAGAGGGTCACCCCAGAGACTGCAGCACTGGTTGTGGCAACCCTGTTTGTAACAGAGGTAAAACATGGCTCCAAGTCTGCCACTACCGACTAGAAAGGCAAATTTTAACCTTTTCAAAACAATGGCAAAGCTAAATCCTCCATTTTTAATATATATAGGTCATCCCTAAAGTAGGGCATTTGGCTGAGTGCTGTATATTAAATAAATGGAACATGCACTTTTACATATTCCAACAGTAAAAACATGCAGATGCCGTTTTTACTGTGGAAAAGGTTAGTAGCCCCACTGGTGAGTTCAGAGTTACAGGCTGACATCTCAGCCCTGCTAACTTCTGACTGGGCCTAGTAAAGTCAGGACTATAAGGTATCAAAGAACTTGTTACATTAAGCTCAACTTGTTGCTGTGCTGGCGTCAGAATTATTGTAATTTGTTGCTATGTGCAACTTTCACAAGTATATTTATTGATTTTATACAAGACGCACACAAAGCCAACACAACACAAAGCCAACACAGCATAATGCACCCCGCACCACAGTTTCACTTGTGCTTGTGTAGAAGATACAGAATCAAGTTCACTTTGTCGCTCCATATTCTCGCTGTTTCCACTATGACCTTTTCCCCTGCGAGGGGGCCCCTGAGGTTCACCCACCTCCCAGCCCTTATGGAATCTATTTCAGATTTTCCACATTGAGAGAGCAGCCCACCTAAACTCAACATCACAACCTCCCCACATTTTTCAAATTTCTGTTGACATCCTCTTCCTCAAGATATTTCCTTCTCCTTAAGTCTGCAATGTTCCATGCCTGTCATCAAGGTCTGGTACTGGAGGAGGTTTTCTGAGCCCTATTTCTGAGCAATATCTTGTTGTGCAATCATGCAGCCCAGGTTTACAAAGAGTTTCTGATATTGGGTATGATTTGTCTGTCCCAATCACGCAAGCCTGAGTTGGTAGGGCTACACCCGTTGCTTCCTCAAGCACTCACTGCACTGCTTCCAAAAACCTCCTAATATTGTGACAGATCCAGAGCATGTAGTCAAAGTGTCTTTTTGCCCACACCTTCTAAGACAATGTGCGTCTGTGGCTCTGCAAAGTCTATGAAGTAGTGTGCACGTACAAGTTGGAGTTGAATCAGTTGGAGGTTCGCCGTAACAGCCACCTCCACTGGAAATATCAATGTCTCTTGCCATTCCTCCTCATCCAGGTTCTCACAATCTTGTGATCAATTATCCTTCAGTCTAGTTAGCAGGGTCTGTGAGTTTCTCATGAAGGTCTCATATGTTAAAAAGATTTTTTTTTTATGACTGTCTCGTCTAACAGTCTAATTTCAAGTGGGGAGTCTGCTTTGTCTCCTTATCAGGTGACACAATTTTTTTAAGAGTATTTCTCAACTGACTGTATTTCAACCATTGTGTCTGCAACATCTATTAGGTCTGTAAGTAGGTGAAGGGATTCCCCCCTTTTGCGCCCCATACATCTGCAAGAGTTGAGATGTTAATACTAAGCCATCTCGAAAATCCTGCCAGGACTACCACATGGCGCAGCCTGGATCCCTCCCAGCGTGGGGTCCTCGGGGTCACCCTTTTCCCCCCACCCCATTTCTTTAGTCAACTTCCTCCAGATGTTTACTACTGCTAAATGGCCGAACAAGATCTCAGCTTGCCCCCATGTAATGCATGTAGCTCTTCTCACCTAATCTCTGGCTATCGAGGCAAAATGCCGGGTCCTCCCAGTCCGCATATGCCCAGTGGTTAACCACACTTACCTGTGCCACCTCATAGTAATTCCGAATCCTCAGTAGGGCTATTCCTCCTTCATACTTGGATCTCTGGAGAACTCGTAATGTCACTCGGGGTTGTCCTTCTGCCCACAACAGTAGTCGCACCAATGTGTCCACCCTTACAAAGAATG
The DNA here is from genome assembly GCF_031143425.1 of Pleurodeles waltl. Lineage (NCBI taxonomy): Eukaryota > Metazoa > Chordata > Amphibia > Caudata > Salamandridae > Pleurodeles > Pleurodeles waltl. Next base: position 835,420,563 of record NC_090442.1, on the reverse strand, counting down.
AATCTGGAATCTTATACAGTGAATTCTGAAACATGTAAAGAAATGTAGGAAGTGCCAACATCTTAAACATTGCTGCCTTACCCAGTAGGGAGAGTGGCAATGACTACGTCTCACTATACCCTTGTGAAGAGGAGGGCCCGGTTTGCCTTCTATTGTAAATATGGGTTTATAGTGATTCACATCCCCAAGTGTTTAAATCTAATCAATTCCACCCTCAACAGCAGGGCAAATGTCTCCTCTGCGTCCCAGTCTCCCACTGGAAATAAGGATTTTTCCCAATTGATGGTGAACCCATAGACCTCTCCGAAAGTGTGGAATATATTTCTCAGTCTATGGCGTGTCGAAGCCACTTGCATCAGGTATAGCAAAATGTTATCTGCATATATCTACATGTGTTCCTCCCATTCAGCCCCCACCCCAGCTAGACCCAGATCTGTACGTCCACACTCACCCATTCTGATAATCCTTCTATTGCCAACACAAATAACATCAGCCAGAGAGGGCATCCCAGCTGCGTGCCCGTGTACACAGAATTCCCCAGAGGAATACATGTACACAGAATTCCCCAGAGGTATACCTGTTGACCCGTAACCTTGCTGTTGGTTTATCGCAGAGTAGTTTGCCCCATCTCCTATATTTAGGGCCAAGCCCATTTTGGTCAAAACCCCCAGAAGGTACGTCCAATCCACTGAATCAAAAGCATTTTTTATGTCCCTCACACCTACCACGCTCCTGCTGCCACTGCCAGGTTATTTTGTCGCCGTCGCAGGTTCAGCGTGGTCGATCAACCCATCTTAAACCCATTTTAGTCCGGGTACACCAGTCTAGTCACTAACGCCACCAGCATATTGCCCAGCAGTTAAGCCAGGATTTTGAGGTCAGCAGTGAGTAGGGATAGCAGCCGGTAGAAATCACACCTGTCTTGGGGCTTACCAGATTTGGGAAAAAGAATTACTGTCACTGAGTGCATGTCTGCTGGGAGTTCTCCTGACTGGAACCCCCCTTCAAAAGCCATGGTCAGGGAAGCTGCATTCCACTTATTGGGTTTGCGGAAGAGCCCTACCGGGAACCCATTTGGGTCCAGGGCCTTCCCTGATTGCATCCGTTGCATAGCTGAGGAAACCTTTTCCACTGATATGTCTGCCTCAAGGTCCCTCATTTGTTGTATGTCTAGCCGTCTCATAGGGCAGTCATTTATGAACTCTAAAACATCTTGGTTGGTGACACTCAGTCGTGAACTATAGAAATCCTCACAGTGCTTTGCTAGCTGCTCTACTATTTCCTGACTGCCTCTCACTATCTCTACGGAAGTCATCCTCAATTCCCGGAATAACATACTTTCCCTTTCTGTGGTGCTGAATCATTCTAGTAGTTTACCTGCCTTATTTCCTGCCTCATATATCCTTTTTGTTTAGTTAAATATGCCGCCCAGAACTCATGTTTAGCCACTGATTGGTATTTGACTCTTTTCCGGTCCACCGCTATTTTTCCTGCAGGTGTGGGTGACTCTACATATTCCCTCTCTAATAGTGTCAATTCATCTTCTAGTGTGGCCAGTCCATAACTTTTACAGAGTTGACACTTGGTTGCCCAAAGTCTCCTGAGCCCATTTACGGTTGCACACAGGGTCTGTCCCCGAGACAGCTTTCTGTCCTCTGCGGGAGACGTGTAAATGACTTCCAGGAAAGGACACAATAGAAGCCTGCGTGGGGGAGGTGTGTTCCCTCTCCTTGGTAGGAAGTCACAAGGATTTGGCCCAAAAAGCAGGCTTTGAAGGGCCTTTGGAGAGCAAATGGCAAACACTTGAGTCAGGGGCTGCTCTACTGTATAGGACAACAGGCTGGCACTAGGGATAGAAAGGGGAAGCCAGTTGTCAAACCGGCTTGTAGCCCCCCTGGTGGACACACCTTTTGGCTGGGCTACAGAGATCTGCACGCCAAGAGAGGGGTTCTGCCATGTTGGAAGTGGGTAGAATGGGCCCTTTTGGGATAACTAGTTGCCACACGTCACAGGAAGTAGCCATCAGGAGGGAGAGAACCAAACCTAGTAGCCCATTGGCTAGTGACTGCGACCTCCCCTGAGTGCATTGTCTGTGCATAGAAAGGGTATCCCTGGCACCCAAAATTCCAAATCTCATTTGACTGGGGAACAGGACCAAAGAAGGACTGCCCTGCTGCACTAAGGACCTGGCAAAAAGACGCTGCACGATGTAGTCTGCATCTGGTGGCTAGCAAAAGAAAGGACTGCGCCTGCTGTGTTCTGCATGTGGAGAAGTTGACTTCTGAACCCAGTTGAAGCAAAACACTTCAATGATCAGTTGGCTGACCACCTGGTTGCAGGGCAGGGTAGCAAAATCTGAAGAAGCCTGCTGAGGCGATCTGGTAGCCCACATTACCTGATCACCGCTACTGTGCAGCCCAGGGGAGCAGGACACAATGCTCAAAAGTCGCCCCCAACCCTTTTGGACCTACGAGAGCCATCAGAGTGCAGCTTGGCTGCCCAGAAGACAAGTTACTGCCAAAAGAAGAGAACTGCTGAAACGGCTGCACAGGGAGTCCAGTAGCGACTGCACTTCTGCAAAGCTCGAAATGACTTCAGAGGACATAAAACCCTGTATCCAAGATCACCTCACCAAGCCCCTGGACTGAGGAGTAGCCCGAGCAAAACACCTGGCGACTGCACAGCATTGTCAGCATTGTGTATCCCTTGCATCAGGACCACTACATAGAAGTCAATGGCAAGGAGCCACTGATGCTGGAACTGGACTGGAGACTGATTTTGTTTTGTCAAGGTAACTTGCTGTGGACTATGCTGGTCCCCCTGACTGGCTAACTGCCCAAGTTAGTCACCTAAACTAACTCTAACTAACCGCAATGATACCTACCTAAGTTTTTCTTTAAAGTGTCAAATTCATCGCATCTGCAAATGTGTTTTACAGCTAAGTAAAAAGTCTTGATTTACTATACATTTTAAATTCTGTGGTTCCCGGGTCCTCCAGTAAATCTTTTTCGTTTGGTGTCCAAAACTACAAAAAATTAAATATATTTTTATAAATTGGTGTCATATTTCTTGAGGGTCGAGTTTCTTTCTTCTCCAGTCGTTTCAGTGCTGTTTAAATGTTTTACACTTGTTCCTTTGTTTAAGTGTGACTGCTCACAGCCACAGCTACCCAGGGTGGAGCTAAGGTTTAACAAACAAAACTTGACTGGTCCTAAAGGGATTGGTAGCGCATTACATGGTGAGGTCACACAACCACAACATATAATACACCCCATTTCCTCACACTTGTGTACAGCTTTCCTCCTACTTCCTCTTGATTATGTGCTTAATTCTTCCTAGGTTGTAGTCTCCAATGTACTCCTACTGTGATTATTTGGTAACTGTTCTCCTGTAAAGTGTTCTGATGCCTATGGGCTATGTCCACGCTACATTCAATAAAATTAAATCAAATCACAAAATACATTCCCTCCTTTCCTCTTCTTATTAACATTCATTTACCTTTTCACAGTAAGTAAAGTGCAACTCAGCCCTCATTATTCACCCCTAAACCATTATTCTATCCACAATCTGAAGTGAAAACATAGTGATTACTCAGCTCTTTCGCTCTCTTCTCATGGCCAGCATGTACTTAAATTGCTGAAAAGACAGTATGAGCTCTCTGTCAGTCTTCCTGCATGGACACAGTTAAGATAGTAAACTTTCTTCTATGGCAGACAGGGTGCATGATTTTTTTTAGTTAACTGAACACTCTGCACACACTGTCACATTTAACTATTTATCACGAATCTAAAGCAAATGGAAGGACAACAAATGAAAACGTCCAATTCTTCTATCCTATCACAGTAAGTAAACCATCGATCTAGGTTGTAATTGTATTTATATAGCGCTTACTACCCCTGACTAGCTGTCGTCTAAAAATAAATGGGTACATTTATTTGCCCTCGGGCCTAGGAATGATACTCCAAGTCTCGCAGAAGCATTGAGACAGGTGTACCAACAATTGAGAGAGCAGGAAACAATGAAGCATACTGTCAAACAAGGCCGGTCGTTCACAGGCTGGGACGGCACAACAGCTGTCAGTAGCCCTAGCTGCATTTACATCGGCCTCAAAGTGCTATAAACACTGGGCAGAGCAGACAACTCACCTCACGCTACAAACAAAGAAAATAAATTACCATCATCCCGGCATCCTTTAAAGCCGGTGCCTGAGAAGGTAAACACTTAAATACAACCCACAATGCACTGCAAGGTTAACTAATCACACTCCTCGAAATCAAGTACCTTTGTGCTGTTCTCAAGCGCATTTCTTTTTAGGGTCGAGCGCAAAGCACTCTGAACCTGGTGCCATCTCTCTGTGGGCTTTTAACCACACCCATGTCATGCTGATCAGTTCGGTTGGTATGTGGGCTTGCCTTTTAAAATTAACTTGATTTCATTAGTAAAAGGCCAACTACTGAAAACATACGAGGCTCCATGTTTTCCGTATGGCTTCTGGATTCATTTTTCTCTTTAATTCGTACACAGCGCGATCTCGCTGGGCAGCAGACGAGCCTTTGCATGACATCGACCCGGTTACATGGATAATTGCGCTTTTGCCAATACGCTTCACTGCGAGCGAACTTCTGTTTCCTTTTGTGTGTCTGCTTTATGCTCATGGTGGCCGCTGGCTCGCTTATGTGAAACTGTTTTACTTTTCATTTTCAGTTTAGGTGGCAAGAAAAGTCCAGTTAGTTATGTGAATTTGCTTTACTTTTCATTTTCAGTTTATGTGGCAAGAAAAGTCCATTTAGGAGTTTACAACACTAATGGCTCTAACTCGAGCAAATGTATTTCAAATGCTTGTTTAAAAGTGTTACTCCGGAGTGTTCTGGTTATTTTTTTAAAGCTATATAAACCACATGGCTTTTCCAGCTGTAGATCCCTGTTTGTATGGGATGGGAGCAAAAGAAGGGTTGGTGGGCGCAAGGTATGGGGAGGGAGGGTGATCGGCTAGTGTTAAAAAGAACTGAGCTGTCGACATAGAGATTAATACTCCCAAACTTCTCTACTTGAGCAAAACACAATGGACCACCTAGCAATCTTAATTAGTTAAACTTCTTGATGAACAGTCAATAAAGGCAGAGGTTTACTGCCTGCCGAGCTCAGTGAGGCACTTTGAAAACTTTTGTTCAAACGCAGAAGCCTAGCTAGACAAGGGGACATAGGGAGCTGGTGTCCATCCCACAGACATCTGGATTTCTCCAGCCGTATCACCATAACTGATGCCCAAAAAAACGATGAGACAATTGAAGCTGAATATTAACCTTTTATTTTCAATTCACATAAGCAAATTTCAACCTATTAAACGATTAGAGCTACGTCCGACAAGAAAGGCTAATGGCTAACGAGGGATAGAACCTAAATGGCACATATCATGTAACACACATTCAGATACTCCATGCTTTTACCTAACTAAACTTTACCTTCTTGGACACAAAGGGGGTTATTACAACTTTGGAGGAGGTGTTAATCCATCCCAAATGTGACGGATATACCACCAGCCGTATTACGAGTTCCATAGGATATAATGGACTCGTAATACGGCTGATGGTATATCCGTACCTTTACCATCACTTTTGGGACAGATTAACACCTCCTCCAAAAATGTATTAACCCCCAAAGTTTGGCTATTTCCTAAGAGTGGGATTAATATTTCAGGAATGCATCCTTTATTGCAATTGTTTATTTAATTACCAGTAAAACACACAACCTGAGAATGCGTTTTTCAGCTGTTAGCAACTATTTACAGTTTGTGTAAGAGGCTAAACCTACCTCCCTCTTCATAATCTATCTATAACAGTCAGCATCAATAGAATCAGAGTTACAAATTTGTAAAGTATAAAAAGTAAAATGGCACCTAAAAGATCAATGGGCAGGCCGAGGCAAACTCGAAGGTTTTGGCAGGCTGCAATGGAGAGTGGTTTGGATACATGAAGTGGATTTGGCCCAGTCTTTGCTTGCCATCGGACTTAAAAGAATTTTTCAAGAAAAACTGCCAGAGAAGGTAAACTCAGCAGGGCATGTAGCCAGCTGTGTCCGAGGAGGGGGTCATAATCGGGGAGCCGCTGGACAAAGGCGCAGTGAAGATTTTTACGTCTGGACTTAGGGTCTGATTTAAAGTTTTTCGGAGGGGTTACCCCATCACAACCATCACAACGGTGATGGATATCCCATCTGCCGAAATATAAATCCCATAGGATATAATGGGATTTATATTTCTGCAGACAAGATATCGGTCACTATAGCACAAATGGCCCCTGTAGCCCCTGCGGTGCAGGAGGGAGGGGTGAGCCCAGGGGGGCCCATCAGCAAAGTACACTGCATGGGCACCAGGCCCCTGACTGGCTCCAGGGAGGAGGGGGCCCCTCAAGGTACTTTGCAGGGGGGCCCACTCAAGTTTTGTTACGCCACTGACAGAGTAACCTGCCAAACTCTAAATGAGGCCCTTCGTTTCTTTTACATTTTGCGGCAGTGGAGAACAATGTAGCGGGAGCTGCTTTATTGCCGACCGGCAATACACCTAGGGTGGATCAGCAGGCAGGTAGGTCCTGGTCTCCTCTTGGTTTTTGTCAGAAAAGTTTTCTAAGTCTCAAGTTTTGGATGTGTGCTATCTGGGCACCATTAGCACCATTTCCAAGGGTCCAGAACTGGAGGGGTACCACTTGGAGGGTCAGGAATCAATCATGTTGGGTTTAAGTGAGGATTCAAGATTGTTGGAGCCTTTTCTGTCCCTGAGGCTCTGATCAGGAGGCAAGCCAACTGGCCTTTGGAATCACTCTAGACCTTGAGTTCAAGCAGGAAAGCAGGCCTCAAGCAGCAGAGCCATATTCTGAGGGCACAGAACAGGGTTCAGGCAGCTATGCAGTTCTCTCGGTGAAGCAGGGAAGTCCTCTGAAGTAAACAGAAGGCTACAGGTGGCAGGGAAATCCTTTGCAAGTCCTTCCACAGGTCCTGAAGTGAAATGAAGATTGGGTATGAAGGCCCTATTTTAGGGTCAAAGCCTACCTAGCCACACATTTGCTTGTTTTTTATTTGCTTGCTTTTTTATCTTTATATTGTTAACCACAATAGTTCCAAGAAAATTAATGAAAAACAAGAAAAAAACTAAAAGAAGGTGCCAACACACAATATAATACAAAATAACACAAATAATTATTCTATAATCACATTTATACTACTATAAATGGCTCCACAATTCACACTGACATCCAAATACACATAATAAACAGTATATAAACAAAAAAAAGTGATGGATCCAAAATAAAAAAACAATTTGTCTTCACAAGAAACAAATAATTGTTTGTATCCAATCAGCTTAAGAAAACTATAAAGGCGTTTCTATCCTTTGCTGTTTCCAGGGTCATCATCAGGACATATTAATAATGGAGCACATACAATAATATCCTCTTCTACCACTGTTAATCAATCAGCAAAGAAGTTGAATTTCCAAAGTAAGCAAGGTCCTGAACCAATCTATAAATCACAAAAAGTAGCCCGACTTCTTCACCCTACAAAATACCAGATTACCAGCTGGTAACCTGGATTTTTGTAGGGTGAAGCAGTCAGGCTAATTTTTGTGATTTATAGATTGATTCAGGACCTTGTCGTGCACTGTTTGATTTGCTTTCTGAGTTGACAGGGCAGCTCCTGTCTTTTTTTATATATATATTTTTTTAAGCTGTTTAGCCTCAGTTTATCTGTCCAGAGGAGTAATGCTTGTCATCTGCATCCAAGCTCTCATTTGTCTATAAACAGGCCTTTAAATCTTGTTCCTATCCTGCCACATTTGCTGTGTATTCAAAGACAGAGGTCAAATGTCAGCCTCTGTCTTCAGAGGGAGGTTGGTGCTTTTTCTTTTTCTGATTTCAAAGTGAGAGAACTGATGTGACAACCCTGCTGTGAAAAGAAAGCCTTTTTTTGTAGCACATAACAAAAATGAACTGTGATAATATTTCAGAGTATATCAGAAGTGGGAAAGTACAAATCAAGTTGATGTTTTGTAATTCTTAAGTGTAGTGGAAACAAATATTTGAATATGATCAAAACACAGCAATACCCTAGGTGATAACATTTCCACACATTACTGTTTATGCACAGTAAAACTGTGTGTCCGTGGAATGTAATGATTCATTTCAGTGGAAAAAATGTTGTCTGTAATGGCAGTGAGCTATAGCACCATGCACCCTCCACACTAAGCTACTCCACTCTACAACCCTCTACTCTACGCACCTCCACTTTAAGACACTCTACGACATTTCACTGCACTCTATGCTCCTCCACTCCACTTTAACCCACTCTACTCTACTCCAGTATAATCCAGTCTAACCCACTCCACTCAACCCCACTCTGATCTCCCACAATCCACTCAATCTACCCCACTCCAGTCTACTCAACTCTAATCTACCCCAATCCACCCCATTCCAATCTACCACTCCACTTTAATGTACCCCACTCCACCCCAATCTACCAGACTCCACTCCAATCTACCCCACTTCAGTCTTATCTATTACAATCTACACCACTCCAATCTACACAATCTACCCCACTCCAGTGTACCACAATGTATCCCACTCCACTCTAATCTAATACACTGCAATCCACCCAATCTGCTCCACTCTACCACACTGCCTTCCATTTTACACCCATCTACCCAACTCCACTCTCCTACAGTCTAACCCACTCTACCCAAATCCAATATACTCCACTCGACCCCAATCTAACCCATTCCAATCTACCCAAATCAACCTCACTCATTCCAATCTACCACGCACCACTTCACCTCAATCTATGTCACTCCAATTTACCAACTCCATTCTGCCCCACTCCACTCCAATCCACCCCTCTCCATTCCACCCCAATCTACTCCACCTCACTCAACTCCAATCTAATCAATTCTACCCCACTCAATCTCACCTTCTCTACCCAATCTACTCCATTTCGCCACTCTACTCTTCCCCAATCTGCTCCAATCTACCCCAATTTACCCCAATTCACTCCAGTCTACCCCACTGTACCCCACTCCGATCCACCTCACTTCAATCCAATGTACCCAAATCCAACCAGTCTAATCTACCCCAATCCACCCCACTCCAATCTACGACTCCACTTTAATGTATCCTAATCCACCCCAATCTACCTGACTCCACTCCAATCTACCCCACTTCAATCTACCCTATTTCAATCTATGTTAATCCAATCTTCCCCAATCCATTCTTCAATCTACTCTATTCCAATCTACCCCACTCCAGTGTACCACAATGTACCCCACTCCGCTCTAATCGAATACACTGCAATCCACCCAATCTGCTCTACTCTACCCCATTACGTTCCATTCTACACCCATCTACCCAACTCCACTCTCCCACAGTTTAACCCACTCTAACCCAATCTACCCAAATCCAATCTACCCCACTCAACCCCAATCTAACCCATTCCAATCTACCCAAATCTAGCTCACTCATTCCAATCTACCCAATCTACCATGTACCACTCTACCCCAATCTACGCCACTCCAATTTACCCACTCCATCCCAATCCACCCCACTCCATTCCACCTGAATCCACTCTACTTCACCCAACTCCAATCCAATCAAATCTACCCCACTCAATCTCACCTTCTCTACTCAATCCACTCCATTTTCCCCACTCCACTCTACCCCATTCTATCTCACTCTGCTCCAATCTACCCTACTCAGTTCCAATCAGTCCCAATTTACTCCAATCAACTCCAGTCTACCCCAATCTACCCCACTCCAATTCACCTCACTCCCATCCAATTTACCCAAAACTACCCACTCCAATCTACCTCATTCGACCCCAGTCTAACCCACATTACTCCAATCTACCCCCTCCACTCTACTCCAATCTACCAGACTCCACTCGTCTACCCCACTCCATCTCACGCTACCCCACTCCACCCCAATGTACCCCATTCCAATCTACCCATCATTCCATTCCAATCTTATCCACTCCAATTCACCCCACTCCAGTTTACCCACTCCAATCAACCACAATCTCCCCCACCCCCTCCATCTGTAGTCCACTCTATCCCACTATACTCTACCCCACTACAATCTACCACAAATTACCCACTCCATCTTAATCTACCCCAATCTTGCTCCACTCCAATCTACCACAATCTACTCCACTCCATTCCAATCTACCTCACTCCACTCCAATCTAACCTACTCCGCCCCATTCTACTCCACTCTATCCCAATCTACCCCACTCCATCGACTCCAATCTATCTCACTCCACTCTACTCCAATCTAACCCACTTCATTCCATTCTACCCCACTCCCCTCCCTCCAATCTACCCCAATCCACTCCAGTGTACCTCAACCTACTGCACCCCACCCTAATCTATCCCACTCAACTCCACCTCTATCTACCCCGCTCCAGTCTACCACATGTCACTCCAATCTACCCTACTTCATGCCATTTTACTCTACTCCACTCTACCCCAATCTACTTGACTCCACTTCAGTCTAGCCCACTCCACTCTAATCTACCACACTCCCCCAAATAAATACATTTCTGGAGCTTTCTCTCCAAAGATGTGTCTGAAATGTCCTGCCTCCTTGCCCTGGTTCCAGTCTGTATGGAGGCACAATTAGCTAGTGTGACGTTCTTTGTGTGTGAACTGAGGCAGGTTCTTTCAAGTACAAGTAGGGCTGTGCAGAGCTCTGCCCCTATCCTACTTAGATGACCCATCCTAACAACACCCAGTTCCTTTTTTGTGTGGCTGTCCGGGAGGTATACACAAAGGCCAACTGCCAACTAAACAATAGGTATCAATGATAGATACCCTAAATGATAGGTATCATCTTATGACACCACATTAGTAAGGTGAATTGCCCCATATCACAGAGCATGTATTATTTATGCTTTCATTAGAGGTAGTCAAACAAGGAGTGGCACCAGGGAGTCCACCTTGGTCCTGAAGAGGAGCATAGAGGTAAGGCTCCAAAACATGTAGAATAGGAAGTCAGGTACATTACATATCCCACTTCCGCAGCCCCTTTTTAATCATACCGCCTCCAAGACATCTATTAAATCATTGAAATTACTAGGAGACAGGTATTTTTAACTCACCCAAGACCCCACCAATCCCATACCTCCTGTGATTCACATTGACAAGACTACATCAGTGCTCCCACGTATCCCATAGGTCGTAGCACGCCCCGCTCCGTAGTGGAACAGGAAGAAACCCAATGATGAAACATGCCACCAAGGGGTAACCCTGATGCGTGAGGGTTTTTCTAACAGGAAAATCCTTTTTCCTGTCCATCCTGTGGTAGTTCTTTTAGCTGGGCCTCTTTTGTAATGTTATACAGACTATAAGGAGGACAGACCTAGCTCCACAACCTCCTTCTCCCTCTTTGTTTTTTTGTACATGTATGGTATCAAGCATGTTCACATCACACCCCAATATTGATGCCAGTATTGGTGGCATGATTCCATGCACTCTGAGGGATCCTTAGAAGAGTCACCCAGTTCTGCTCCTGCTAGTCTTCCAGGGTCTACGAGCAGCCCACACTGCTGCAGCCCCGCAGACACAATTTTGCCCTTCCGCTGCTTGACCAGCTCGAGCAGGAGACAGCAGAACAAATGATTTCCTGTAGAAGAGTGCAACCTCCTCTCCCTTGGAAATAGGTGTTACTGGGCTGGGGAGGGGTAGCCTCCTCGTGCCACTGGACTGCTTTGAAGGGCACATTTGGGGTCCTCCTTGCATAATCCATTTAGCACCAGTCCAGTGACCACTGGTCCCTACTCTGGTGCGAAACACACAGAGGGGACTGTCTACTGCCCTGTCCAGCTCCACCCCTATGGTGGTGCCTGGAGCTCCTCCAGGTAGCCACCTGGTTCTGCCATCTTGGAACCAAGATGGGCAGTGGCCCATGGGAGCATCTGACTGGGTAGGTGAGGGAGCTAACGTCAGTGACCTCTCCTGATAGGTGGTCCTCCCAGAGTGTGACCCAACCCCCTTTTTGTGCAATTTAGGGACTCCCTTGAGAGTGGGTCCCTAGATTCGCTGTGCGAGACTCCACTAGGTCCTCTCTGCAAAGGCACCTTTTGCTCCTGGCCTCCAGAACAGCTGCTGGACTGCACGGGACTGAACAAGACTGCACCACCTCTCCTGACGACCTCTCCTTGCAACATTGTTTCCACAGCTCCTGTCAGCACAATGAAACATGTCCACAGCTGTACATCCTATGCATTTGGCAAGACTTCAGCTGCACCAAGAAGCAAGAAGGAATCTCCCTTGGAGTGATGGAGTCACTCCCCTGCATCCGTAGGCACATAAGGCAATTACTTCCTATTGGTGGGATCTTCTGTGCTCTGGATCTGCGGAGATTCTCCAACACAGGTGGTGGTTCTGAGGGATCCTCTGGATCTCTCTGCCTTCTGTCCAATGTGGGAGACGGTAAGCCCTTGCCTCTTCCACTGGGACAGGATCCCTGTGCACTGCGACTGTTGCACCAACTAAGGCTTGTTGAATCCTGCTTAGAGGGTCTTCAGGCTCCAAGTAGCCCCGTCCCAGAGCACTTTACCTCAGCAAGGACAGACTCCTCTCTGTTGCTCCAACGACGTGGGACTCCTCTTCAGGTGTGCTGACTGGGCCTCACTGCAATTTACTATGCCTGCTCCCAGTGGGTTGCTTGTGCAGGCTCTTACTGCTTCTGGTGGCTCTACTGCCTTCTGAGGGTCAGCCCAGACTCACATCCAAGGGTCGAGTCCTCAGGGCCTTTCTGGTCATCCACAGCTCTGCAAAACCTCCAACAGCTTCTTTTGCAATTCCCTGTGCTTGTTGGTGGTCCTCCTGACCACGGACCCATCTGCAATCCAGCAACCGTCGAGGAGCAGATCATATGTGACTTCATGGACCCCACTGCAGCTCCTGGACCCCGCAGCCTGGCTTCACCCATCCCCATCAATCTGGATCTTCAGCTACAGAAGGATAGGCACTGGCTCATACCCCTCCTGGATACTCCTGCGTGGACTGGACTCTGTCCCCTTCTTTTGCAGGTCCACCTCGCCCGGAATCCGCCCTTGGGTTTCACTGGTCCAATCTTGCTTCTCCATTCTCCAAACGCAACGTCCCCATGTCAGCCTATGGGAGAACTGGGTAACTTACCGCTCTGTGCCCGGTCCCTGGGGATCGTCTACGTACTTACCTTTTGGGGTTCCACTCTCCCCCAGCCCTTGCCTAACTACTCCATACACTCTGGTGGGGGACACCCGTTCGCATTCCATGTTTTTGGTATATGTTGGACCCCCTCTATTGGCCCTTGCTAATTTATGCTTTTCCTGAGTACTTATCTGTGTATACTCTGTGTGTTCATACCTCCAAAAGGAGGTATACCAATGGTAGTCTAGTTTGGTATGTATATAATAAAGTACCTTTATTTTTGTAACACTGTGTGGTTCCTTTCATGCGTGATAAGTTACAGTGCGACTACTGTGGAACTGCAAATGCTTCACCTGCCTTCTAGCTAAGCGTTGGCTGCTCACCACATCTACCCTAGAGAGCACTGGCTGTCTAGACACTGTAACACTAACTAATTAGGGTTTGCCTGGACCTAGTATAAGGTGTAACACCATAGGTGTCCACCACACACTAGGCGTGCTTCCTACATTGGTGGCCAACTTCCTATTAAAACTTTGTAGGACATTTTGCATGATCAGAGACATTTTATGTGTGCATAAACATCAAAAGACATTTATTGCAGAGCAACAGGACTATGCATCATGGAGCACATTTTTGGGGTTTTATTCTAAATTCCCAACTCTAAATGAGGACATCTTAAATTAAATGACTCAGCCAGAAATTTAACTTATCGAGTGTGACTTCTATTCAAACTGTATTTGAAAACTAATCCATTTACCATCTCCTGGGGTAAGCTTTGACCGTATGCTTGCAATTTTGAGAAAGAAGTAAAAAACATTAACAACTCTAGTATCCAAATGGAATGAAATAGTCTTTTGTGCTGAAACACCAATGATAAATATCTGTGCCTACCACACATGCTAGCCAGTAACCACCTACTGCCACAGGACCCAGTACTTTTTAGCCGTGGAACTGGCTTTACCACCTCACCTAAATCTGCTGGAACTAAACACTGTATCATAAAGCTGGGCAGGACCCAAAGCACAGCAACATTTCCCTTGGAAAGGCAGTCCCATTATAATACAGCTCCCTGATATACCTCTGTAAAAAAAATGTTGTCCAGAGATTTTGGTTGTGATTTGTTTTTGGATCATTAGAGAAATAATTTAGCTTGGGTAGACACTGCTGATCCGGGCCGAATTTTTCTAGATGAAATTTTTTTTAAACTGCAGATGTGTTTCAGTGATGATGTAATATTTTAGGAACCATGAGACCTATATACTTCATTTTGTGTAAAAACATAGGTTGCGGGGATAAAGAAGTCTTATAAAGACAGAAAATAACTCCTCAGAGCAACCCTTCCGCCATTATCCAAAATGGCGGATCTATAATGATGCGTTTTAACCATTATATTGTTAATTTATTTTAATAATGTTTTTGTTTCAGGTTTTCGTTGATTCAAATTCGTAAACATGTGCAAAGCATGTGGCAGCAGAGAATCTTTACCTCCTGACAGAGTATCACTAACTACAATATCTGAGGAATCCTTCAGCAAAGAAAAATGTGTTGTAGACCAAACTAATTTGAAAGAAAAGCTAACGTAAACTACTGCTAGACAGAAGGGAGTTCAAGATGCTGCAGAAATATGGCAAGACAAAAAATTTCAACTGATGGGTGAAGAGGATCAAATATTTTATCATTGTAACAACAAATGCTGCAAGTCGTATACAATGGAAAAAAGCCTGGAAAAAATTGACAAAATATTACCAGAAACCAGTGAATCACAACAAGAATTCAAGCCTTCTGACAAAGCAATGACAACCAAACCCAATGGTTATCCACTTAGAAGATCGATGGCTACCCCTATTCCACCTCCAACAACTGATCAGAAAGCAGAGAATCTTCATTGTGTTATCTGTGTTTTAGCCAGAACAATGACAGTTCCCTTTTCTGCAGTTTTCCTCCAGTGCTCTTTGTTTGTTCTCATTTCAGAACCTTCCTCCAGCTTTGGCATTTGAACTGTTTTTGCTAGGCTAGAGACTTAATTCTACTGAACAGAAGTGCCAAGTAGAATGTTCTTTTAGAAGCAACTGCTATTTGTATGAACCTTGTAACTTCCAATCTGTGTTTCTAGAATAACTTGGAAGTGTCTCAAACACAAATGCCAATCTTTGTATCAAATGTAACCCTGGGAGTACCAGTAACTACAATCTATGTTCCAAATTTACCATGGGAGTGTCAGTAACTCCAACCTATATACCGAGTGTAATCTTGGGAATGTCAGTAACTCCAACCTACGTACTGAGGGTAACCTTGTTTCTAGCTTACCTAGTGAGTGTCTGACACTCCAACCTATGTTTCAAGTGTAACCTTGGTAGTGCCAATAGCTCCAATCTATGCTACGAGTTTACCCTGGGAGTGTCAGAGGTTTCAATCAGCATTTCAAGTTCTTCCTCAAGACTCCTAGAGTTCCTTTTCCAAGAACTTGGCTTTTCTGCTCTCATGTTGTGTTTCTGAAGAGATCTGTAAGTGCTGGTTACTGAAGCAATGCATTGCTCATTATGTGGAGGCTTGCTATTGTATTGTTGTTAATTGTCTCTTCTTGTTGTTCCCAGTGTACTGCGCTTTCACAAAACCAGAGGTGCTGGTCCCCTAAACATCCACCTTTGCATACCCAGAAGGCCTCAGGAGCGACACATTCTGTTAAGCAGTGTGGTACCATTGCTGAGCAGATCTCATATCACAAGTGTCTTTTTTGTTTTTTTGTCCTTCTCTCTTCCCTTCCGGACAGTGCAGAATCTAGGAGTTCTGTCCCTGGAACTTGCAACATCCTGAGAGGGATTGGAGGTCCACCATCAGCTCCAGTGTCGCCTCCACAGTTGAGACTAGGCGAATGCATGACAGAAGGTCAGGCCTTGCGTGCTTCCACCCCTCAGACGACATGGATGATCAGATATACATTCTGGACCTGGCCCAGACCCCGTCCAAGGACATCCCGAAAATTTAGATCTAGTCAGGGCTTTAGTGGATGTACAGTTTGAAATTCACTCTGGCGATTTGAGAACTCAGGTAAACACTATTGCTGTGTTAAGTCTGTTAATTTCACAGTTACCAGCCCACTTCCAATGCCTTTGGACCCACTCAAACTAAATTGTGGGAATTACCACACTTTTGATGTACTCTGGGGTCAGTGTCAGTTGCAGGTTCTTAGAGACCCCAGAGGTTGTCCCTCCGATGTTGCTAGAATGACCTTAACCATGTCCTATTTCAGGGGTGCCACAGTTATTTGGGCTACTCCACCCCTTGAACGTAATGACCGGCTTTACATGAGGATGCTTCATCTCTTGGATTCGCATACCCATACTCCAAACCACAGATACTGAGTTGCTAAATCATCACCAGAGCAGTGGGAACCTCCTTACTTGCATTACTTCTTTCAGTAAACTAGTCATAGGATTCCAGTGGGGTGTAGAAACAAGAACTTCCACCTTTTATAGGGGGTTGAGAAGTTATTTAAAGATTTTCCTGACACACAATGTAAACCTACCATCAGACTGTTATGAGTTAATTGACTAAGTTGTCAGGTTTGACCATACGATAATGGAATATACAAAGAAATTTAAACTGTGTCTATTTTGAAGTGAGGTGGATAATTCTACACTAGAGTGAACTACCAACTCAAAGGGAATTCGGAAGATTAGCACCCTGACTTCAGACACAGTGCTGAAACCACTTGAGTGCCCAGCTGACAAAGAGGTCAGTCAGTTGGACATGATTCTGGACAAAACCCTCCTTACCTGGCCATTACTTCACATCAGGATTCAGAACCTAAAATGATACCACTCACTCTGATCATTTTACCCCAACAGAGATAGGGGTTATCTATGTTGTTGATTTCGGGGACACCAGGAATTTCCTGGATTAGGCCTTACCCAGTTCCTTATAAATCCCACAGGCTACTAAGAGTGAGCAGGATAGAACTGTAGATGGCTCCGAGCTCTGTTCTGGGTTGATTGTATACCAAACTACTCCACTATCGTTAGTATGTGAGAAAGGGTACACAGAGACCTTGACCTTTGATCTCATTGACATACCTACCTTTGCCACTATATTAGGAATTCCTTGGCTTCAGCTGCACAATCCTACCATTGACTAGTCTCTCTTGTCACTTTTGAATCCTGTTATTGTTGAACTCATTACTATGATTTACTATGACAACGCACTGAGAGGTCTGTCTCACTTGCCACATGCGGCTCTTACACTTGACTCCTTGACTCTACCCTCAGGGAGTAACCCAAACATTCAAGACTCCTTTGATGAATAACAGAACACACAACTAACTCCTCTTGATGTATTTGGTTGCCATATAGATTTCACATCGAGCGCAACACTTTCCTATAGTCAAACTTACGCTCCTTCGGGGCCTGAGACAGAAAGTTCTTATTTTGCCAGACTGGGTAAAAGCACGTTTCATGCTCAATCTGCTGAATTCCAGGCACCTATCTTGTTTCCCAAGCGTGTGACCATAAACACAAATTAAACCCCAGTATTTATATATTTAGGCCTTTTTGCTGCCTTATCTTATGAAAGCAAGTGCCTTACATACTGCGATGGTAAGAGTTCCTGCACAACAGAATTGCACAACAGCTAACACAACCCCGGCTTCCCTGTCTTTAAAGGAGATATTGCAGGTGGAACAGAGTCACATTAGTCAGAACACTCAGCAACTAACTCCCCAGAACTCAGTCTCCTCAGAATACATTGTAAGTCTTTCTGACCAGAAATCCTTTCTGGGGAGAGTTAGGCAGAGAGTGAGTAAAAAAGAAATCGACTCTTGGGTAGCTGAAAAGATCATCACGTACGCAATCAGTTTCCTTATCAGGGTACCACCTCATCTACCACCATGAAAAAATTAAGACAAAAAACCTTAATCAGGGGTCCTGACTTTCCATTAGCAGACCTTTTAAGGATCCAAGAGATTTTAATAGATTGTCAGTTATGGTGTGAATGGCCCACATTGTCTAAGGATGTGCAGGACTGCATTCAGTCCCGCCCAATACGCTTTCAAACCAAGGAATTTCACTGCGCCCCTCCAGGTGATTCAAATGCCTTGCCCATACCTCCTTATCCCTGGCATGCCATCAGCATGGAAACCTATTACTGACCTTCCTAACTCCAATGGCTATGCTACAGTTTTGGTAGTAATTGATCTTTCCTCCAAGATGAAACATTTTATTGCCCTTAAAGAGATGTCTACTGCCAAAACGCTTCCCAGGTGTTTGTTCAACATGTTATGGGGTTGCAAGGGTTGTCTAATATGGACTCGCAGCTTGTTTCAAGTTTCCCGCACAGTCTTTGCACATCATTGGACATTGAAGCACGACTCTCGTCTGCCAGTCCCCATATGCTGACGGATAGACGGAGTGGGTAAATCAGGTTTTAGAGCATGCATGATGACTTGTGATCACTACTGCAGATTGTTGGGAGTCCTTGTTACCGTTCGCTGAGTTTGCCTACAATAACACACTACAGTCAGCCATGGGGGTCTCACCCTTCTTTTGTGTAACTGACATACATCCATGTACATTACCCGAAAACCTTGCTATGAATTAAAAACATGTACCCACAATACAAGGCTTTGTAAGGCACCTCTGTGACTCCTAATAAGAGATGTTACAACACTTACAACAGGCTAAAAAGAGCATGAAGAGAAATGTTCATGTTTTATAACTTGTTTTTTCCAGGGTGCATATTTTGTATTGATTTCACTATAGTGTCATATGTATATATATCAGGTTTGAGCATTGCTTCATAGTATATTTGTAATGATGTTTATAATGAAATACATTCTGCACTGTATTTGCTTATATACGTTTCTTTATTCTTTTTTGGGTTTGTGTCTAGTTTCTTGAGACCTCTTCTCCTTAGGGACCCTAGGGATTTCGCTTCGGTACCCAGGGCGTCCTTGGGACAGTTAATTTTCTCTCTTGAGAAATGTTAATAAACCTTGTCGACAGCCACCAGAATACAATAGAGGAGATCAGGTTTGTCTTGTAAAAAGAAACTTAAGACTACATGTTACTCGTATATTGCAACCTCGATTTATTGGTCACTTTCCAATTGTAAAGGTAATTCACACTGTAACAGCCATATTTTCTGTCTCAAACCATATCAGATTCAAACCTGTTCCGCTCCTCCTCCTCCACCTCCACCTGTAGCCCTTACTGGTCACCTAGAGTTAGTAGTCCAAGGATTCTAGATTCACAACATGTTAAGGGCCTTTTGTTTCACCTAATTGCATGGAGAGGATGTGGCCCTGAAGGAAACTCCTGGGAACCAGCTAGTAATGTTCATGCCCCTGTAGATTCATTGGAATATTCTACACT
Organism: Pleurodeles waltl; assembly: GCF_031143425.1. Lineage (NCBI taxonomy): Eukaryota > Metazoa > Chordata > Amphibia > Caudata > Salamandridae > Pleurodeles > Pleurodeles waltl. The sequence continues at coordinate 835,401,027 of NC_090442.1, read as the reverse complement.
TTCACGTGGGACATGAGTCCTTCTGGAACACTCTTTGCTTCCTGTTTAGATACCCCCTCGGAACCTGCATAAGGGCATGGCCTCATTCCCGTCCTGCTTAAGCATCATCCCTGCACTCACCTCCTGAGTTGTCCGGATCTTTCAGTATTCCAGTTCTGCACAAGCTTTGTCCCTGCACTAATTTCCTGAGTCAGCCAGAACTTCCAGCGCTCTAATCTTCAAAACCTTCCTGAGTATCCCATGACCCAGGGTTCTTCAACACTTTTAGTGTCTTCCGTCATAAGCTACAATTCCGCCTCTTTTTAAGCTTCTTGCGCCAAGCCTCCTGCCGTTGGCATTTGAACTATTTTTGATTATGGACTAAAAACTTAACTCTGTGCTTCTCTACTGAACAGAAGTGTCAAGAAGAATGTTCTTTTAGAAATCGATTAATATTTGTATGAACCTTATCCTGTCTGTGTTTTAAGCATACCTTGGTAGTGTCTCAAACTCCAACCTATGTACTGAGTGTAACCTTGGGAGTGCCAGTAACTCCAATCTATGTTCCGAGTTTCAATAACTCCAACCTATGTACGGAGTGTAACCTTGTTTCTAGCATACTTTGGGAGTGTCTCAAACTCCAACCTATCAATCAACTGTAACCTTGGGAGTGCCAGTAGCTCCAATCTATGTTCTGCCTTGACCCCAGGAATGTCAGAGGCTCGATTCAGTATTCTTCCTTGAGAGTCGTAGAGTTTCTTATCCAAGAACAGGGTTATTCTGTTCTAATGAGAGAAAAACTATATGGGGATACCCTAATGGAGTAACAGTAGCTCAATCAGGGAAAAATACAGTTAAGAGAAACTACAACGTGAGCTACCTAAATGATATAATATCTGAAGTAACAGATACACTTCAGAGAAAAAGCCTTATAAGGACTGATAAATATCTATTGATAATTCAAAGTCGTATAAGAAAACAATAAGCAGCTGCTGAAAGAATTAAAGGAATGACAAAAGATAACAGGGAACTAAATCTCAACTGAACACATTTTAATGAAGCGATATAACAAAACACAAGGAATCAAGAAATATAAAACATGAATGGAAATATATATAACGTTAAACTTCTAAATCAGGCACACCACAATCAAACTAGACGACAGAAAATGGATAAGAAAGACATATGAGGTAAATGAAAAAACAATTAACGTATAAATCTACATAGATACACTAACGTGTCTAAAATACAGTACATACAAACATGTAAAGATTGTTTCCAACAATACATAAATGTACATTGATATCATACTGATAAATAAATATATATATATATATATATATAGAGATTGATGTTTAGAAAAAAATAAATTAGAGTGGTGTTGAAACAGGGATACTCTTAGGGAACCAAAGGCCTACGCGCGTTTCGGTGTTCCTATTGGTTATAGGTCACCTTCTTCAGGGCCAATCCCCTTAATAACAAACAACAAAGTTCATTTCAGCAACCAATGTTCTAATTATTTTTTCATTAAATACTTGGTACGCTGGAATCTTGTAGTCATGTCATCTAGTAAGGAAGAGAGAAAGATGAAGAATAGTATATTTTTATAGATTTGTTTGCTTACTTTCAATCAATTATTTTATTTCATTTTAATACCGTGTGCAGATATATGTGTCTTCATATAAAATTATATAGTAGACGTGCCCATTATCAGTTTAGAATATAAATTGAAACGTGTTCAAGTTTAAAGTCTAATAATAGAAAAGATTGTTTATTTACAGATTAGAAGTAAGAGAGTAAAGATAGTGAAATAATTATATTAATTAATAAAATCATTAAAATGTATTAGTATGTATATATTAGGTCAAGATTAATGAAATAGTGACTTGTGCTATAGTACTTAAAATTATTATTATTGTATTATATCCCAAGCTTATAAATACATGCATCAGTGCATATTAGAAAAGTGGTACCATTCCATAGATAGTTGTTTATTTGCTTACTGAAGTAATATATAGTGGTAAATCGAGCAATGTTCAAAGCTCATGGTATGTCCAATCCTTGAGATGGACGTGATAACATCAATTGGACAGGAAGGACGATCTAACTATAAAGTAAGACAATAAATAGGGTTGTGAATTAAAAGATGTAAGATGATCATCCTTTAAAAGTGAAAAACCGACTATCTCTATATTTTAATACTATAGTTGCTATTACCTATAGATTCTGTGGTCCACTATTTAAGAAAGGTTTTTGTTGATATTTCTTTAATAAAAGCACAGACCATATTTTTATACTAGTTTGTGTGTACCTACCGGGGCTAGAAAAAGTTGCAAGAACTGGTCCTAAGATGTATGGTCTCCGATAGGATTTAATACATACTGGATGAGGCTTAGGAGGAAACGAAACCTGCATCGGAAAGACAAGTAAAATTTGTACTCGATCAGCATGATATGCAATATCAAAATGATATAATATAGTTCTTAGCTATGTTAGTTTCCAAGTTGCGCCCAAAAGTAATCTAAAAGATTTTATTTCCTGGCTGATGGCTGGGAGATAATCTTACTATGAAACACGCAAAGAACTCACCCGTTTGCCGATGCTGTCTCCGTGATGTGACATGCATCGGCGGCCGCGTTTTTTTTCTTTTTAAATGCTGAAGCAAGTCAGTGCAGATCGCACGACTAGACCAGTACTTCTAGTTGCGGTATTTTTAACCTAGAAAGGCCGCCATATTGAAATCCCGCGGTCCTGAGTATGATCGTGAAATAGAAAGAGAGCAAAGACTCTAGTTAAAGAATAATGTTTCTAGAAATGAAATGAATGAATATAGGTACTATATATAATCTGAATTAGGATAAAGAGCAGAAGGAGATAGACCATATGGAACCGGAAATAGGAAATAAGAGATAACTAAAAATAGAAAAAGGACTAGGTACGAAAGGAGCCATGAAGGGGAAAATTGTGAGGATGCAATATATCTGCTAGAATGTTTTAGGTATTTAAAAATTAAAGAGATTAACTAGAACAAAGACAAAATCGAAATCTGTAGAGAGATATATATAGATCTAAACATAGTGTGTCTCTATATTCGATAACTAGTCAAAATATTTGTATTAAAATTCAAGAAAAAAAGGGGGGAGAGAAAAGAGGATACAGAAAATATAAATCAAATAATAGCATTTTCCCAGGGTATAAGTTCATTCAATCCTTTTGCACAGCTGTCAAGGGTAAATATCCAAAAAACTTCGCGTTTTCTCCTTATTTTGGAATCGTCTATTTGTCCTGCTTTTTTTATTTTTTCCACTACAGTCCAGGAGAAGTCTTCTAGTTGATGTCCATGTTGTCTCCAATGGGATACTAAAGGAGAACTTTCTTTAGCGTTTCTGATGTTTGACATATGTTCTAGTATTCTTACTTTAACTTCTCTTCCTGTCTCACCTATATATAATAGGGGGCATGTACATCTGATCAAATATATACAATTGGCAGTTCTACAGTTAGTCATGTCTGTAAGCATATAGTTTTTACCCTTCCAAAAGAAGGAGTCACCCACAATTGCTTTGGGGCAGGCTTTACAGTTGCCACATTTGTGGTGTCCATTAATCGGTCGATCTCCACTTATGGATTTTTGGCAAAAACCTTCATTTTTAGGTAAGGAAGCCCTCACCAATTTATTGGAGATATTTTGATTCCTCCTAAACGATAGGAGAGGGCGTGTTAATGGTGCTTGATTGGGATTTCTGTTAAGGATATTCCAATTAGAGAGAATTATCTTTCTAATTTTTTCGTTTAAATTAGAGTGTTGAATTACACATGCCAATGTAGTAACAGATTTTTTGCTGTTTGTTTGTTTTTCAAACATACTGGCCCTGTTATAGTATTTAGCTCTTTTGTATGAATCTCTTATTAGTTTCTTAGGATATCCTCTCAATAGAAACTTTTGTTGTAGTATGTTAGCATGATATTCGAAATCAGATATATTGGAGCAATTTCTACGGACCCGTAGAAATTGGCTAAAGGGTATGCCTTGTTTTTGGCAGGAAGGGTGAAAACTGTCAAAGTGGAGGATGGTGTTTCTCGCTGTAGGTTTAGTAAATAGAGACATTTGAAGTTGGAAATTATTGTGACCTATCCAAAGATCTAGAAATTCTACTTTATTTCTACTGGTGTGGAAAGTAAATTTAAGATTAGGGTCACACAAATTAATCCACTGGCTAAATTCTGATAGAGATTCCTCTTCACCTGTCCAGATGAAGAAGATATCATCTATAAAGCGAGACCAAGCGTAGATATTTTCAAAAAACGGAGCTATCTCATTGTAGACAAATTTTGATATCAATGTACATTTATGTATTGTTGGAAACAATCTTTACATGTTTGTATGTACTGTATTTTAGACACGTTAGTGTATCTATGTAGATTTATACGTTAATTGTTTTTTCATTTACCTCATATGTCTTTCTTATCCATTTTCTGTCGTCTAGTTTGATTGTGGTGTGCCTGATTTAGAAGTTTAACGTTATATATATTTCCATTCATGTTTTATATTTCTTGATTCCTTGTGTTTTGTTATATCGCTTCATTAAAATGTGTTCAGTTGAGATTTAGTTCCCTGTTATCTTTTGTCATTCCTTTAATTCTTTCAGCAGCTGCTTATTGTTTTCTTATACGACTTTGAATTATCAATAGATATTTATCAGTCCTTATAAGGCTTTTTCTCTGAAGTGTATCTGTTACTTCAGATATTATATCATTTAGGTAGCTCACGTTGTAGTTATTCTGTTCTAATGTCATGATTTTGGAGAGGTCTGTAAGAGTTGATTACTGAAGCAATGCATTGATTATTATGTAGAGGCTTGCTACTGTATTGTTGATTATTGCATCTTCTTCTTGTTCACAGTGTATTGCATCCTCACAAAACCAGAGGTGCTTGGTCCTGTAAATATCTACCTTTGCATACAAAGAAGTTCACAAGAGCGACACATCCTGTTAAGTAGTGTAGTACTATCACTGAGCAGATACCGTACTGCAAGTGTCTTTTTTCTTATTTTGTCTCTTCTCCCCTTCCCCTTTGGGGTAGCGCAAGATCTATGAGTTCCGCTCCTAGATGTTGCATTATCCTGAGAGGGATTGGAGGTCCAGCATTGGCTGCAGTGTTGTCTCTGCGGTCAGGACCACGTTGGTTTTTGACACATGTAAGCTTAATGCTTTCTTATGCTCTTCTGGATCACTGGGGATTCCATCTTGTTTTGGAGCTGGTTTGCATTTACTCTTTTCTTTCCTAGGTTTCTCTGAAAGTACATGAGTAGCGCATAGTTGAACTGCAGATCTCACTCAATAGTTTGCATTTTATTGGTATCACAAAAGTAACCCAAGAGTGACTCAAACAAATGTGCTCCTTTTTCAATACTGTGATTGCTGATATCAGAGAAAAAGTAATCTTGCAATGCGAATATGTTAACATCCTTGGATTTGTCATTTGCCTACTACCCAATGATGCTGTTTTTCAACTAAGCATCTAGCCGCTGAATTAACTTATCATAGGGATTTCTTTATCAACTCTGTTTATTGACAGTAATGCAAAAGGCGGAGACATAGCTTGATAGTGCACTGACGTCACATTAGAAGAGATCCACAAGCTGTGCCCCCAACACCCACATTTGCAATACCAGCTTATACATTTAGCAATCAATAATTATGTTGAGCCTGGGAAAACCAGGTCGTATCATAGAGGGCCCCAAAGAAGTAAAATCATTACAGATGCCTCCATTGAAGGCTTTTCAAGACCATCAGATCTTTATCAATTTTTAGGTGCAACCCTTACCCTTCCATCCAGTGTATTCAGGGCAGTATTCCAAATGGTGATTACTGTAGCCATAGGGACGGAAGTACCGGTGTGCGCCAGGGGGGTTATATCAGGCCCTAAGATAACCCAAGGGTTGCATAATTAATCAGTCTATCTGAAACACTGGTTCACAAGGAGAAAGGTGGACCCAGCGGTTTATGGTGGTAAGCTGAGATGACCAGTAACATTTTTGGATGTCCTGACAGGCTATTCCTCCGTTGTACTTCCCCTGGTGCATTTGTGCAACACAATCCTGGCCTGGCCCTCGTTCCAGAACAATGTCCTAAGTTCTTTGTTGATTCCCTTAAAATATGAGTCATGTATTGGGTAGGGTGTGCTCTGCAGGATATATAACAACGTGGAAGGGACATCATTTGAAAAAGTGCTGCTCTGCCCAAAAGAGTCAAGGGTAAAGACTTCCAGTTTTCCACATCATGCCTTAGCCTATTTAGCAGAGGTAAGAGATTTTTGGTGTAGAACAGGTCAGGGTCTTTGGCGATATATATTCCCAGGTAATGGGACCCTTCTGTCGCTGTCAACGCCTCACAATCCCATGGCAAGCGGGGCTCTCAGCCCCTCAGGAGGTACACCAGAAACTTCCTCCTATCTATAGTGTAGCCTCAATAACGGCCAAAGGTAGTGATAATTTGTGTGAGTCTGTTAAGTGTGTTGTCAGGGTCTGTGATTTACAGAATGATTTTGTCCACGTATAGTGATATTCTATCTTCCGAGTCCTCTTGCCAGTTAAGTCCTCTGACCAGAGGGTCTAGCCCAACCCAGGCCCTCAAGGACTCCAGCGTTAGGGCAAAGATTAGCGGCGACGTGCCACATTGGAGGCTAAACACCCTGGACAGTACCCCATAGGGATAAGGTTTGATCTGGTGTCAGCTGTGGCAGTCTTTCAGAGGTTGTACATCAATTTTTAAGTGGTATTCCTGGAGCTTTGGAGATGAAACTGTAATGGCTGGAAGTGGAATTTAGGAACATGATGTGAGGTTTTGTAAATCTCACCAGAGAAAGGCATGAACATAAGTATACATTGAACATAGTTTGGCAAAAATTATGTTGAACTTCAGAGGCAAAGAATAGGAAGCAAGTGCTATCTTTTCTGGGAATGGTAGAGTTCTACTTCAGATAAATAAAATAAACTTGATTGAAGGAGTTGTTCATTTAAGGAGATTCATTAAGAATGGAGTACAGTTTCTGTGAACAAAACAGTGTAAGCCGGACATTAATTAATCAAAAGTAAGAGCTGAATTAAACAAAAATGTTGAGAATGTTTTAGTACAATCATGACTGATGTGAGCCATGTAAAAGCAAGCAGGGTTATGGGTGGTACAAGAAACATTTTGCCCTCAACAATGAATATTCAAACTGGAGAGAAAGGAGAATATTACTTACCTAGTAAGCATCTGTTCGTGGCATGTAGAGCTGTAGATTTACATTCTCTGCATACTCCTGTCATATAGTGTTGGGTCCAGAGTGGTGCAACTTGTTTTTCTTCAAAGAAGTGTTTGGCGTCACAGGATCAAGTGACTCCTCCTCTCAGTGATAGTGCGCATAGGCATCGACTAGTTTGTTAGACTGTTTTCCCGCATGCGGATGATGAAGGAGTGTAAGAAAAGAGAAAAATAGATAAAAAGACGTCCATGCAAATGTAACTACATATGTACAAATATATACAAATACAATGTAACTGCAAAACCCACAGGCGTCTGGGGAGCAGTGAAGGCATATGTGAATCTACAGCACTACGTGCCACAAGCAGATGCTTACTTGGTAAGCAACATTTTCAGTTTGATTGCATGTGTGGCTCTAGATACACATGCTCTGCATAAACTGTAAAGCAGTAACTCCATAAAAGCGGTGGCTAGCCTGTAGGAGTTGCAGTTGACTGAACAGAGCGTTCGTAGCACAGCCTGACCTATATTGGCTTGCTGTTGTACTAGCACATTGTAATGCTATGTGTATTTAACCACCCTCCATGTTTGACAATCAGCTCCATTTTGTGTGAGTGATTACATTTTGTGCACTGCACCAGTAGCAGTGCAGCACATATGTTTTATACACAGAACTTGTTTAATTCCTGCTTACCAGAACATGGTCATACTGTGCTGGAACATATTATGGGGGTGCGGTCTAGATACAAGGCTGAGAATGTTTTCATTAGAGGAATGTATGATTCTGCCTCAGAAATCAGCATGGGAGTCTGGCCAGCTTTCTTGCGTGTTTTCGACATAGACCAAGTACTGCCAGCATTTAATTTCATAACAGAGGGGAGGAATGTTCTAGAAGAATAAGTTACTTACCTTCGGTAACGCTTTTTCTGGTGGATACAGTAACTACCTGTGGATTCCTCACCAAAAGAATTCTCCCCTCGCGCTAGCCCTTGACGGAAATATCTTCTGGCTCTGCACGATGACGTCACAATCGCCCGACCCAACGCGACGCCGTATGACGTCATCCAGGCAATAAGAAGCCCTCGCCGACGTGCAGACGTCAGTTATCACAATTTTTTACGTGCCATAGAGGGGAACAGGTTAAACCTAAAGTGTACACACTCATCCAGAATAGGTGAAAACAAAACATTTAATATAAAACTCAATATAAATCACAATTATGAATTTTCAATTTGATACAAAAATAAATAAATATATCTATATATGTACAATTCCAGTTCGAAATATCCTTTTCACTACCTTAATTTGCAAAGGAAAAGGATAAACCATGAACACAACTATATGCATGAAACAGCTATATACATATATATACAAGTCCAAGGATGCGCACCCAAAGAAATCCTGGTTTGACCAGTCAGGCAACGGGGAGGTGGGTGAGACCGTGAGAAATCCACAGGTAGTTACTGTATCCACCAGAAAAAGCGTTACCAAAGGTAAATAACTTATTCTTCTGATGGATACACCTACCTGTAGATTCCTCACCAAAAGAATAGAGTCCCCAAGCAGTATAACCTCCGGTGGCGGGTGACCAATGGTCAAACCAAGAAATCTTGCAGCACCGAGCGAGCAAAATGGCCATCCCTCCTGACCTCAGAGTCCAAACAGTAATGTTTGACAAAAGTGTGGAGGGATGCCCAGGTCGCTGCCCTGCAGATGTCAGCCACAGGAACACCTCTAGCCAAAGCCGATGAAGCTGCTTTGGCCCTGGTAGAATGGGCACGAAGCCCCACAGGTGGATCTCTCTTCGCCAAAGAATAGCAGATTTTAATACATAGAATGACCCACCTGGATAGCGTTCTCTTGTGGACCGCTCTACCTCTCCTCTTCCCCACGTATCCAACGAAGAGCTGTTCATCCTGTCTGAACTCTTTGGTCCTGGCGACGTAGAAGCTCAGTGCTCTTCGCGGATCCAGCCGGTGGAGCCTCTCTTCCTCCTTGGAGGAGTGAGGTGGAGGGTAAAAGGAAGAGAAAGGGTGTAACAACCTTCGGTAGGAAAGCCGCCTTGGTCCTCAACACCACTTTGTACTTAAAGAAAGAAAGGTATGGGGTTTCTACAGTGAGAGCCTGAAGCTCGCTAACCCTTCTGGCAGATGTTATGGCCACCAGGAAAACAGTTTTAAATACTAGGAACCGTAAAGAACAAGAGTGCATAGGTTCAAACGGGGCACCCATAAGAAAAGTTAAAACTAAGTTAAGGTCCCACTGAGGCATAACGAATGGCGTGGGCGGATAATTATTAGTGAGTCCTTTTAGAAACTTTAAAACAACTGGTGATTTAAAGAAGGATGGTTGATCAGGAAGGCACAGAAAAGCAGATAGTGCAGACAGATAACCCTTAACAGTGGCAATTGAAAAACCTTTCTGTGCTACATAGAGCGCAAATGACAAAATGTCAGATAAACCAGCTTTTAAAGGATCTAAACTATTCTCTCCACACCAGCTTGTAAACTTAGCCCAACGATTTGCATAGATTGACTTGGTGGAGTGTCGCCTGGCCGCTAAAATAACTTCCACCACATCTGGATGGAGAGAAAAGAAACTCAGATTGCCCGTTCAATCTCCAGGCATGAAGATGCAGGCTCTGGAGGTGGGGGTGTAGAATCTGCCCCTGCAACTGCGAGAGGAGGTCCACCCTGCAAGGGAGACGGAGCGGAGGGCACTGAGAGAGTTGGAGTAGGTCCGAATACCACACCCTTCTCGGCCAATCCGGAGCTATTAGGATGACTTGGGCTCGGTCTTGGCGGATCTTCCTGAGAACTCGAGGAATCAAGGGTATGGGGGGAAACGCGTAAAGCAACTGACCCTTCCAGGTCATCTGAAACGCATCCCCCAAAGCTCCTTGCACCGGATACTGGAGGCTGCAAAATAGCGGGCACTGCGCATTCTCTTGAGTGGCAAACAGATCTATTTGCGGATATCCCCACATCCTGAAGATACCCAGAACTAGATCTGGATGAAGACGCCACTCGTGATCGACCGAGCTGCGTCGACTGAGAATGTCTGCACGCACATTCAGGACTCCGGCCAAGTGATGTGCAATCAAGCAGATCTTGTGGTCTTGAAGCCAAGACCAGAGACGAAAAGCTTCTCTGCAGAGAAGATACGACCCCACTCCTCCCTGTTTGTTTATATACCACATCGCGGTCGTGTTGTCCGTTAGAACCTGGACCGATTGACCACGAATGGAAGGGAGGAAGGCCTTGAGTGCCAGACGTACTGCCCGCAACTCTAACAGATTGATATGCAACTTCTGTTCCCCTGGAGACCAAAGGCCTTTGAACTCCAGGTCCCCCAGATGAGCTCCCCACCCTAGAGTGGAAGCAACCGTTACCACCGTGGTCACTGGTGGAGGCAGCGAGAACGGCCTTCCTTGAGACAGGTTGTCGACCGCTGCCCACCATCGAAGATCCTTCGCAGTGTCTCTGGAGATCTTTATTGAATCTTCGAGATTCCCTTTGTGTTGAAACCACTGCCTGCGGACGCACCACTGGAGAGCCCTCATGTGCCAGCGTGCATGAGTGACCAACAGTATGCAAGAAGCAAACAGACCGAGCAGACGAAGGACTTTGAGGGTTGGAACTACCGCTCCATTTCGAAACATTGGAATCAAAGCCTGTATGTCCTGAACCCGCTGTGGCGGGGGAAAGGCCCGATTCAATGTCGTGTCCAATACTGCCCCTATGAACAGGAGGCGTTGAGAGGGCTCCAAGTGAGATTTGGGTACATTGACTGAAAAACCCAGGTCGTACAACAATTGAGTCGTCGACTGGAGATGGCACCGCACGAGCTCTGGAGTATTGGCTTTGATCAACCAATCCTCCAGATAGGGAAACACAGCGATCCCCCTCCTTCTGAGCTCTGCTGCTACCACCGCCATCACCTTTGTGAAGACTCGAGGTACTGAAGTAAGACCAAAGGGAAGGACCGCAAACTGATACTGCTGTGATCCCATTACAAACCGGAGATACTTCCTGTGCGATTTGAGGATCGGAATATGAAAATACGCGTCCTGCAAATCGACCAACACCATCCAGTCTCCTTCGTTCAACGCCAAAAGAACCTGTGAGAGGGTCAGCATTTTGAACTTTTCCTGCTTGAGGAACCAATTCAAAATCCTCAAGTCCAAAATCGGTCTCAGCCGACCATCCTTTTTGGGAATCAGAAAGTATCTTGAATAGCACCCCTGACCCCTCTCTTGCTCGGGAACCAACTCTATTGCACCTTTTTGTAATAGGGATAATACCTCCTGCTGTAACAGGAGAAGATGGTCTTCCGAACAGAAGGATGGGCGGGGAGGGAAGGTCAGAGGGAATTCCCGAAAGGGAAGAGCGTACCCCCTCTTCACAATGTCGATGACCCAGGAGTCCGATGTTATGACCTCCCACATTGGAAGAAAAAAGGCAAGTCTCCCCCCTACCGGAGACGAATGGACAGGGAATGGTGGAGGACTACGGCTGCTTTCCTTGCTGCACCCCTCCCGAGGAAGAGGAAGAGGCAGAGTGCTGCAAGGTGGCTCCTCTCGTACGGACTCTGCCCCTGCCCCTGAAGGATCTGTAAGGCAGGGTAGAAGCAGATTGTTGTGGTCCTTGCAATCTTCCTCGAAAGGAACCACGTCCAAATCCCTTAAATCTCCGAAAGCCTCTAAAGGTGGATGAGGCCGACGACTGGAGTCCCAAAGACCTAGCTGTCGCTCTGCTCTCTTTAAAACATTCCAAGGCTGAGTCAGCCTTAGAGCCAAAGAGCTTTTCCCCATCAAATGGAAGATCAAGGAGTGTGGCCTGCACGTCCGTCGAGAAGCCTGATGATCGAAGCCAAGACTGCCTCCTAGAGACTATGGTCGTGCCCATAGCCCTAGCCACCGAGTCCGAAGTGTCCAATCCAGACTGGATCACTTGCGTCGCAGCCGCCTGAGCATCCGGTAATAGTTGCAGCATCTTCTGGGACAAATTAGGGTGGCCCTTCGCCTCTTCCATAAGGGCATGGATGTAACGCCCCAGTATGCATGTGGCATTGGATGATTTTAGGGCCATACTGCAAGATGAAAATGTCTTTTTAGCAGTATGGTCCATCTTTTTTGACTCTCTGTCCGCAGGGGCCCCAGGAAAAGAGCCAGGAGAGGATCTGGAGGAACATGAAGCTTGGACCACTAGGCTCTCCGGAGTTGGTTGCCTGGAAAGAAACACCGGATCCCCAGGCGCCGTCCTGTACCGCCGAGCCACCGCTCTGTTGACTGGAGCGGTGGATACAGGTTTCAGCCAGATATCCTTAATAGGGTCCAGCAGAGCCTCATTGAATGGTAGAAGAGGCTCAGCAGAAGCAGACGTCGGATGGAGGACTTCTGTCAATAAATTTCTCTTGACCTCTGCGGTAGGAAGGGGAATATCCAAAAAGTCTGCAGCCTTACGGATGACTTTATGGAGAGAAGCTGCTTCCTCCGTGACCTCCCCTGGGGAATCCAGATCCCATTCCGGGGTAGTGTCAAGGACACTAGCTGAGTCCAATCCCTGGAAGTCACCTGAGGGCTCTACAACTTCTCCTTCCTCCAGGTGATGCCTCGCGTACTCCTCCTCCTCCTCCTCCAAGAGACGAAGGGCCAGACGTCTTGACCTAAGTCTTGACTCCAAGCCTGGAGTCGACAATGCGTCGGCCGACGCCAAAGATCTTCGTCGGCGCCGAACCTCGGATTCATCCGAAGACAGAGGCTCCGGCTCCAAATTGTTCTTGGACGTCGATCGGATCAGAGGCGAAACGGGGTGAATGGCGCCGACCTGTAAGATGCCGGAACACCCAAATCATAGGCCAAAGGGCCAGATGGACCTGCATGACTTCCACCCGGCGTCATGGAAGCAAAGATGTTATACATAGCGTTCAAAAACGCTGCAGGATCCGATCCCAGAGTCGAGAAAGCCGGGTACTGTTGCTGCTGCGCCGGCAAAGCTGCCGAAGAGGGTCCAGGTAACTCCTGGCCAGGAGAACCCTCAGGCCTCGGGGGAGGCTCGACCTCAAAGACCGACCCAGGTGACGTCGGGGTCGCCGGAGGTGGAGGGGTGACGGTCGGGCTTATCTCCCACGTCGGACGACGCCGAGCCGACAGAGAAGCCGATCTAGAACCGGACTGTCCCTTGCTCGATCGGCGCCGAGATCCATGACGGCGCCGAGAGCCACTATGATGATGACGAGACCTCGAAGATCTCGATGAAGGCTCCCTCCTATGACGCCTCTCTTTCTTCTTCTTGGAACGGGCCAAGAATAACTTTGCCTCCCTCTCCTTAAGTGCCTTAGGGTTCATGCGTTGGCACGAACCGTATGCCTCAACCTCATGGTCGGAACTAAGGCACCAGAGGCAGTTCTCGTGGGGGTCGGTAACCGACATCCAACCCCCGCACTGGCTACAAGGTTTAAAGCCGGATTTTCTAGGCTGCGACATCGTAACAGTCCGTTGGAAACAGTAGCTACCTGTGAGCCTTGAAGAATTAACCGTTATTCGGGCACGGAAAAAAGGGAACTGACGTCTGCACGTCGGCGAGGGCTTCTTATTGCCTGGATGACGTCATACGGCGTCGCGTGGGATCGGGCGATTGTGACGTCATCGTCGACGTGCAGAGCTAGAAGAAATTTCCGTCGAGGGCTAGCGCGAGGGGAGAATTCTTTTGGTGAGGAATCCACAGGTAGGTGTATCCATCAGAAATCCCTCCTTAAGCTTGTTTTAGGTATAAAAGACAGAGAGACTTGGCACTAAGACAAGAACTCACCTGGGGAGGGGATGCGCTGCTCAGGATCTATTTTTTGTGATCCCAATTGGGTCACCTGCTTTGGCTGATCAAGGGTTTTCCAGTCTGGCTGGCTGGTGAGGAAGATGAATACAACTCCATTGGTGATTGATATATATATATATATATATATATGTATAAATATATATATATTCACTGTTGATACATTGCACATTTCCTTCTGTGATTGCTTAACTGCTGTGATTATTCTTGTATTTTCACACATTTTACTTCATTTGAGTTATATGCTTATTTTCATATATTTGTTTGCCTTTTATTTTATATGTGGGAAGTGGCTTATTAAATGTATTACTCAGATAAAGAGTGCTGCCTTCTTTGGCATTGTTTCCTCTTAGTTTGAGCAATGTGTGTGGAATAGACCATGTAGCTTCCAAGAAAGGCCAAAGAAGCACCTTTTTCCTAGCAGAATGTGCTTTAGGCGTAACAGTCTCTTTGCTTTAGCTTAACAAGTTTGTATACATTTAACTATCCATATAGCTATGCCAGTTTTGGATATTGGACTGCCTGGTACTGTAAAAGCTAGAAAGAGCTGTTTAGCTTTACTAAGCTGTTTTGTTCCGTCAATGTAAAACCTGAGTGCTCTTTTAACACCTAGAGTGTGGAGCGCTCTTTCTGCAACAGAGTCAGGCTGCGGAAAGAAGACGGGTAGTTTAATGGACAGGTTTATATAAAATTAAGAAACCACTTAAGGTAGAAACTTAGGGTTAGTGCAAAGGCTTAGCTTATCTCTATGAATCTGAAAGAAGGGTTCTTCCAAGGTTAATACCTGGAGCACAATGACACGCCTGAGTGATGTGAAAGCAAGTAAGAAAGCGACCTTCCCAGAAAGGTACTGAGGTTAAAATGAATGAAGTTGTTCAAAAAGTGGTCCCATGAGTCTGGTGAGCTCAATGTTTAGGTTCCACGAGGGTACGGGGGAACCCTAGGAGGAATAACCCGTTGAAGGGTTTCCATGAAAGCCTTATGATGGGATTTTGAACAAAGAAATATGTTATCTGTTGTGTGGACATTCGGCTATATCGACATGATGTAGGAGAATAGAAGTGTATGCTAGATTTGCTTTTTGTAAGTAGGGCAAGTAACAAACAATCTCCTAAACAGTAGCTTTCATGGGGCCAATATGTTTGGGGTGGCAGTAGCAAACAAAAGGTTTCAATTTTGCAGCATAACAGGCTCTAGTTGTGGGTTTACAGTCTTCCCTAGGAATGTCCATACATTCTGCAGGCAATCCTAAGTAACCAAACTCCATGACCACAGGAGCCACGTCAAAGGTTGAGTGACTTTGGGTCTGGATGTCTGATCTGTCCTTGATTTCGAATGAGAAGGTCAAGCCTGTTGGGGAGCTTCTCGTAGGGTTTTACTGAGAAGTGTGGTGAACAACGGCTGATGCGCCCAAGTGACAGCTACAATGATCATGGTGAGGGACGGTTGCTTGATCCTCCAAACCAGAAATGAAATGAGAAAGAGAGGTGGAAAAGAGTAAGAAAAATAACCATGACCAGTTGATCTTTATAGCGTTGGCCTTGGATAGAGGGTGTGAATACATGGAGGCGAAACTTGGGCATTTTACGTTTTCTGCTGTGGCAAAAAAGTCTATTTGATGAGTTCACCACTTTGCAAAGTATGTTTGGAGGACTTGTGGGAGGAGTTCCCATTCGTGGACTTGTTGCTGCATCCTGCTGAGCAGGTCTGCAAAGTTGTTGTCCGTCCCTGTGAAATACTCTGCCACCAGGTGAATGTGGTGGTGGAGGGCCCACATCCATACTGTTTGAGTGAGTTGTGACAATTGTGACAAGCGTGTCCCCACCGGTTTCTGTAGGTAATACATGGCTGTCATGTTGTCTGTCTGGACTAAGACAACCTTGTGAGATAGGTGATGAAGGAAGGCTTTGAGAGATGGAAATACTGCCTGTAGGTCTAGGTAATTGGTGTATAGGGACTCGTGACTGGGATCCCAGAGGCCCTGTACTGTAAGGTGGTGAAGGTGAGCAATACAGCCCATCAGTGATGCGTCTGTGGTCAGAATAACCTGAGGCACAGGTTGCAGAAAAGGCCACCCCTTTGACAGGTTGGTGATGTTCCACCATTGCACAGAGCAGTGGGTATGGCGGTCAAACAACACTAGATCTTCTAGGTGACCCTGTGACTCAAACCACTGGCCAGACATACACTGCTATAGGGACGCATGGGTAGTCTGGCATGTGGAACAACGGCAACGTAAGATGCCATCATCCCTAACAGTCTCCTAATAGTCCTGACTGTGTAAGTATGATTTTCCTGAAAATGAGGGAGAAGAGACTGGAAACTGAGGACACCGGCCAGACTGGGTATGGCAACACGAACTCCACATTCAGAACAGCCCCTAAATAATAATTGGAGAAGTTCAGAGTGAACCCCAATGTGTGAAGGAGGTCCACTGTCAATTGGGTGTGACGTTGGCAGTATTGCAAGGTACTGGCTTTGATTAGCCAGTCGTCTAAGTAGGAGAACACGTGGATGTTTTTTCTTCTGAGATGTGCAGCAACTACTACTAAACACTTTGTGAAAACCCTGGAAGTTGTAGTGACTCTGAAGGGCAGGACCTTGAACTGGTAATGTTTTCTTGCAATAATAAACCTTAGGTTTTCTCGATGGGCAGGGTGGATTAGAATATGAAAGAAGGTTTCACTCAGATCTAGGGCCGTCATAAAGTCGCCTTGCTGTAGTAGTGGGATAACGTCCTGAAAGTTAACCATGTGAAAATGTTCACATAGGATATAGTTGTTTAACGGTCTGAGGCTGAGAATCAGCCTGAGGGAGTCGTCCTTTTTGGTAATCAGGAAGTATAAGGAATACACCCCTGTCCCTTGATATCGTGAGGGAACAGGCTTGTGCCTTTTTTGAGTTTTCCAAGTGTAGTGTCCACTTAAGGCCTAAAAAGATGCTCTTTGTCGAAGGGCATATTAAGGACTGCTTGCTGATCCTCTAATTTCAAACCTGAACAGCGCAGCCAAGCGTGCCTTTGCAGAAGAATGCTTGTATTAATGCCATGTGCAGCTGTGTCAGAGGCGCCTAAGGCAAAGCGTATTGAATTGTTCCAAATTGCTTGCCCCTCAGCAATTATTTGTTCTCTTCTTTTTTTTGTGCTCATCTGTTTAGTACTGGAATAGTTCCTCCATTTAATCCCAGTGATCCCGGTCATATCTGTCCAACAGTGCTTGTGAACTGGCGATCCGCCAATAATGATTGGCTGCCTGTGCGGCAACCCTTTTCAATGCACCATCAGTTTTCCTGACTGTTAGCACATTTTCGTGCTGTGGTAGCAACAATGGAGTTGAGTAATATATATATACGGTCAGAGGGAGCAGGTTTGTACTTTTTATCAACTGTAGGAGTGATAACACTAGAGCTGTCAGGCTCCCTAAAAATTTTGTCAGCGTGGCAAAGCATGCCTGAAAGCATTGGCAAATTCTGAATCTCCCTATGTATGGAAGTAAGGGTATTGAAAAGGAAGTCCAGCTCAATAGGGTCTCTATGTAGTTGTACATTATAGAAGGCAGCTGCTCATGCCACTACTTGTTGATATGAAGTAGTGACGTCTGGTGGTGAGGGGCGTGCTGGATAGAGATCATTAGAGCAGATAAGGTCAGCGTCATAAGTATCCCAAGGGTCTGGGTTATGAGCTGGTCCACCTAAACTTTCCACAGGTGATAAAGGTGAACCCTGAGGAGAGGAGTCTCCCAGAATAAGAGAGGCGGGAGAATGAGGAGGGACGGGAGGTGGAGGAGAAGAAGGAGGCAGAGGAGGCGGAGAAGATGGAGGAAGAGGTGGTGGAGAAGGCCTTCATGGTGGACTAGTGGCCTTGTCCATGGTCTTTTTCTGAGGTGGAGGAGTGTCCAAAGCTTCCTGGAAGGAAAGCTTCCTTTTTAAAGGTACAGGTGGGTAAGCAATAATACGCCCTGTACCCTCCTGGATTTAGATGCGCACTGACGAGCATCCATAGTCTTCAGTATAGGTTCCACAGGAGAAAGAGTGGCAGAACACTAGCTGAAGTCGTTCTGGTCAGATGATTTTGGCTCTGTGTATTTCAGCACCAAAGATTTTGGTCACTGTGATTTTGTCAGCACAGAAGTGGAGGCTAGAAGGGTCAGGGTTTGAGACGAAACTTGGATCAAGACAGAGACAACTACTCAGTCCAATGAAAAGGAGGTCGAAGATGATGGCTTGGTCTTTGCAGCTGTTTTCAGTGCCGAGCGGGAGGGTGGGGCAGCCTAAGTATCTTTTTGGTTCCAACCACGGCCTGGTGGCAGAGGCTTACCGGCAACCTTGAGAATGGGTTTTAAGGGTTTTGTTGTGGGCTGGAGAGGCCACTTTACTCACAGATTGCGCCAAGGTGATCTCATGGCTCTCAATGTCAGAATGAATGTCAGAATCGGAAGAGTCCTTGATGGAAAGGGCCTACTCCTCCTTCTGAGGGGGATCCTTCTAGGCATGTTCATCCCCAAATATGGCTGCAGTGTCGTCCGGAGTCTTGTGCACCATTTCAAATCGAAGTGCTCTTTGGTCCTGAAGCGTCTTCTTAGATCAGAAAGATTTACAGGCATCACAGGTAGCAGCTTTGTGATTGGGGGAGAGACAAAGATAACACACCTGGTTGTAGTTGGTGTTTAGATATTTTGCGTGGTACTTAGGGCAGAAGAAGAATAGAGTCTGTTCCATCAGATCTGCATGTCCGTCGTGACGCGTGGAAGACTGCCAAAGTTGGGCATAGAGGCCCCAAAGGGTAAGCAGTTGGTGCCCTGACCATCGATTTGAAGCGAGCCATAAGGTGGAAGAAGTGTGAGCAAAAAAACAATACCATTGAAAGAGGGTAAGATAGAGGAAATATTTCAAACTGGATCAAGTGTGAAGACGGAGCGAAGACACACACGTCCAAACACAACAGCGGCGAGAAAACAATCTAACAAAGGAGTCGATGCCCATGAGCACTATCACCGAGAGAAGTAGTCACTCCATCCTGTGACCCAAAACAGGTCTTCAAGGAAAACAAGTTGCCCCACTCAGGACCCAACACTAGATGGCAGGAGTATGCAGAGCATGTGTATCTACAGCCATACATGTCATCGAACTGTATTTATTATATGGCTTACCTCAGTTATCGGTGACTGTGTATAGGTCAATTGAGTTTGGATCTTGTATCTGTGATTGCAAGGTCTGAACTCCTCTCCTTTACATTTTTGTCGGAGGATATAGCTTTATACTTTTGCATTTCCTGAAATTTATGTCTACATCAATACATTCACTATTCAGGGCTGACATGACTATCTCTGGAACAATTATCCCTAGGCCACACACTGACGCACCTGTCTCCAAAGCATTTGAAAAAAATATGTTAAATATGGAATACAGAGACTGAACCTGGGTTGTGAGCAGAGCAATGAGCAGGGCAGTTGAATTGTGGATTGTGGTCTCACCCCTTTACATAAATCTCTTCTTCAATGTATAGCTCACTTCACTTCCCAGACCATCACATCACCTCTAATACCCTAACGTGATCTTGCAGCTTGGACATCCAGTACAAACGTTTCTTCAGTTCCACAACAAAAATGGCAAATGGTTTTGGGGGGGGGGGACAATTCCATGCATCCCCGGGGCTCCAGCATAGAGCCCGGGTACTACCAAACTAACTCTCTGGGGTTTTCTCTGCAGCTACCGCTGCTGCCAACCCTCAGACAGGTTTCTGCCCCCCTGGGGCCTGGGCAGCCAAGTCCCAGGAAGGCAGAACAAAGGATTTCCTCAGAGAGAGGGTGTTACACCCTCTCACTTTGGAAATAGGTGTTAAGGGCCTGAGAGGAGTAGCCTCTCCTGGCCTCTGGAAATGCTTTGAATAAGCCTTGCATAAGCCAGTCTACACCGGTTCAGGGATCCCCCTCCCCAGCCCTGCTCTGGCGCGAAACTGGACAAAGGAAAGGGGAGTGACCACTCCCCTAACCAGCACCTACAGTGTTTCCCAGAGCTCTGCCATCTTGGATGCAGAGGTGTGAGGGCACAATGGACATCTCTGAGTGGCCAGTGCCAGCAGGTGACGTCAGAGACCCCTCCTGATAGTTGCTTACCTTTCTCTGTAGCCAATCCTCCTCTGAAGGCTATTTAGGGTATCTCCGGTGGGTTTCTTATCAGATAACGAATACAAGAGCTCACCAGAGTTCCTCTGCACTTCCCTCTTCGACTTCTGCCAAGGATCGACCGCTGACTGCTCTAGAATGCCTGCAAAACCGCAACAAAGTAGCAAGAAGACTACCAGCAACATTGTAGCGCCTCATCCTGCCGGCTTTCTCGACTGTTTCCTGGTGGTGCATGCTCTGAGGGCTGTCTGCCTTCACCATGCACTGGAAGCCAAGAAGTAATCTCCTGTGGGTCGACGGAATCTTCCCCCTGCCAACGCAGGCACCGAACTTCTGCATCACCGGTCCTCTGGGTCCCCTTTCATCTTGACAAGCGTGGTCACTGGAACACAGGAGCTGGATCCAAGAGTCCCCAACAGTCCAGTGGCCCTTCTGTCCAAATTTGGTGGAGATAAGTCCTTGCCTCCCCACGCCAGACAGTAATCCTGTGTACTGTGTGAACTGCAGCTGCTAGGGCTGCTGTGCACTTTTGCAAGACTTCGTTTGTGCACAGCCTAGCCCAAGTCCCCAGCACTCCGTCCTACATTGCCCAACTCGCTGAGTTGGACTCCGACTTCGTGGGACTCCCTTTTGTTGTGCTGAGACGACAGCCAAGCTCAGATCTTCTGAACGCCTGTTCAGGTGCTTCTGCAGGTGCTGCCTACTTCTACGTGGGCTCTTTATGTTGCTCAGCGCGCCCTCTGTCTCCTCCTCCACGGGGCGACCTCCTGGTTCTTCCTGGGCCTTGGCAGCACCCAAAATCCTCGACCGTGACTCTTGCAGCTAGCAAGGCTTGTTTGTGATCTTTCTGCGTGGAAACAACTCTGCATCCTCCAGCACGCTGTGGGACATCTTCTGACCGAAGGAGAGGTTCCTGGCACCTTCCATTGTTGCAGAATCTTCGGCTTCTTCCACCCTGAGGCAGCCCTTTTGCACCTTCATCCAGGGTTTAGTGGGCTCCTGCCCCCCTGGACACTTGCGTGACTCTTGAACTTGGTCCCCTTCCATTGCAGGTCCAGGAATCAGTCTTCAGTGTGTTGCAGTCAATTGTTGTCTTTGCAGAATCCCCTATCTCGACTTTACTGTCTTTCTGGGGTAGTAGAGTAACTTTACTCCTACTTTTCAGGGTCTTGGGTAGTGTATCTTGGACACCCTTAGTGTTTTCTTACACTCCCAGCGACCATCTACACACTACACTAGGCCTGGGGTCCATTCATGGTTCGCATTCCACTTTTGGAGTATATGATTTGTGTTGCCCCTAGGCCTATTTTCTCCTATTGCATTCTATTGTGTCCTACATTGTTTGCACTACTTTTCTAAGTGTTTTACTTACCTGATTTTGGTCTGTGTGTATATTTTGTGTATTTTACTTACCCCCCAAAGGGAGTATATCCTTTGAGATACTTTTGGCATATTGTCACTAAAATAAAGTACCTTTATTTTTTAGTAACTCTGAGTATTGTGTTTTCTTATGATATAGTGCTAAGTGATATAAGTGGTATAGTAGCAGCTTTGCATGTCTCCAAGTTCAGCCTAAGCTGCTCTGCTATAGCTACCTCTATCAGCCTAAGCTGCTAGAACACCTCTAATCTACTAATAAGGGATAACTGGACCTGGCACAAGGTGTAAGTACCACAAGGTACCCACTATAAGCCAGGCCAGCCTCCTACATTGGTGGTGCAGTGGTGGGATAAGTACTTGTAACTGCTTTACCACTTTGTCATTGGTGCTTTTCATAAGAAAAACATATACCAAATACTTCAGAATATACACAGTAACCTAAACAGGTTAACTTTCCTTCTCTAAAACTTCCTAAAATGATTCTGAAAACTTTCCTAAGTTTTCAAAAGTTTGGGAAAAAAATTCTCTGTTCTTTTAAAAGTTCTAAAAACATTTTTCTCTCTCTCTGTCCTAAACCTTTTTCTGTCATGTCTGCAGTAGAGCTTACTCCCACAGTTGTCCAGGCAACATATGGGAATCTAAACTTTAAAAGTTTGAGGGGTCTCTGCATTGAAAGAGGTTTAGCAATTGGTAAGAATCCTACAAAAGATCTCCTCCTTAGCCTTATCCTAGAAAGTGACCAGAACCAGTTTGGCCCATCCCAGGATCAGGAGGTAGAGGAGGGGGGTACTCAGCCAGACTCAGAGGGGTTCCCTGAGGATGGTGGGGAGGGTTCTTCCAGGGACCTGCCAGCTAACAGGCCACCTAGTGACACTGGTAGTGGGAGGGGGTCACACACTAGTAGGGCACTTTTCACTCCTAAAGGCCAGGTTACTAGGGTCCAGCCAGTTAGGGACAGGTCCAATTCCCACATTTCTTCTGTGTCTCACAATTCCCAAGCCTCCCACCCTAAGGATAACTTAATGGAAAGGGAACTCCGAAAGCTGAGGTTAGAAGAGGCCAGGCTGAAGCTTAAACAGCAACAGCTGGCCTTAGACAGGGAATCTCTGGATGTGGAAAGGGAAAGGCAGAGGTTGGGGTTAGTTCCCCATGGTGGCAGCAGCAGTGTGTTTGATAGTAATCCTGTTAGAGAACAATATTCCAGAAACCTGCATAAGATAGTCCCCCCTCACAAGGACGGGGATGACATTAACAAGTGGTTTGCTGCACTTGAGAGGGCCTGTATGGTACAGTTGGTCCCTCAAAGGCAGTGGGCTGCTATCTTGTGGCTATCTTTCACTATTAAGGGGAGGGATTGGCTCCTTACTGTCAGAGAAAGTGATGCTAACAATTACAAAGTTTTAAAGGATGCACTCTTGGATGGATTTGGCTTAACCACTGAACAATACAGGATTACGTTCAGAGACACCAGAAAAGAGTCCTCTCAAGACTGGACAGACTTTGTAGACTGTTCAGTGAAGGCCTTAGAGGGTTGGTTACATGGCAGTAAGGTGACTGATTATGAAAGCCTGTATAATGTAATCCTGAGAGATCATATTTTGAATGTGTGTCTGATTTGTTGCACCAGTACTTGGTAGACTCAGATCTGACCTCTCCCCAAGAATTGGAAAAGAAGGCAGACAAATGGGTCAGAACAAGAGTGAACAGAAAAGTTCATACAGGGGGTGACAAGGATGGCAAGAAGATGGATGGTAGGATGGTAAGTCTTCTTACAAGGGTGGGGACAAAGATAAAAAACATTCTGAGTCTTCATCAGGCCCACAAAAATTCTCTGGGGGTGGTGGGTCCAAATCCTCTTCTCACAATCAGACAAGGCCATGGTGTTATTTATGTAAAGTAAAAAGCCATTGGGCAAGTGATGCCACTTGTCCAAAGAAAAACACCAAGGCTCCCACTACCACAACCCCAACTGCAACCACTAGTGCCCCTAGTAATAGCAGTGGTGGTGGGAAGTCTACTACAAACAGCCAATCCAAGGGTGTAGCTGGGCTCACTATTGGCAGTGTAGTTGTGGTTGGTCTTGTTAGGGAGACCACAGAGGCTGTTTTTGTCTCTGATGGTGGCATTGGCTTTGCCCCCTTGGTTACTTGTCCCCTTAATATGGGTAAGTACAAGCAACTACCCCTAATTAATGGTGTTGAGGTTGAGGCCTACAGGGACACAGGAGCCAGTGTAACTATGGTTATAGAGAAACAGCTTCACCCTGATCAACACCTACTTTGTCAGCAGTACCAAGTGACTGATGCTCACAATAACACACTTAGCCACCCCGTTGCTGTTGTGAATCTCAACTGGTGGGGGGGGGGGGCTTTACTGGTCCAAAGAAAGTTGTGCTTGCCACTGAATTACCTGTAGATTGATTACTAGGCAATGATTTGGAGACATCAGCTTGGGCTGAAGTGGAGTTGGAGGCTCAAGCAGCAATGCTGGGCATTCCTGGGCATATTTTTGCTTTAACCAGGGCTCAGGCCAAAAAGCAAAAAGGACAGGGAAACTTAGATCCTGGAACAATGGACCAAGTGCTCCCAAAAGCTAGGGGTAGGAAGGGTAAATCCTTGCCCACTATCCCTCCCTCACCAGAAGATTCCCCTTTTGAGGAAGATGAATCCTCTCCCTGTGCAGAACCTACACCAGATGAGCTGGCAGCAGACACTGCTGAGCTTTTGGGTGCAGGGGGGCCTGCTAGGGAAGAGCTGAGTGTGGCACAGCAGACCTGTCCCACACTAGAGGGTTTGAGACAGCAAGCTGTCAAACAGCAGAATGGGGATGTCAGTGATAGCCATAAGGTGTATTGGGAAGAAATCCTCCTGTATACTGAATCAAGGGACCCTAAACCTGGAGCTGCCAGGACATTGGTCATCCCTTTGCAATACAGAGAGTTTCTTCTTACCTTGGCACAGGCTTGTTCCTGTGTTTCACTGTCCTCATATGTCAGAGGACTCCAAAGAGTTTTGTCGCTCTTGTGTGACCTGCCAAGCCAGTGACAAGACTGGTGGCACTCCAAAGGCCCCCTTAATTCTACTTCCAGTGGTTGGGGTGCCCTTTGAAAGGGTAGGGGTTGGCATAGTTGGCCCCCTTGACCCTCCAACAGCTTCAGGCAATATATGTATCCTAGTGGTAGTGGACCATGCCACTAGGTACCCTGAAGCCATCCCCTTAAGGACCACTACAGCTCCTGCAGTAGCGAAGGCCTTCCTAGGAATCTTTTCCAGGGTGGGTTTCCCTAAGGAAGTGGTATCAGACAGAGGTAGTAACGTCATATCTGCATACCTCAAAGCTATGTGGAAGGAGTGTGGTGTAACATACAAGTTCACTACTCCTTATCATCCACAAATAAATGGTCTGGTTGAGAGGTTTAATAAAAGTCTCAAAGGTATGATAATGGGACTCCCTGAAAAACTCAGAAGGAGATGGGATTTCCTGTTACCTTGCCTCCTTTTCGCTTACAGGGAGGTACCTCAAAAAGGAATGGGCTTTAGCCCCTTTGAACTCCTCTTTGGGCACCCTGTGAGATGTCCCCTTGCACTTGTAAAAGAGGGTTGGGAACAACCTTTAAAAGCCCCAAAACAGGACATTGTGGATTATGTACTTGGCCTAAGATCAAGAATGGCTGAAAAAGGCCAGTAAAAACCTTCAGGCCAGCCAGGAGCTGCAAAAGCAATGGCATGACCAGAAGGCTGTCTTGACCCAGTACCACCCAGGACAGAAGGTGTGGGTATTGGAGCCTGTGGCCCCAAGAGCACTCCAGGACAAATGGAGTGGACCCCATCTAATTGTTGAGAAAAAGGGTGAGGTTACCTGCTTGGTAGACCTGGGCACTGGCAGGAGTCCCCTTAGGGTGCTCCATGTCAAACGCCTAAAACCCCACTATGACAGGGCTGATCTCACCCTGCTCATGACAACTGATGAGGGACAGGAAGAAGAGAGTGACCCTCTCCCTGATCTCTTCTCCACCACTGAAGCTGATGGCTTAGTGGAGGGAGTAGTGCTTGCAGATTTTCTTACTGCTGAGCAGAAAGATAACTGTGTAAATCTTTTAAGTCAGTTTTCTGAACTCTTCTCACTAATACCAGGTACCACTACCTGGTGTGAGCATACAATCAATAATGGAGACAGGTTACCTGTCAAAAGTAAGATTTATAGGCAGCCTGACCATGTCAGGGACTGCATTAAACAAGAAGTTCAGAAAATGTTAGACTTAGGAGTGATTGAGCCTTCAGAAAGCCTCACTATCAAGGACTCAAAGTGCCAGATAGGGCAGGGGAAAGTGGTTTATCTGGGCCGCCTGGTAGGTGGGGAACAGATTGCACCACTGCAGGGGAAGATCCAGACCATTATGGAATGGGCTCCCCCTACAACTCAAACCCAGGTGAGAGCCTTTTTAGGCCTCACATGGTACTATAGGAGGTTTATTAAGAATTATGGCTCCATAGCAGCTCCTCTGAACGACCTCACTGGTAAAAAGATGCCTAAAAAAGGTACTGTGGACAGCTAGCTGTCAAAAAGCTCTGCACCTGTCCTAAAAAGCCCTTGCTACTCCAAAAAGTTAATAGTCCAGACTGATGCTTCTGAATTGGGGGTTGGGGCAGTGCTATCACAGCTTAATACTGATGGCCAGGATCAACCTGTTGCTTTTATCAGCAGGGGGTTGACCCCTAGAGAAAAACGTTGTTCTGCCATAGAGAGGGAGGCCTTTGCTGTGGTCGGCACTGAAAAAGTTGAGACCATACCTGTTTGGTACTCACTTTATTGTTCAGACAGACCACAAACCTCTACTTTGGCTAAAACAAATGAAAGGTGAATACCCTAAATTGTTGAGGTGGTCCATATCCCTACGGGGAATGGACTATACAGTGGAACATAGACCTGGGAGTACCCACTCCAATGCAGATGGACTCGCCAAATATTTCCACTTAGACAATGAAGACTCATCTGGGCAAGGTTAGCCTTATTGTCCCTTGTTTGTGGGGGGGGGTAGTGTAGGGAAGTACCATCTTGCCTGGCATGTTACCCCCATTTTTACTTGTATGTATGTTTGTTTTTTGCCTGTGTCACTGGGATCCTGCTAGCCAGGACCCCAGTGCTCATAAAGTGTGCCTTGTATGTGTTCCCTGTGTGGTGCCTAACTGCATCACTGAGTCTCTGCTAACCAGAACCTCAGTGTTTATGCTCTCTCTGCTTTTAAAATTGTCACTGCAGGGCTAGTGACTAATTTTACCAATTCTGATTGGCACACTGGTACGCCCTTATTATTCCCTAGTATATGGTACCTAGGTACCCAGGGTGTTGGGGTTCCAGGAGATCCCCATTGGCTGCAGCATTTCTTTTGCCACCCATAGGGAGCTCAGACAATTCTTACACAGGACTGCCGCTGCAGCCTGAGTGAAATAACGTCCACGTTATTTCACAGCCATTTTACACTGCACTTAAGTAACTTATAAGTCACTTATATGCCTAACCCTCACTTAGTGAAGGTTAGGTGCAAAGTTACTTAGTGTGAGGGCACCCTGGCACTAGCCAAGGTGCCACCACATTGTTCAGGGCAAATTCCCCCCGAACTTTGTGAGTGGGGGGACACCATTACACACGTGCACTACATATAGGTCAATACCTATATGTGGCGTCACAATGGTAACTTCGAACATGGCCATGTAAAATGTCTAGGAACATGGAATTGTCACTCCAATACCATTCTGGTATTGGGGGAACAATTCCATGCATCCCCGGGGCTCCAGCATAGAGCCTGGGTACTGCCAAACGAACTCCCCGGGGCTTTCTCTGCAGCTACCGCTGCTGCCAACCCTCAGACGGGCTTCTGCCCCCCTGGGGCCTGGGCAGCCCAGTCCTTGGAAGGCAGAACAAATGATTTCCTCAGAGAGAGGGTGTTACACCCTCTCTCTTTGGAAATAGGTGTTAAGGGCCTGAGAGGAGTAGCCTCTCCTGGCCTCTGGAAATGCTTTGAAGGGAACAGTTGGGGCCCTCCTTGCATAAGCCAGTCTACACCGGTTCAGGGATCCCCCTAGCCCTGCTCTGGTGCGAAACTGGACAAAGGAAAGGGGAGTGACCACTCCCCTAACCAGCACCTCCCAAGGGGAGATGGCCAGAGCTCCTCCAGTGTGTCCCGGACCTCTGCCATCTTGGATGCAGAGGTGTGAGGGCACAATGGACATCTCTGAGTGGCCAGTGCCAGCAGGTGACGTCAGAGACCCCTCCTGATAGGTGCTTACCTTTCTCTGTAGCCAATCCTCCTCTGAGGGCTATTTAGGGTCTCTCCTGTGGGTTTTTTGTCAGATAACGAATGCAAGAGCTCACCAGAGTTCCTCTGCACTTCCCTCTTCGCCTTCTGCCAAGGATCGACCGCTGACTGCTCCAGGACGCCTGCAAAACCACAACAACGTAGCAAGAAGACTACCAGCAACATTATAGCGCTTCATCCTGCCAGCTTTCTCGACTGTTTCCTGGTGGTGCATGCTCTGAGGGCTGTCTGCCTTCACCCTGCACTGGAAGCCAAGAAGAAATCTCCCGTGGGTTGACGGAATCTTCCCCCTGCCAACGCAGGCATTAAACTTCTGCATCACCGGTCCTCTGGGTCCCCTCTCATCTTGACGAGCCTGGTCCCTGGAACACAGGAGCTGGATCCAAGTGTCCCCAACAGTCAGGTGGCACTTCTGTCCAAATTTGGTGGAGGTAAGTCCTTGCCTCCCCACGCCAGACAGTAATCCTGTGTACTGCGTGAACTGCAGCTGCTAGGGCTTCTGTGCACTTTTGCAAGACTTCCTTTGTGCACAGCTTAGCCCAAGTCCCCAGCACTCCGTCCTGCATTGCCCAACTCGCTGAGTTGGACTCCGACTTCGTGGGACTCTCTTTTGTTGTGCTGAGACGACCGCCGTGCTCAGATCTTCTGAATGCCTCTTCAGGTGCTTCTGCGGGTGCTGCCTGATTCTGCGTGGGCTCTCTCTGTTGCACAGTGCCCCCTCTGTCTCCTCCTCCATGGGGCAACCTCCTGGTCCTTCCTGGGCCTTGGCAGCACCCAAAATCCTCAACCGCGACTCTTGCAGCTAGCAAGGCTTGTTTGCTTTCTTTCTGCGTGGAAACAACTCTGCATACTCCAGCACGCTGTGTGACATCTTCTGATCAAAGGAGAAGTTGCTGGCACCTTCCGTTGTTGCAGAATCTTCGGCTTCTTCCACCCAGAGGCAGCCCTTTTGTACCTTCATCCGGGGTTTAGTGGTCTCCTGCCCCCCCCGACACTTGAGTGACTCTTGGACTTGGTCCCCTTCCTTTGCAGGTCCTCAGGTCCAGGAATCTGTCTTCAGTGTTTTGCAGTCAGTTGTTGTCTTTGCAGAATCCCCTATCTCGAGTTTACTGTCTTTCTGGGAAAGTAGAGTAACTTTACTCCTACTTTTCAGGGTCTTGGGTTGGGGTATCTTGGACACCCTTAGTGTTTTCTTACACTCCCAGCGACCCTCTACACACTACACTAGGCCTGGTGTCCATTTGTGGTTCGCATTCCACTTTTGGAGTATATGGTTTGTGTTGCCCCTAGACCTATTTTCTCCTATACCATTCTATTGTGTCCTACAGTGTTTGCACTACTTTTCTAAGTACTTACCTGATTTTGGTCTGTGTGTATATTTTGTGTATTTTACTTACCTCCCAAAGGGAGTATATCTTCTGAGATACCTTTGGCATATTGTCACTAAAATAAATAACCCTTATTTTTAGTAACTCTGAGTATTGTGTTTCTTATGATATAGTGCTAAGTGATATAAGTGGTATAGTAGGAGCTTTGCATGTCTCGTAGTTCAGCCTAAGCTTCTCTGCTATAGTTACCTCTATCAGCCTAAGCTGCTAGAACACCTCTAATCTACTAATAAGGGATAACTG
Organism: Pleurodeles waltl; assembly: GCF_031143425.1. Classification (NCBI taxonomy): domain Eukaryota; kingdom Metazoa; phylum Chordata; class Amphibia; order Caudata; family Salamandridae; genus Pleurodeles; species Pleurodeles waltl. Next base: position 835,371,518 of record NC_090442.1, on the reverse strand, counting down.
GACCTGGCACAAGTTGTAAGTACCACAAGGTACCCACTATAAGCCAGGCCAGCCTCCTACAGTGAGTACAGTGGGCAGTATTAAAATATTTAGCAGGTGGCATGAGATCCGGGTAGTGGATGTGAGTTAGTGGGTGCCCCTAAGGCCAGGCCAGACATCGCAGCGTTAGTCAACTCTAGGGTAATGGGTGTATGGCAAATGCAGGTAACCTAGCTTGTTAGCATTCCATGTCAGTTAGGGCTTTGTGGGTCCCAGGAGGGGTGCAGTTGGCGGCGTGTGGCCCTCATCGTGCAGTGGCATCTAGTCAATTTACTGTTAATGCAATGCATAGTGCTCAAGCCTGATCCCTGTGTGTGAGGGTGCTGTGTATGCCAAATGTGGTGTTGGTGCAGTAATTGACCCAGTGTGCCTTTTTCTCTCTCCTCCCATTTTTTTCTTCTGTCATCCTGTCCATGTGTGCATTAGCATCATCTGGCGGAGGAGCAGGGGCACCGGCGACAGAGGGAGCTGCAGCCCACAGGACCAAGAGAACCAGTGCGACGGAGGGTGAGGGGAGCACCACGGCAGATGCAAGAGATGACAACACAGACTCAGATACCTCCTCCGATGGAAGCTCCATGGTGGTGGCGGACACCTCTGTTACCACCCCAGCTGCAGGTACAGCCACCACTCCCGTACCAGCACCGCCCTCCCAGTAGTCCCTCAGCAAATTGTCCGTGCCCGCTCACTCAGGAGGGTGGGCATCTCCTTCACCCCAGGCACCTCAGGCCCTGCCCCAGTCAGCCCTGCTGCCCTGAGTGAGGAGGCTATTGACCTTGTGAGATCCATCTCTGTAGGGCAGACACCCATTGGGAATGCCATCCAGGGGCTGGCATCCCAGATGCAGCAATGCAATGCATTTCTGGAGGGCATCCACAGTGGATTGGCGGCCCAACAGAAATCGATTCAGGCTCTGGCCTCCACTCTGATGGCAGCCATTGTCCCTGTTTCTACCATTCCCCCTTCCAACTATCACTTCCCAGGCTCCTGTTTTGCTTTACTTTCGAGCCAAGATATACACACTGAAAGGAGTTGAAAAGATTCTCTGGAATGCACTTCTTAATCTGAAGAAGACATTTATTATAGCTTTTTGCAAGGTTCGTGAAGGAAGGTTTGAATAGTAAAAAGTGTCCTTTAAAAATGTGCAACAACAACGTAAGACCATGTGTAAAGAATCTTCAATCTATAAACAGCAAATACATACATGCAAGGATACAAACACTTATATTGTATATTCATACACAATGCAAAGCAATTAATTAACAAAAATTCATCACCGTAGGGCCTGTCAGTTGCTTCATCTTTCTCATGCCAGCAAGAAGATGACCCCGTTCAACTGCGAGAAAGAGATCTCCACCCTCATGGGACAGATATGTCAGGTATTTGACGTCCAACCCTGACCAAGGTCTTGGAATTAATCGCTACTGAGCAGGGCCATCTTTTTATATCTTTAAGAACCGTGGAAAGGGCTTTCTGGAAAAAACCCTCCTCTAAGAAGGAAATATTCAAAAATGCTGGCTAGATTAGGTAAACTTTAAAAGGAACGCGTTGAGAATTGGCCCACATCCCAAGGCATTTCTCCCAAAGTCAAACCGTTCTCTGCTCGTAATAAACATCGGCCTGGTACATTTTTATTGTACTTACTGCATACCTCATACATATTATGTACCAGTCCTAGGTGATAATATGTCCTAGCTCTTCGGTGAGACGGAACAAATACAGAAATGGAAAACACGTTGCATAACATTTTTGTACTGAAAAATACTTTAATGTGGTGGTGAAGCTAAGCTGAACACAAAATGGAGTCTAGGCTGAATACAAAATGGAGTCTATAACCAGTGACCACTAAAGTGACAGTAGGCAGCTAAGCCAGGTGCAAAGTGGTGCAACACAACATCAGTGGTCAACAAACAAACATCACTACATTCCACACTTTGACCAGTGAGTCGCGTAGCCTATAGGTTTTAAATCAATTTGTTTCAGTCTAAACATTGCAAGCAAATTAGGAATACCTTGTACACAGCAACATAATGATATCATAAGAACTAATGCTACAAAAAAATGTGCATCAAAGGTGTTTCAGCATTTGTTAATGGTCTATTGTTCAGAATCTGGAGGGCTTCATTTAAATGCTCTCTCCAGTTTTTCAAAGTTCCATCAGATAATTTTCGCATTTGAGCTTTCAGTAACCCATTCATTCTCTCAATCAGTCCTGAGGCCTATGGATAATAAGGAATATGATATATCCACTCAATATTGTGCTGAGAACAGTAGTCCTGTACCAGTTTGCCTTTGAAGTGTGACCCATTTTCACTCTGGACCTAGAGTGGTACTTCGTAGTATAACATTAACAAGTCCAAAGTTCTGATAGTATTGTGCTGAGTAGCACGTTTGCAAGAGACAGCAATTAAGTATCCAGAATAAGGCCCTCATTACAACCCTGGCGGTCAGTGATAAAGCGGCGGTAATACCGCCAACAGGCCGGCGGAAAAAACATGGAATCACGACCATGGCGGAAACCGCCAACACAGACAGCCACTTTAACACTCCGACCGCCACGGCGGTAGCAACAAACACCACGGCGGTAACCAACAGACAGGCAAAAGTCAATGTACCGCCCACACTATTACAAGGCACCAATCCGCCAGCTTTTCTGGGGCGGTACCAATGCCATCAAAAGCATGGCGGAAACAGTCTTTGGAATGGAAACCACTCACATCACGACACCCAACGAGGAACCAGGACGCCATGGAACCCGAGTTACAGGTCCTGCAGATGCTGGTCTACCGCCTCATCTACCAGGAACATCAAAGACGACGACCACAGTGAGAACTGCACCTGCACGGGGGGGGGAGAGAGTGACACACACACACGCTACACACAACACTCCCACCCACAACAACATACACACTAACACATCCAATTACATCACAGATACACCCCGTCACCCCCTGGAAGAACGCAAGGACCAAATAAAATGAGTTTAACAAGTGTAATAATCGAAAATTCAGATAGGCCAAGATAACTTTAAAACATCAGTATATACAAATATTCACAGCAAGTACACAAGTCCGTATACTGTCCCATTAAATGTCCGTGGACCAGTGGTCCCAAAAAGCATGGGCGAAACCCACACATGACACCTGCCTCAAAACGGAAAGAACACTGCATGGGCATCAGGTAAAAAAAAAAAAACAGGCACCTCAGGGGGAAGGGCACCTCAGCCGATGATGAGATGACGCCACTGCTCCTCGAGGGGGCTCCATGCCCACTGCCTGGTCCTGGGGAGTGCATGGCCACAGTCTCTCAAGTGCATGGTTTGCCCACTGCTTGGTCGTGGAAAGTGCAAGGCCAAGGCTCTCTAGTGGACAGTTTGCCCACTGCTTGGTCCTGGGGAGCGCAAGGCCACAGTCTCTCAAGTGGGTGACATGTTCCACTGGTTCTGGAGGGGGCTTTGTGCCCAGAGTGCTTCATCCTGCCAAGGACTGTGTTAGTGGATTCTTTTCTCCACTGGTTCTGGAGGTGGCTTTGTGCCCAGAGTGCTTCATCCTGCCAAGGACTGTGTTAGTGGATGCTTTTCTCCACTGGTTCTGGAGGCGGCATGTTGCCCAGTGATGCTGCACCAGCGGTGTGGCAGTTCCCATTCCCTCACATGGGAGTCTGAGCCACGAGATTTACCAGTAACAGGTAGCATGATACCCATGGAGGCAGACCCACACTCCTCTTTGCGACGACTAAGGCTGCAAACTGCTGGTAGTGCCAGGGCTGGTGGTGTGCCTCATGTAGTGTGTGCAGGGTCCAGGACGTCTCCTGCAGCCTCGGAAGGCTGCCCACTGGGGATGATGCTGGTGACTGTAGTAGAGGCAGCAGACGTGCAGATAGCGGTGCAGGTGGCGGCCGTTGCGGCAGTGGCCACTGCCTTACAGTTTGCTGGATTGTCTTGTAAAAGGGTGACACCAGTCCCTCACCCGGACGCTCTGTGCCCTGAGCTAACTTCCCGTTGCCCTGGTGTCCCTTCCCCACCTTGGAAGTCGCTGCTCGGACCTTGGCACTGTCCTCTTTGGTTCTGGAAGAGGCCTTGCTGGGTGGTTGTTGCGGCTTCTCTCTTCGGTAAGCTGGCCTCTTCTCCACCTGGGCAGATGGCGGAATGGGGCGGTCCTTGGCTTCACTAGGTGGCACACTTGCAGCCCTGATGGGTGACGCCTTCGATGTTCCCAGACTTGCAGGGACCACACTGGACGAGGATTTGTTGGCTGAGGTGCTGGGCTGGGATCTAGACATCCTGGCCCTAGGGAAAAGACGGGGGGAGGTGTAGGGAAGAGGTCAATGGCAGCTACAAAACTTTTTTTAGACACACTGGGACAGGAAGATGGAGGGGGTTTGGGAGTGGAGGAAGAGGTAGTGGTTGTAGGAGGTGTACGTCTGCTGAGTTTGGGTGAAGGTGCATGGGCTGGAGGCTGTTGTGAGGTGGATGGCTGTTGAGTGGGTGTGTGCCGGTGTTTGTGTCCTTTGGGAGGAGGGCTCACAGACACACTGGGAGAGGACACAGGGGACGTGTGCATGGTTGTTGGGGTGGTAATTGCACGTGAGTGATGTGTGGTGATGGGTGTGCTGGTGATAGAGGTAGTGGCTGAGGATATAGTGCATGCAGGTGAGTGGAGATGAGACTGGGAGGGAGGAGGACGATGGACACAGGGGAGGGGGACACAGTGGAGGCAGTGGATGTTGGTGTGTCTGCATGGGTATGGTGAGTGCCTGTGGAATGTGTGGTGCTTATGTTTGCCTGAGACACTTTTCTGTGTTGATTTGGGTGAATGCTGGTCTGAAGGTGTGGTTGGGATAGGCTGGGGTTGAGGGGACTGGGTCTGGGTAGAGGAAGTTGGAGGGGGGAGGCTAGACACAGGGACAATGGCTGCCATCAGTGCTGAAGCCAGAGCCTGAAATGGCCAGAGCCTGAAATGCTCTCTGTTGGGCTGCCACGCCAGAATGAATGCCCTCCAGGTATGCATTTGTTGGCTGCAAATGCCTCTCGACACCCTGGATGGCATTCAAAACAGTTGACTGCCCAACAGTGAGGGATCTCAGGAGGTCAACAGCCTCCTCACTGAGGGCAGCAGGGCTGACTGGGACAGGGCCTGAGGTGCTTGGGGCGAAGGAGATGCCCACACTCCTTTATGAGCGGTCACAGGAAACATGCTGAGGGGCTGCTGGGAGGGCGGTGCTGGTAGGGGGTGTGGCGGCTGTACCTGTTTTTGCGGTGGGCACCGAGGTGCCTGCCACCGTAAGGGAGGTCCCATCAGAAGAGGAGTCGCTGTCGCTGGTGTCCCCTCCTGTCCCCGTCATGGAGCTCCCCTCGCCCTCCGTCTTACTGGTGCCTTCAGACTCCGTACATTCACCCTCCTGGGCCATGTGGGTTGCAGCTCCCTCCTGCTCCGGTGCAAGTGCTCCTCCACCAGATGATGCTAATGCACACAATGACAAAGTGACAAAACAAAAAGGGGAGGGAAGAGACAGAGGATACACTTGGTCAATGCCAGCAACAATACCACCGTTGGCGTACACTACACACAGGGAGCAGCCCTATGCACTAGCCCATGCACTAGCAGTTAGTGGGAAAATCACCTGCCCGTGGGGGACTATGCCTAAGCCCATTTGCTGCACACCTGGAACCCAGAGGAGCCTGACTAGTTTTAGATGGCCACTACCACTATTGGGGTTGGAGTGGCACAGAGACTGCCTAACAAGGGACCTACCCTACCACGTTCGCCCTGGCCTAGGGGAACCCACATCCCCCACCCAGACACCTCGTAAAGCACGCAGAGTCAGCTGAATGAGACTGTACTCACCCCCTTGTGGCTGCTGTGATGCCCTCAAGCGCCCATCCAACTCCGTTTATGCCACCGCCAGGATCCAGAACATCAGGGGAGTCATGGTGCGATGGGCACCCCTTCCACGTTGGGAGGCCATCCCCAGCTGGGCATCCACCGTCGTCTTGCTCCAGGTCCTCCCATCTCTTGCAGCAGTGGGTGCTCCATCTATGATAGACCCCCAGGGTCCACACTACCTTGGCGATGGCACGCCAAATACCCTTCTTCTGGTGGGCACTGACCTACAGGAAAGGTAAAGTAAGAATGGATTTTACTCCCCCGTCCAGTTCTTCTTACTCATTGGCCACAGCTTTCCAACCATGCCCTGAAACACATACACTGACCATCCGCACACGCAGGCCACAGACCCCCCCCCCCCCCATGTATCTTCCATCCAGGCCACTCCATACATTAGTGTCCCATCCACCATGCACACAGTGTACTCACCTGTTTGTCTGGAGGACATTAGAGTAGCGTGTACTGTGGGAGGACCCCATCCACCAGGTTGTCCAACTCCTCCACAGTGAAGGCAGGGGCCCTTCCCCCAGACACTGTAGCCATTGTCACTTCCAGACTCGGGTCACAGAAGCACTTGCAGTGTAGGTCCTCTCCTGTTGAAGGTCAGTTTTCAAGTGAGTCAACAGATAGAAAATGGCGGTCACGTCCGCGGCAGTGCGTACCGTCACCGCCGGCGTACATCGTCATTGGCTCCTGGAACCCATAGGGCCCAATGATAACCAATGCTGAATTGCACAGCGGGCTTCGTCCGCCTACCGCGACGCTGCACAACGCCAGCGCTGTTACCGCAATTCCCCTTGTCCCTCCTTACAGGTCAGGCAGCCGCCATTTCAGCGGGGGCACATGGCAGGGCACCGAACTGCGTCACAGCACTTTTGGGCAGGAATACGGACAGACAGCGCAACACACCATTGAAATCACAATAGTGCAAAACAGCCTTAGCAAACCTATGTGGTATTGACCCTCTGCTCACCATTCTCCTCCATAGGGCACATCCGCTGGGGCAGATGATGAGATGGCATCATCCCCCAGTGTACAGACCCCTGGTGGACCTGTCGACAATGGAAGACAGACACATCATTATCGCCTACAGACTTGATCGTGCCACAATCCAAGAACTGTGTGCCCAGTTGGAGCCTGACCTAATGTCAGCTATCCGCCATCCCACAGGAATCCCCCCTCTAGTGCAGGTTCTGTAAGTGCTCCATTTCCTGGCCACTTGGAAACCACAGTGGCCATGGCATCAGGGATGTCTCAGCCAATGTTCTCTAATGTGCCCTGCTGAACACATGCGCAGCAACATCATTTTCCCCCAGGTGGAGGATTTACCCACAGTGAAAGGTGACTTCTATGCCCTGGAACCTATCCCCAACGTCATTGGTGCCATTGATGGCTCAGTGCATGACGATTACATTTTGAGGAATAGCAGCATCCCTTATGTGATGGGCCAACTCCAGAGGCACCGGGTGTGGCTAATAGATGAGCCCAATGTCCAAACACAGTTTGATTAGGTGTCTGGGTTTGGGGTAGTCCCTAAGGGTTTGTGTATGTCTAACAGATACCCCTCGATATTTGCAGGTGACTCTGGTTACCCCAACCTCTCATGGCTACTGACCCCAGTGAGGAATCCTAGGACAAGGGCAGAGGAACGCTACAATGAGGCACATGGGCGAACTAGGAGGATTATAGAGCGGACTTTTGGCCTGGTTCCGGTGCCTCCATCTGACAGGTGGCTCCCTATACTACTCACCGAAGAAGGTGTGCCAGATAATTGTGGCATGCTGTATGTTGCACAACCTGGCCTTGCGATGCCAGGTGCCCTTTCTGCAGGCGGATGGGGCTAATGATGGTCTTGTGACAGTTGTGGAGCCTGTGGACAGTGAAGAAGAGGAGGCAGAACAAGAAAATATTGACAACCAAAACATCATCATGCAATACTTCCAGTGAGACACAGGTAAGAGACTGGCACTGCTCCTCTCATATCAGACTACTGTAGGACATTGGATGAGTCTGCCTTTTTACCTCTGTGTATGGACCCTGACAGTTCACTTTTGGCTTTCCTTTTCACAGATCTGGGTACCACATTCTGCCTTCTGCTATGTTCACTGATGCCCAACAACTCTCATACTTTGGTATGTGCAAATGAACATTGCCATTGATATTTGTCAGAGAGGTTGTAATAACACATTTGTAAAAGTACAGACTGACTCCAGATTGTTTTGTGATTCAAGGGTGTTTATTTAAGTGCTAATCAGTGGAGGGGGATGTGCAATGGGCTATGGTGATGGTGGAGGAATATCCATGGTAGAGTCCAGTCTTTTGGTATCACAGGTGCATTGTCCAAGGGGGCATAGGAAGTGGAGCAATGGCAGCTCAAGGTGCTCAGGGTGACATAGCCAGACAGAAGGGTGACAGTCAGGAGAGTTATTTCCTGGAGGGGGTCTTGGCAATGTTTTCTGTCTTGTGCCTGGATCGCAGTGACCGTTTGCGGGGTGGTTCACCTTCTGCAGGGGGTGGGGTGCTGGTGGCCTATTGGTCCTGTGGCGGGTCCTCCTGTCCACTAGCGCTGGCAGACGTGGAGGGCTGTTCATCATTCGGGCTAGTGTCAGGGGCCAGATGGTGTGCCACTGTCTCCCTCATGGTGTTGGCCATGGCTGCCAGCACCACTGCAATGGTGAACTGGGTGGTGTTAATGGACTTCAAGTCCTCCCTGATCCCCAAATATTGTTCCTCCTGCAGCCGCTGGGTCTCCTGAAACTTGGCCAGTACCGTTCCCATGGTCTCCTGGGAATAGTGGTATGCTCCCATGATATTGGAGAGTGCCTCGTGGAGAGTGGGTTCCTTGGGCCTGTCCTCCCCCTGTCGCACGGCAGACCTCTAAGCTTCCCTGTTGTCCTGTGCCCCTGTCCCCTGAACCGTGCGACCACTGCCATTGAACCCAGGTCCCTGATTGTCCTGTGTTAGTGGGTTTGCCTGGGGTCCCTGTAATGGTGGACACACTGCTGATTGACCTATCCTGGGGACAGTGGCATGGGCCCGCTGGGTGGGTGCTGTGGTGGTGTTTCCTGAGGGGGGAGGTTCTGTGGTGGTTTGGGACTGTGGCAGGGGTACCGACTGGCCGGAGGTCCCTGATGGGCCGGGCTAGTCATCTTGATCCAGGCGTGCATAGCTGCTGTCGTCACTGTGGGCCTCCTCTGTGGGGGGACTGGATATGGCTTCCACCTCCGGTCCGGTGACGTTGGGTAGGGGTCCTCTTGGGGTGTAAATGCATAGTTATTGTATCTGTGTGTGCCATCTTGTGCAATGGGCGAGTTTCCCTCTACTCCTGTGCTTGCATTATTGCCTTGGCCCTTGTGTGAGTGGTGATTTTGTGGCCTGGGTGAGTCGTTCTACTGGACATGCTTTGGTGATGGGTGTCCATGCAGGTCTGTAATGGGTGTCCAGGCATTCGTGTTACATGCAGGGCTTGGTATTGGGATGTGTGGGTTGTGATAGTGGGTTATCTGTGAGGTGATGGAGTGATGGGAGTGAGGGTAAGGGCTGGGGTATGTGATGGCATACAGGTAGGGAGGGGGACATAGTAGTAAAGATTTGTGTTACCAGCGTCCAGTCTTCCTGCTACTCCTGCGAGGGGCTCAGGATGCATGATCGCCAAGACTTGCTCCTCCCATGTTGTTAGTTGTGGGGGAGGAGGTGGGGGTCCACCGCCAGTCCTCTGTACTGCTACCTGGTGTCTGGATACCATGGAACGCACCTTCCCCCGTAGGTCGTTCCACCTCTTCCTGATGTCATTCCGTGTTTTTGGATGCTGTCCCACTGCGTCGACCCTATCGACAATTCTCCACAATAGCTCCATCTTCCTTGCAATGGATGTCTGTTGCATCTGTGATCCGAATAGCTGAGGCTCTACCCGGATGATTTCCTCCACCATGACCCTGAGCTCCTCCTCCGAAAACCTGGGGTGTCTATGAGGTGCCATAATGTGGTGTGGGTGATGTGTGAGGTGATGTTTGTTGTGATATGTGATGTGATGTGTTGGGGTGTGTTCTTTGAGGTGCGTGGATGTTGTATGACTGATGGTGTTGTGTGCCTCTGGATGCTGGTGTTGTCTTTGCTATTCTCTCCCTCTCTGATTCTTCCAAAACTGTCGGTGTAAGGGGTTGTGGGTAGTGTGGGTGTGTGTTTTATAGTGGTGTGAGTGTGTGGGTGTGTATTGGTTTCTGGTGTGTGTATCAGGTGTGTGTATTTTGAATTGTCCAATGTGGTTGTGTTTTGTAAATGTGTGTGTATTTTGAACGCGGCGGTGTGTTCCGCCAATGGATTACCGCAGTTGAATGACCACCGCATTGATTTGTGGGTCGTGATAGTGTGGGCGTATTTCTGTTGGCGTGACAGTGTAGGTTTTGCTATCAGCAGTTTATCACTGACCTTTGTTGTGGCGGACTTGTGTGGGTGTCTATATTGTGGCGGATTACGAGATGTGGGTCCTAATACCTGTAGCGGATTTCCGCTGCTGCAACGGTATGTTGACGGCCGTCAGCACGGCGGTAAGCGGGATTTACCGCCAGGGTTGTAATGAGGGCCTAAGGGTCCACTACAGTGCAGGCGTATTGACACCGACGACTAATCGGTAGTGGTCCAATGTAATCAATTTGCCATATATGTCCCAGTAACTTTCCTCTCCCCAATTGACCTTTAACTGTTTGCAGGACAGATCTCTGTTGTGTGTGCTGACAAATAGGTCATTGCAAAATTACAGTTTTTATCACGTCTAGGGGAATGTGCATCCCTCTAACCTCTACCCACCTCTAAGTGGCTTTTTCTCCCAGGTGTCCACATTTTTGGAGCGCCCCTTTAGCCATCCCCACCAAGTCCGAATCCGGTATTGCCATTTCGGTCTCTGAAATTTTGGCTTTATCGTCTGCAAGGGAATTGAACCATCGTTCTGAGTCAATGGGACAGTAAGCATCCACATGATAAACTGTGACTTTACTTTGTTCTAACATTTCCCAAATTTCCTGCCACAACTCTTTGCCCTACACCTCCTTTGAGTGGATAAACCAGTTATGTGCATGCAATGTGGGAAGCCTGGCAGTGGGCCAAGAATCAGAGTAAATATGACAGGTCCCAGGCAGCTCTTGCTTTAGAGCCTGATACACAGCATACAATTCTGCATATTGGCTACTTTTTCCTTCTCCTGTGATGGTCAGCAACCTTTTGGTAACTGGATTGATTGATACTGCCTTTTGGTACCCACATATTTGGATGAACCATCCGTGAACCATACATTTTTCTTATCCTCAGGAGACAAGAATTCAAATAGTGCACCCCATCTTACTGGTGACTCTTTTACCTATGGTACCTCTTGCACCCTTTCCTCATCCTGTAAAGGGGCTTGTGACACCTGTTCATGTAGGGCTACGGTGCCTGCCGGTCCTACTCGAGCCCTGTCTTCTATGTACCATTTCCAGCGTATGATGCTAGCCTCTTGTGCATGTCCTATACGGTGATATTTAGGTGAACTCATTACCCACTGCATAATTGGTATTTCAGGTCTCAGAATTACATTATGACCTAGTGTTACTTGCTCAGTATCCACTAGAGCCCAATGACAGGCGAAAAGTTGTTGTTCGAAAGGAGTATAGCGCTCCCCAGAGTCAGGTAGTTTTCTGGTCCAAAATCCCAGGGGCACCCTTGTCCTTCCCTGTTTTTGCCACATACTCCAATTTGCATATTGTCCCTGAACAGTTACATGTAACTCAATGTCTCTATCCTGCACTGGCCACAAGTCTAAGGCCTGTTGAATTGCTTCCTTTCCTAAATCACCCCATTCAAACTCATGTTTCTTTCTTCTCACTTTGTACAGAGGGGCCAAAATCTGACTCCAATGAGGAATGTGCTGTCTCCAAAAACCAAACAATCCAATGAATTTATGTGTCTCCTGCTTAGTGCGGGGTGTGGCAAACTCAATAATCTTTTGCTTTGCTTGTGGTAACACCTCTCTGTGTCCCTGATTCCACTCAATGCCTAGAAAATTCACATTTTGAGATGATCCTTGTGTCTTATCAGTGTTAATCATCCACCCCTTACTCCGCAAGAGTTCCACTACTCTCTCCAACTGAATCTGCACTTGTTCTTCTGTCTCTCCCTGAATCATCACATTATCAATATAATGGGTCAGTTGCACACCCAGAATGACAGATACTTCATCCAGGTGTTCTGCCACCAGCCGGTGATAGATAGTGGTACTATGTAAGTACCCCATGAGTAAAGATAACATCTTTAAATGTCTGCCACCATGGGAGAACGAAAATTGCTCTTGGCATTCTGGCACCAATGGTATAGAGAAGAACGCATTGGCGATATTGATAGTGGTGTACTATGTCCCTGCATGTTTTTGTATCTGTTCAAAGTGATGGTGTCTGGGACCGCAGCTGTCAAAGGAGGTGTATATTTATTTAGCTCGCAGTAATCAATTGTCATTCTGTACCGCCTATCAGGTTTGTGCACAGGCCATAGAGGATTGTTCCATTCAGTAGTAGTTGGAGCTATTACACCAGCCTCAAGCATGTCTGTTATGGTTTCACTTATTTCATCATGCCCTCAAGGAATGAGGTACTGTTTCAAATTAATTACCTTAGTCGCCAAGGGCACCTTCACTGGGGGAATTTTTAAACGACGCACTTTCATGGCAGCCACTGAAATGTATCTTTTTATTCCAAAATGATAGCAGCCATAATCCAAATACAAAGTCATTCCTTTCAAAATGTCAATTCCAGGTATGTAATCTAAAAGAGGCACAATCAACGCAGTATGTTCTCTTTTTGCTGTTCCCCCTATTTTCATTTGTACTGTGGTTTGTACAGCGGGGTTCCGCGTTCCCCCTAGGCCTGTGATGGTGTAATGCGGTCCGTTAAACTTCCTAGGGTTCCTACAAATCAAAGAGGCCTCTGCTCTGGTGTCAACTAAGGCACAAACGTTTTGCACATTTTTGTGTTATCTCGATGAGCCCAACGTTTTACTGGAGCTTGGCCAGTTTCCTAGTCTGATTTAAACATGTCAACTTTAGCGCAAGTGAGATCTGGATATATGCTTTCATATTTCTAAGCAGGCTCGCCCCCGTCTCTGTTCTCAAGAGTTAACCTGTCACTGTCCAGGTTTTCCTCACTCTCTCGTGAGGAGATATTTTTCTCCCTTTCCTTTCCTTCCCTTCCCTTGACATCTGTGACTGACTCTTCGTTTCACATTGTTATCTTGCTTGCTTATCTTTTTGCTGCCTTCCTTTCGATCTAAGCCCCGTTTACGGTACATTTCCCACAAGCTTTTGGTAACTATCCCATCAAACTGTTCTTTTTTGACACCAACTTTTAGTAGCGCCGTAAACATGTTTTTTCTGGACACTCGGTTGTTATCTGTGCGACCCTCAGACCTTGAATATCTCTCAGGTTTATCCCAAATTCCTAATTCACCTAACTCTCTGACTACTTCTAGTACATCTTTCAAAGCCTGCCCTGTCTGGTTAATTAATGAAGTCATAATTACTTGCTTATAGGCAGGTGGAGCAAGGTGAATTATTTTGTTTCTTATTGGCACAGTAAGCTGTCCATCTAACAATTAGTGTGCAGTGCCCAAGAAAATGGCAGATTTCACTGTCTCTTCCTTAATTCTTTGCATTGCATCATGTGATGTATACCAGGGTTTTTCATTAGGAGGCCACTCTGCATCACTGGGGTACTTTAAATTACATCCCTCAACAGCTAGTTGTAACAAAGTAGTCTGGTGGTTTCCTTGAAAACCCCTGAATTGTTCCTGTGTTACTGGATCAGAACTTAGAGTACAGAACTTGCAAGAGTCCCCAATATCTAACTTAACACCAGAAGCACTAGTTTCAAACAGCCTCACAACCCAAGCAAGTAGGGACTCCCCTGTTCTCTGTTTAAAACGATCGATAATGTCATTTACTTCTTGCTGAGTGTAATCTCCTAAAGCATGTAATGCAACTCCTGCTGGATCTTGCGGTGAGTGCTGCAATTTTCATCTAAATATTGGCTGCGCACGAACACATTGTGCTCATGTAGGTCTCCCTGCTCCCCACCTTTTTCACTCTCCTCTTCACTAGAGTTTGACGGCTCACTGCCTGTCCAAACGCTATCCTTCCAAGACGAATCTGGGCACCGATCCAAACCAGCATTAGCAATAACTGAATTAACCTTTTTCTGATTTATCCTTCCTCTACGTTTACGATATCTGTTTTGAGCTATTTTGATCCCAGCTCATTCTGCAATGGTTTGATACATGTCTGCCCTATCTTGTAATAATTTATTTTGTCAAGACAACATAGTAACACTGTTCTTTGCATCCACAAGCTGCTTTTCCAGTTGCTCACTTACCATTTCTGTTTATATTGGTCACACATTTTTTTGTAGGCAGACAAAAGTATTCACGCTCGTCTGCCAAGAACTGAAAGATCATTCCCCTCAACCAGTACTTTTCTTAAGCAGGACAGAACATCAACTGGTTCCGTTTCATTCAAACATTCATCCCAGCTTTCTGATAAACCAGCTGAATGTGAAAATTCACTAGCTAACTCATCGTAAGGTGCGCAGGCACCATCCAGGAATTTGAAAAACACTCTTTTCACACACGTTTTTAGAAGCAGATGTTTTAGTCTTCCTGCCAAACATATTTTAACTTTTAAATGTACACTTTTGACCTACAAACCTTCCTTTGCCGATCTACCCCAAAGTGTTTTGCTTTACTTTTGACTGAGCCAAGATATACACACTGAAAGGAGTCGAATATATTCTCTGGAATGCACTTCTTAATCTGAAGAAGACATTTATTATAGCTTTTTGAAAGGTTCGTGAAGGAAGGTTTGAATAGTAAAAAGTGTACTTTCAAAATGTGCAACAACAACGTAAGACCATGTGTAAAGAATCTTCAATCTATAAACAGCAAATATATACATGCAAGGATACAAACACTTATATTGACATATGTATATTTAGTCATACACAATGCAAAGCAAATAATGAATAAAAATTCATCACAGTAGAGTGCCTGTCATATGTTTCATCTTTCTCATGCCAGCAAGAAGATGACCCCTTTCAACTGCGAGAAAGAGATATGTCAGGCATTTGACATCCAATCCCGTCCAATCCTGACCGAGGTCTCGGAATTAATCGCTACTGAGCAGGGCCATCTTTTTATATCCTAAAGAACCGTGGAAAGGGCTTTCTGGAAAAAACCCTCCTCTAAGAAGGAAATATTCAAAAATGCTGGCTAGTTTAGGTAAACTTTGAAAGGAACGCATTGAGAATTGGCCAACATCACAAGGCATTTCTCCCAAAGTCAAACCGTTCTCTGCTCGTAATAAACATCAGCCTGGTACATTCTTATCATACTGACTGCTTACCTCCTACATATTATATACAAGTCCTAGGTGATAATATGTCCTAGCTCTTCGGTGAGAAGGAAAACACGCAGACATGGAAAACACGTTGCATAACATGTTGGTACAGAAAAATACTTTAACGTGGAGGTGAAGCTAAGCTGAACACAAAATGGAGTCTAGGCTGAATACAAAATGGAGTCTATAACTAGTGACCACTAAAGTGACAGTAAGCAGATAAGCCAGGTGCAAAGTGGTGCGACACGACATCAGCGGTCAACAAACAAATATCACTACATCTCCTCAACCCCAACCCATCCCATGCACACATACAGACGAGCATGCACACAAGACAACACCCAAGAGTGGCACAGTCAAACACAGGCACCACACTTCATCCCACAAGCACTCACACAAACACCAGACAGTTGCAGATATAACCACATCCATTGCCTCCACTGTCTCCCCCTCCTCCTCCCTCACAGTCACGTCCACACTCACACCTGCATGCACTGCATCAACATCCACCACTAGCATCACCACACCAAGCAGCACACACACCTCACTAGCAGACATCTCCACAACATCCATGCACGTGTCGCCTGTGTCCTCTCCCAACCCGTCTGTCCCCCCTCCTCCTAAAGGACACAAACGCAAGCACTCACACACCCAACAGCCATCCACCTCACATCAGCACACTGCGCATGCACCTGCACCCAAATCCAGCAGACATACACCTCCTACAACCACTCCCTCAACCTCCACTTCCATCCCTTCTCCCACCCCACCGTCCGTAAGAAGCTTTTCCTTGCCCAACTTGACCTATTCCCTCCCCTCCCATCCTGCCTGTAAGAGCAGGGTCTCAACGACCCAGCCCAGCACCTCAGCCAAACAGTCCACACAGACAGCGGTGGCACCACCTAGTCGTGGTGGCAAGTCAGTGAAGGATCCCACTCCACCAGCCAAGAAGGCTAAGGACCCCACACCTCCTGCCATGAAGGGGAAGGAGCCTGCACCTCCTGCCATGAAGGGGAATGATACCACGCCTCATGCCATGAAGGGGAAGAAGCCCTCAACTCCAGTGGAGGCTATCAGGGTGACATCTCCACCACCACCAGTGGTCACAGGGCCCCCACTGCCAGCTGAGGAAGTACATCCCTCACCACCAGCAGAGGCTGCCAAGGAGGCACCTCCACCTGCCACCACCGCTCAGCCCTCACCACCAGCAGAGGCTGCCTAGGAGGCACCTCCACATACCACCACAATTCAGCCCTCACCACTAGCAGAGGCTGCCCAGGAGGCACCTCCGCCTGCCACCACAGTTCAGCCCTCATCACCAGCAGAGGCTGCCCAGGAGGCACCTTCACCTGCCACCACAGTTCAGCCCTCATCTCCAGATGACACAGTGCAGCCATCACCACCAGCGGAGGGCATGCAGGCCACACTCCAGGGGATGCTGTACGAGGGCCCCCCTCCAGGAGCAGTGGGAAAGACACCCATCTGAGAGACTGTGGCCTTGCACTCCCCAGCACAGAGTAATGGGCATGGAGCCCCCTCCAGAACCAGTGGGAAAGTGTTTTGCTTTATACTTCAGAATAACAGAACTATGCACTTCCGGACAATTTAGGGAACAACATGAAACAATCACTACTTGAACTTGTTAAACATTTTTTTTCCCTTCAAATCCTGCAATAGACTTCGCCAAAATGTTTTGCTTTCACTAATGACTGAGCTGAAAACAATCTCTGGAACGCACTTCTTCGTTTGAAGAAGACATTTATTATTACTTCACCACGAGGTTCCTGAGAGAGGAGATTAGTAGGTTGGAGGCACACGTTTAAAAGTAGTCACAGCAATGAAAGGAAAATATATCAAAGTGATTCTCAATTGCAATGTACACAGCAAATATATGTGATTATATTATAGCATAACTTCAAAGCAAAGAATAAAAGTCTAAATTCATCACCGTAGTAGGCCCCACAAAATGCTTCATCTTTCTCATGCCAGCAAGAAGAACGACTCCTGTTCAACTGCGAGAAAGAGATTTTCCACCCCCACAGGACAACGTCAGCCAGCTGGCGCCCGCTCCTGACTGAAGTCTCGGAATTCCACGCTACTGAACAGTCATCTTTTTTTTATATCCATTCCCCTCAGAGGAGAATTATATAAAAAAAAGAAAAAATGCTGGCTACTGTAGGTCAGAGTTGGGAAAAAAACAAGCGTCGAAGGTTGGCCAGGTCTCCAAGGCCCATTCTTTTTCCCCAAGGCTGAGTAGAGGGGAAAAAGAACAAAATATGCATTCCCTTATCATGCTAGGGTTCGGTGAGAACAAAATACAGAAAAAAAACACAGCTTGGTTTACCATGTGGAAAAACACAGCTCATCTGCAATGTCTCAACTGCAATGTGTAATGCCACGATAAAGTCAATAGGCAGCTAACCTGCATAATGTCCAATGCCACGTTAAAGCCAATAGGCAGCTAAACCAGGTGCAATGCAGTGTGACACGACATCAGTGGTCAATATTCAAAACATTACAGAAAGACACCCACTCCAGAGACTGTGGCCTTGCACTCCCCCAGCACAGAGTAATGGGCTTGGAGACCCCTCCAGAACCAGTGGGAAAGACACCCACCTGAGAGATCGTGGTCTTGCACTGCTCAGCAGAGAGTAATGGGCATGGAGCCCCCTCCAAAGCCATTGGGAAAGACACCCAACTGAGAGACTGTGGCCTTGCACTCCCCAGCACTAACAAATGGGCATGGAGCCCCCTCCAGAACCAGTGGGATTGTTCCTGTATTCGGCTGAGGTGCCCTCCACCCCCCTATCCTCCTAAGGTGCCTGCCCACTTGCAAACTGATGCCCTTGCAGAGTTCTATCCGGATGAAGCCAGGATTCGAGTTGGACCTTGGACTGTGTCCTGTGGCCATGTGGGCTCTTAGTACATTGGACTGGGCAGTGGCCCTTTGTGTACATTTGTAGATATATGTAGAATTGGATTATTTAGTAGCTGTTTATGTCAATACATTCTCATTACTGCATTCTTGTTGTCCTTGCATTATTATGACGTGTGTTGTGTGCCATTGGTTTATGTCTGCAGCTGGTTGTGTGTGTGTGTGTGTGTGTGTGTGTGTGTGTGTGTGTGTGTGTGTCAGGTGTGTGTTGTGCGTGTGTGTCACTCTCATTTTCCTCCCTCCCTTGTGTGCTAGGCAGCTGTATTCACCGTCGTCGTCTTTGTCGGCGTTGGTGTTCGAGGTGGAGCATGATGTAGATGGGCATCGGGAAGGCTTGCAGTTCCGGTTCCATGGCGGCGTTGTTCTTCCCAGTGTCTTCGATGGTGAGTCTTTGCTCTTCTGTTATGCGTTTCTGCCAGGCTTTTGATGGCGTTGGTACCACCCCGGAAAACGTGGCGGATTGATGGGTCAAAATATGGTGGTCGGTACTTTGTCTTTCGCCAAGCTGTTGACGGCTACCACCGTGGTGAGTATTGTTTCCACCCTGGCGGTTGGTGTGGTTTATTGGCTGTCTATGGGGGTTATCACCGGCGTTGGTCATAATTTGGTGGTAATTACCGCCAGCCTGTTGGCGGTATTACAACCACTTTATCACTCAACGCCAGGGTCATAATGAGGGCCATTGTCCACTACTCCACTTGGAACCACTGTTGGTTCACTCTTTTTGGTGTTCCTCAAAAGAGCTTGTCATAAAGCAATTAAAAGATCAGTTTTTCACAAAATAATAAGAATACCTGTTCACGAACAGCCTCTGCGCTAAGAATCATTTCCTCCCAGTGTACCCACTTAACACTCAACGAAACCACAGTGGAAATCCAAAAACAACCGACTGGGTCACTCACACCAGCAGGTCAACAAATCACTTACAGGCACAGTTATGGCCTAAAATTTGCCTCCTTATCTTTCTAGACGTGTTGGATTAACTGTGTATTAAACGGCTCATCTTTGCCAACTTCATTAAATCCAGTTTTAAGATTCAGTTGCCCATGGCAGTGCGTCATTTAACTGGTATACAACAAATATATATTGAATGTAATTCCAGATACGTATTTTGTTGTTTTTGAAAGTCATGTTGTCAAACATCTGTGCTTATCTTGAATACTCCAAGATTCTGGATACACAAGTCGATTTCGCAACATCCCTGAATCAGTACTCCTACTGCCCCCTTTCAAGGTGCTGTCAGTGCTGATTTTGCTTGATCTCTCTGCAACATCTGACACGACTGACTGCTTCATCCTGTTAGACAGGTTAAAGATAGTGGGATTCAGGACTGGATTTAGGGCAGTGCGACGGGTGCAGCTGCACCTGGCACTGACCTCAGGAGGCACTGTATTTAGAAAAAACCTATGATTTTAAAAACACCTGCTGCAGAGTTCCTTGTGTGTCCAGCAGTTTTTCGGCAGGAATAAAATTGTCACATTAACTCTAGTGGTTAATGTTCCTACTGGAGAAAGATCGCAGTTTTGACTAGTGACAGTTTTGCCTCATTATAAAGTAGCAGAGGGTAAATATGTCTGCTGCAAAGAATGTGTGGCATGCAGATCACATAACTGTATTTTATGTAGATAGCTCAGTGGGTTACTGCTTTTGCCACAGAGATCCTTTTGTTACAACAGTTAATAAGTTACAATCCTAATACAGAACAGTGATTTATGAACTGGCATCAAAGAGCCCTTTTTCATACCTCGTACACACTTTAAAGCGGGAGAAACTTCTGGAGTTTCCCCCTACGGAGGTGTTTGCAATTTCCTCCTTCCCTACCCCGGTCTCAGTTAGCCTGGGGGCACAACAGGCTTGTGTTAAGTCCTTTCTGTGTGTGATGGGCCTTTGACTTAAAAGTGCAAGTGTGGTAGGTGATCGGTCAGCCGTCCCCTCGCCAATAAGCTAGGATAGCCCATCCTGCCAACACCCCGATTATCTACTGTGATGTTGTCTGGGCGAAATACACAAGGGCCAACTACACCTGGTCATGTGACCCTGGAACAAGAACTTTCTAAAAGTGGCATATTCAGAATTGTGACTTAAAATCAGACTTTACTGTTAAAGTGGGTTTAAAATTATAATTCATCAGACACTAAACATGAGATTCTCACATGTTCCTACACAAACATTATCACTTACTAAACGCAATAAGGTACCCCAAGGTTTTCCTATGGGAGAAGTAGGCCTTGCAGTACTGAAAAACGAATTTAGGAGTTTTACACTGCTAGGACATGTAGAAGTTAAAAGTACATGTCCAATGTTTTAGAAGCACACCCTGCCCTATCCTATCGGCTGTTTAGGGTCTACCCTCTGGTGATTTATATGCACTAAAAAGGATGGTTTAGGCCTGGAAAAGGTTTATTCTGCCAGGTCAAAATGGCAGTTTAAAACTGTGCATACAGGCTGCACTGGCAGGCCTGGGACATGTTTTAAAAGACTGCTTAAGTGAGTGGCACAATCAGTGCTGCATGCCCACTAGTAGCTTTTAATTTACCAGCCCTGGGTACCTGTAGTATCACTTTACTAGGTACTTACAAATAAATTAAATGTGCCAATCGAGTGTCAGCCAATTCGAACATGTTTAAAAGAGAAGCACAAGCACCACTTAAGCACTGGATAGCAGTGGTAAAGTGCACAGAGTTCTAAAGACCACTAAACAAATGCTCAGAAAACAGAAAGGTTAAGGCAAAAAGTTTGGAGATAACTTTGCAGAGGGGGCCAGGTCCAACAGGAGCTATGGAGAGATATGTGGCACTGCCTGAGGGTGGTGGAAGGGGAATCAGTCAAGTTCATTTGTGGGGCCACCAAAAAAGGACTGTCAAACTGGGCGCCACTAGCACTAAAGCCGGCCCTGTTGGAATTTACCAACTCTGCTTACTCCTTGTTTAAGTCCTGTCTTACTAACATTTTCTAACCAGATATACTTTGTCGGTCAAAGCACAGCACATGTTGCAAGATATATTGTGGCTCATTAATGTAGGAGGCTGGCCTAGTTTGTAGTGGGTACCAAAAGGTACTTACAACTTATACCTGGTCCAGCTATCCCTTATTAGTGAAATGTAGTCAGTGTCTATAAGCCAGGCTGTCTAGGGGTAGCTGTAGCGGAGCAGCTAAGGCTGAATTAGGAGACATGCAAAGCTCTTGCAATACCACTGTAGTCACACAGTACTCACACACAAGAAAGAAAATAGTGTTACAAAAATAAAGGTACTTTATTTTGGTGACACAAATGCCAAAAATACCTTAGAGACTATACTCCCTTAGGAAGTAAGTAATACACCCAGTATATACACTAGTATCCAAAACAAGCAAGCAAACAGTTAGAAATCAGTGCAAATAGTGATATTCATGAAAGATTGCAATGTACGGGGAACACAAACCATATACTAAAATAGTGGAATGCAAAAGTCGATTTCCCACCTACGCAAGTGTAGTGTGTACAGGGGCGCTGGGAGTGTAAGAAAACACCAAAGGTAAGTATTAGACCCCCACCCCAGAGCCCAGGAAAACAGTAGTAAATCACAGTAAGTTTCCTGAACCCAAACACACAAGAAGTCGTGATAGAAGATTTTGCAAGAACGAGAAGAGACTGCAGGACACCAACAATGGATTCTTGGACCTGAAGACCTGTGGAAGAAGGGGACCAAGTCCACGAAGCGCTGAAGAGTCCAGGGAGAACAGGAGCCCCTACTGACCCGGATGAAGGTGCAAAAGAAGAACCACCAGTGAGAAGACAAAGTCAGTTATGCACCCAAGAAGACAGATGCGGGTTCCTGTTTGGTGCAGAAGATGTCCTACGCCGGATGGATGATTGCAGTCTGGTTTGCGTAGCTGGATTCCGCCAACAAGCCTTGGTACACGCAAAGCTAGCGGTTAGCGGAAAGTGGCGCTGCCCGGGAACAGGAAGGACCTGGTGGCCTCTACCCAGGAGGAGGAGACAGAGGGGGCTCTTAGCAACTAAGAGAGCCCTCAGAAGACCAGTCAGGGTGCATAGGAGTCCCACAGCATGGGGACAAAGAAGGTGAAAATAGAGGACCACGCACCACGACATAAAGGGATCCCACGCTGCCAGAAAATCACTCAGGAAGCTGTGCGTCGCAGGATGGAGTGCTTGGAGGCCTAACCCATGCTGTTGGGGAAGGACTTCTTGGAAGGTCGCACACAAGTCTCGGCAACTGCAAATCACGTGGTGCAAGGGGGTACTGTCTTGCGTGGGAAGGCAAGCTCTTACCTCCACCAAAGTTGGACAGCTGGACCTTGGGACTGTCGGGGTCACTTTAGTCCACCACCTGTGCTGCTGGTTCCAGGCTCGGGGTCCCGCGCCACTGGTCGTCGCTGCAGAGAGGTGCCTGCTGAAGCAGGTAAGTGACTCTGTCACTCCACGGGAGATTCCTTCGGTTCTTCTGGTGCAGGCTGAAGACAGGCAATCCTCAGAGGATGCTCGACCTGGAAACTGTTGCAGTTGCTGGCAGGAGCTGAAGATACAATGTTGCAGAAGTCATCTTTGCTTCTTTGTTGCAGTTTGTAGAGTTCCTGGAGGGTTCAGCCACGGTTCCGTCAGTAGAAGATGAAGTAAAGGATGCAGAGGATTCCTGCTGGAGTCTTGCAATCCAAATCTGAGGAAACACCCAGGAGAGAGACCCTAAATAGCCCTGAAATAGGGATTGGTCACCTAACCAGGTAAGCACCTATCAGGGGAGGGCTCTGATATCACCTGCTGGCACTGGCCACTCAGAAGCTCCCATAGTGTCCCACCACCTTGGAATAATCTAAGATGGCAAAACCCAGGGACATTCTGGAGGAGCTCTGGGCACCACCCCTGGAGTGGCGATGGACAGGGGACTGGTCCCTCCACTTTCCTTTGTCCAGTTTCGCGCCAGAGCAGGGACTGGGGGTCACTGAACCAGTGCAGACTGGATTATGCAAAGAAGGCACAATCTGTGCCCTTAAAGGCATTTCCAGAGGCTCTGGGAGGCTACCCCTCCCATGCCTGTAACACCTATTTCCAAAGGGAGAGGGTGTAACACCCCTCTCCCAAAGGAAATCATTTGTTCTGCCTTCCTGGGCTTGAGCTGCTCGAGCAAGAGGAGGACAGAAACCTGTTTGTGAGGTGGCAGCAGCAGGGGCTGCCTGGAAAACCTCAGAAGACTGATATGGCAGTACTGGGGGTCCACTGCAGAGCCCCCAGAGTGCATGGGCTTGTGCAGCCAATACTAGAATCAGTAATGGGGTACAATTCCCAGTTGTTAGACACCTTACATGGCCATATTCGGAGTTACCATTGTGAAGCTGGACATAGATATTGACCTATGTCCAGTGCACGCGTAAAATGGCATCCCCGCACTCACGAAGACTGGGAAAATGGGCCTGGATGACGTGGGGGCACCTCTGCTAGTGCAGGGGTGCCCTCTCACACAGGTACTTTGCACTTATTCTTCAGGGTTCGAAGGCCTGACATATAGGTGACTTATAAGTGACCTGGTGCAGTGAAAAAGGCTGTGAAAGGGTGCATGCACCATTTCACACAGGCTGCAATTGCAGTCCTGCAGAAGCCTTTGCATGGGCTCTCTATGGGTGAATGTATTAATGCTGCAGCCCATAGGGATCCCCTTGGAACCCCAATGCCCTGGGTAGCTAAGTACCATATACTAGGGACTTGTAAGGGGGCACCAGTATGCCAATTTGGGATGAAATACTGGGTTACCAGTATGTAGTGACAAATATGGGAACAGAGCGAGCATAAGCACTGGGTTCCTGGTTAGCAGGATTCCAGTGATACAGTCAAGCATACTGACAAAAACTGTGAAACATACTGACAAGTAGGCTACAAACCATAAGCACTGGGGTACTGGCTAGCAGGATCCCAGTGACACAGTCAAACACACTGACAACAGGCCAAAAATGGGGGTAATTATGCTAGAGAGAGGCTACTTTCTTACAATTGAGAACATACAGGGGCTTTTATCCGGCACATTACTTAACACTGGCTGGCTTTCATTGTCACTCTCATTTATCTACTTCTTATTTGTGCCCCAAATTGTCAATCTTATGGTTGTCACTTTCATGGAGCATTGCCTCTTTACATCCCTTTTCATTGGCTGCCTTTGCTGCTCATACTCCTTGCTTTTCAAGAAAGTTTTTTCTTTTCTGTTAAGCATTCCATAAGAGTACTTGTGTTCAGGCGCTGTCTCTTGTGTACTTGTCTTCCACTGCACCTCTGTTGCACATTTGCTTCTCCCCGCTTCCTCCATGTCACACTTGCTCATATGCTTTTCCCCATTGCTCATCCCGCACCATCCTTCTCTCTCACATGTTGTTGCTTCCCCCTAAACTTGGATCAGAAACTAAAAAGAAACAGAAGCACCTCTGTCTTTCTGTAGTGTTTTTTTCAATCTTTAGACATGCTGCACACCATAAGGAATGATGTGATTTATGGCTGAAAGCAATTGGCAAAACCAAAAGGTTGCTAAGATCAACATCTCTTGGATTTGCCAATGCTTCATTCTTTTACTTCTCCTACCGTGCCATTTCATGGCAGAGGTCCTCCCTTTCACAGCACCTGTTTAATATTTATATTGAGTAACTTGTCAGGCTGATCAGTGCGGGTGGATTCGTCTTTTATATGTTGCTCACAGCCAGCTCAGTTTTTAAGCTTGATGGCAAGGTGTCATAGACCGCATACTTTCAAACTTACATTAAGTAGATCAGGCCATGGATTGTTGTTCAAAAGATGGAACTCAATTCTGATAAAACCAAGGTGATGGTGGTAGCCCAGTCTTTCCCTTGTGGAAGTAAGAATTGCGTGCATGCATGTGTTATATTCCTGCCCTTCAGGTTCCCCTGAGAAAACATCATCCCACATACCTGAGCAAAGGCCTGAAGTCTGCATAAGCAGCTGTATCAAAGTGTTCAGCAATCAGCATACAGTGGTGGTCCTCTGGCTGGAATCTCCCTTCTAATTTGTAAGGGACAGGGACGTGTTTATATAATAAAACAGCTGATGTTCTGAGAAAATGTCCCTACATAAGGATGTGTGTTTTTCTATGAGCGCCAGAAACAAAACGTTTACCACGTTCACCAGCAACCTATCTTATACTACAGCCTTGAACGAAGCACAGAGTGAGCAAGAATGTCTTGTTTGAGAACGTAGTTCTGGCCTAAGCGAAAACAGCTAGATAGAGAGAAATAAAACAAGACCCTAAAAAGTGGCTATTGTTAAAATAATAAACAAAGCTGAATAAAATATATCTAGGTTAAAGTGCACAGCGGCAGGCCTAGTATGCTAAAATAACGTACATGAAGCTATAACTAAAAGGGCTACACAACACAGCCATTAAGAAAACCTGGGAAAGATTCAGTACACTATGCTCACCACATATACCCCTTGTCACTCATATTTACACCTTCAGAGTTAATGTATAGAGATTTAGGGCCTAATTTAGAACTTGGCGGTATCACTGGCAAACCGCCGCAGAGGCGGTCCCAAGTACTCTGTCAAGCTGATGGCGAGCCACCCACCGTATTCAGATCTATTGCGGTTCAGCCGACATCATCGCTGATGGGGTGTACTCTATCGCAACAGCTGTATCCTGCAGCCAATGCAGCAGACTCCACTGCTGGCAATGAGCACTCTGTCGCTGATGACTGGCTCCTGACAACCATATTTAGATAACACAGTTGTGCTAGCTGTGTATCAGTGGGGGGTACATGACACCAGGAGTCAGTAGCGGAACCTGCTCAGTATTGTACTATGGCAGTGGTTATAGGTTGGATGCTAGCAGCCCACACCTAATGTATGTTGGACAATTGTGAATACCTGCAACCTACTCTATTTCAGACCATGATCCTTTGCCATTTAACTGCTGACTACCAATCTAAGGATGACCTTGCCACTGAACAGCCAAGGTATTTTTTTTTTTTCAATTCTCCCTCTTTTTTCACTTTTTCGTTTTTTCATTAGTCTCCAAATTACTTTAGGGGCACCAGTATATTTTTTACCACTTTGGCAGGAAGGAGGAACCCACGTTTTACAGAGGGAGAATTGTGTGTCATGATGGATGAAATTATCAGAGTAGAGTCACAATTGTTTAGAGCACAAGTACAAAATACAACCTTATCACAGAAGAGGGAAATGTGGGCTAGAATAATCAACAAAGTGAATGGTTTAGCTAACAATTTGCGCACACAGGAGGAAATTAGGAAAAGGTGAAATGACCTGCTGGGGAGAGGGTGTTTCCTGGCCTCCAAGCATCACTTGGAGGCCCAGAAGACTGGTGGTGGTTCTCCTAGCCCTCATTACAACTCTTTTCCTGGAAGGAGAAGGTCTTGCAGGACCTACTGGAACCCCTGGTTGAGTGGAGACTGCTCAACTGTGCTTCAAAATGTATAAACAATCACAAGTGGAGTTTGTGCCCTTAAGTTAGCTGTTTAGAATGTTTCAACACCGTTATCAATACATATATATCTAAACTTGAGTCCATAAAATATCAAGTGTCATACGAATTACTAGCATCATGGCTGTATCTCTCTTTTTAAAAATGAGCAATATGTTTTTTATGAGATTGTGTGTTGTTACCCATGGATCATCTCTTACATTTGCCTACTCCCTTGCTTTCTCTCAATGTATGTTGTTGTTCACGAAAAAAGGCCCAAACTCCATCAAATTTGCAAATGAAGGTATAGTGCGTGTAAGTGGTATTTTCCCCTATTTACATTATGCACATTTGTGTGTACATGTTGTGAATGTGTGTTCATCTCCACTATAGTCATTGAAATAGGTATGTGTAACTCACTTCATAACAAGTATTGTAAATGGTGTTGACAGATGATTAAAACTACCATGATGCCTTGTTTTTGTATCTGCAAAACAAACTGCAGACGAGCAAGGTGAGGCCACTGCCATATCTGTCACCCAGACCACCACTTATGGAGCCTTGGGAGCAGTACAACAGTCCCAAGACGTGACGGGCCAGATCCTAACCGAGCCGCAGGACATGAAGCAGGTGCAGAGGGAGTTCATAATGGAAATCTGGAATCACAACGACAAAATGAGCTCCCTGAAACGGATGCTTTTTGATATATACCATCATATGTGCAGGGGTTTTCTGGTAGCATCAACCCGTCTGTGGTCCTTCTACGTCTGGGAAAAATACAACTCCTTCAGTAACAGACAAGGAAGCCATGCCACAAAAGGAGCCTGCTCTACCCACCCCAGTCCCCGAGTACCCCTGCCCTCCACCCCCAGGAGGAGAAGGTCATCCGGACCACGAGAAGAGGATGGCAAGGCCTCCAACACCACCTCCAAGTGATGCAGATCCTAATTTCCTCCAGTGTGTCTCCCATTCACTCTGTGGACTATTTCAGGGACATGTTTAACTTGTTTGAGGACAGTTGTATATTGCACCTTAGACTTCAAATACTTTTTTCAAATACTTTTGCCTCTACTGCTATTCTTTTATCTATCATTTTAGACTTTTTTTTGTTGTGTTCACTGTTTTTTTTATACACTTATTTAATTTGTGTCATCAAAATAAATACTAATGACACATTCTGTAGGAAACTGGCACTTGTTGCAGTTACCCCCACTTTTTGCCTGATATGGATGCTGACTTGACTGAGAGTGTGCTGGGATCCTGCTAACCAGGCCTTAGCACCAGTGTCATTTCCCTAAGAATGTACCATTGTTTCTAAAATTGCAACACCTCTGGCACACAGAAAAAAGTCCCTTGTAAAAGGTACCAGTTGTACCAAGGCCCATGTGACCAGAGAGGGTCCCTGAGGGCTGCAGCATGTGTATTGCCACCCTAAGGGACCCCTCACCTAACACACGCACACTGCCATTGCAGATTGTGTGTGTTGGTGGGGAGAAAAAGGCAAAGTCGACATGGCATCCCCCTCAGGGTGCCATGCCTACAAAACACTGCCTGTGGCATAGGTAAGTCACCCCTCAAGCAGGCATTACAGCCCTAAGGCAGGGTGCACTATACCACAGGTGAGGGCATGGCTGCATGAGCAATATGCCCCTGCAGTGTCTATGCCCATTCTTAGACATTATAAGTGCAGTGTGGCCATATTAAGTATATGGTCTGGGAGTTTGTCCAAACGAACTCCACAGTTCCATAATGGCTACACTGAATACTGGGAAGTTTGGTATCACTGATGCCAGTGTGGGATTTATTAAAAAATGCACACAGAGGGCGTCTTAGAGATGCCCCCTGTATTTTAACGAATCCTCTAGTCTAGGACTGACTGGTCTGTAACAGCCTGCCACTAGCAGATGAGTTTCTGACCCCATCATCCTTTAATTTGCCCCAAGTGGGAAGGGTATGCCCAGACGTGGGTCCCTTGCTCACTGTGCCACTGGAATCAAGCTAGCCTGGCTGAAGAAGGGTGATACCCTGAAACCGGTCCCAGGATGCTTGTTTCCGGTCCAGGGAGGACCTGGCCTGGCAGTTCGGGCTGGACTGTTCCCATGAGGAACAGGGTCAAGACTGATTTGCATATGGCTGGGTCTAAACTGGGGTGGCATGGTGAGCAAAAGAATGATGGATTAAACCCAGATCTGTGACTGGGGGTGAGTGTTTGCATTGTCAGCACTCCGTCCATCATCCTTTTGTGTTGTTAAAGTTGCCCTAAGGGGGAAGGGTATGCCCAGACGTGGGTCCCTTGCTCACTGTGCCACTGGAATCAAGCTAGCCTGGCTGAAGAAGGGTGATACCCTGAAACCGGTCCCAGGATGCTTGTTTCCGGTCCAGGGAGGACCAGGCCTGGCAGTTCGGGCTGGACTGTTCCCATGAGGAACAGGGTCAAGACTGATTTGCATATGGCTGGGTCTAAACTGGGGTGGCATGGTGAGCAAAAGAACGATGGATTAAACCCAGATCTGTGACTGGGGGTGAGTGTTTGCATTGTCAGCACTCCGTCCATCATCCTTTTGTGTTGTTAAATTTGCCCCATGGGGTGAGGGCCTGTGTGCTCTCTGAGGCCAGAAACAAAGCCTGCTCTTGGTGGAGGTGCTTCACATCTCCCCCTGCAGGAACTGCAACACCTGCCGGTGAGCCTCAAAGACTCAGGCCTCGTGTTATAGTGCCCCAGGGCACGCCAGCTAGTGGAGATGCCCTCCCCCGGACATGCCTCCACTTTTGATGGCCAGTTTGGGAGGAAACTTAAGAAAAACAGGGAGGAGTAACCACCCCAGCCAGGACCACCCCTAAGGTGTCCAGAGCTGAGGTGACCCCCTCCCGGCAGAATCCTCCATCTTGGTTTGTAGGACAGGGACCAATATGGATAGGAATGTGCCCCCCCTCCCCAAAGGGAGTGGGCACAAGGAGGGTGTAGCCACCCTCAAGGACAGTAGCCATTGGCTACTGCCCTCTGACCCATAACACACCCCTAAATCTAGGACTTAAGGGCCTCCCTGACCCCAGCTCACCAGATTCCCAGTGACCTACAGGAAGAAGAAGGACTGCTAAGCTGAAACCCCCAGCAGAGAAGAAGGAAGACGATATCTGCTTTGGCCCCAGCCCTACTGGCCTGTCTCCTGCTTCAAAGAACCTACAAAAAGACCAGCGATGCGTCCAGCAGGCCCAGCGACCTCTGCCAACTCCAAAGTACTGCCCTGCACTCAAAAGGACCAAGAACTCCTGAGGACAGCGGCTCTGTCTGAAGAAATCTTGACCCCTGAGCACACGACGCCCACGGCCCGTGTCCAGGTGGTTCACCCAGCAAGAGAGGGTCCCCAGGCGATAGCGAACACATGCCTATCCTGGGTTGACTTCTCCACCCCTCCACGAGGACGCCTGCAGAGGGAATCCCGAGGGCCCCCCTGATCACAAAGCTCAGGACAAAGATATACGAGACCTAAGAACACACTGCACCCGCAGCCCCCAGGCCTTGGAGAAACCGACCCTCAGTGCCTCATCGTTCAGCAGGTGGCCCTCCTCCCTGTCTGACCGGTGGTGTGCCCAAGACACCCCCCTGGACCTCGCCGCTAGCCTCTGATCTCTCATAGACCAGCATTGGAAACCCAACATCCTGTTTGCACCCTGCACACGGCCGCCCCTGTGCCTCTGAGAGTGTGTGTTTGGTGCCTACTTGTGGCCCCCCAATGCTCCTCTAATCCCCTCATAAGATTGATGATACTGATGATGAAGATGCCTAGTTTGAGAGCCTTGAAACTGGTTTAAAATAAAGACTTTACAAATGTTTTGTGAGCAAAGCTCATGTTCCATTCTATTTAGATAGGTACACTTAAACTGTTGTATCTGTGTTTTCAGCATCATCTGGGCAAGGCAAAGGTGACAGCAGCCACACTGGCGGGGAAGAAGATGGGCACTGTGGTGCCGGTGCAGACATGACCAACACCAAGGGACCCAGTGCCATGCAGGGTGAAGCGAGTGGCATGGAGGACACCAGCGACTCGTCACCATCTTCGGAGGCATCCACAGAAGTCCAGTTCCTAGTGGCGGCGGATCCTAGTACGACAATTCCACATCCATTGTTGTCCGGCACCCATGTTTACATCTCCACCCTCCCTCTTGCCCCCTCCGCGTCACCAGAAAGTCGTAGCTTCCCCCTAAAAGGGGTGGCTTCACCTTTGCTGCAGGCATGCCCAACTCCAGTCTCACAGGTCCCAGGCTGCGCTCAATAAGGAGGCTACTGACCTGTTGCGGACTATCACTGTAGGCCACACTGCTGTACTGAATGTCATCAAGGGGATTAGTGGTCAGATGACACAGATGCTAGCTTACCTGGATGGCATTCACAGTGCCATGTCTGGCATACAGAGGTCATTCTGGGGTCTGGCCTTCTCAATGACTGCAGCCTCCCACCCATCCCAACCTTGTGCCCCAACTCCCGCCCCTTCCCCATCCCAAATCTCTCTTCCCAGCCCTATAGAAAGCACACTCACACATTTGTACACACCCAGTCCAACACACACAAGCAGCAGCACATTCACACACAAACACAGCAAGAAACACAGACACACACAAAGACACCTCAGCCCCACCACCACCAATATACCCACAGACACCACACCCACGAAAACACAACTATCCACACCCACCACCACCACCCCTGCAGATACGACACAAACATACACACCCACCACTACCACACCTGCAGACACCACACCCACCAAGATACAGATATTCACACCCACCACCACCACACACAAATGCACCAGCACATCCACAGGCACAGCACAAAGGAAGTCCACAGCACACCCATCTATACACACATGTTGCACATTACACGCACTGTACACAAACGTCCACACTCACCCAAACAACGGACACCCAGTAAGAGACACAAACCAACACATACACCACATAGAGCAGACCCACAGGCACCGGCACCATCAACAGACACCTGCACATCAGACAGTACCACTCCCTCTACCTCCCAACCTGAACTCCCTGCCAACCACCCTATCCATTTTCCTAAAGAAGACCTTCCTTTTGCCCTGGCCCTGACCCCTTCCACATCCCAAACCACTCCTCTCAAACATCTTTCCAACCCTTCCACACCCCAAAACCACCCCTTCCACTTCCCAAACCCTAAATGCAAACCCACCCTCCCAAACACAACACAACCCTCCCAAACCCATGGACCCCCCCCCCCACACACATACAAGTAAGATCACTGAGGTGCCTGCTCTCTGCCCAAAAGATGTCCCTTCCGGAGGAGGTTGAATCTGGCAGTGTGAGTAGGAGGCAAGTATTAGGCATGCAACCCAGGCTTTCTACATTTGCCCCTTTCTTTTTAAATTTTATGTTGAATTGAATTTTGAGAGAATTCTCTCATTTTCATTATAAATCTTTTTGTTTGACAATACCTTTGTCCTGGCCTTGTTTTTGGATTGTTTCTAATTGTTTGCTGATGATGTTATTTCTGCTAATGTGTGTGCCATGCACTTACTCTCATTTGTGACCGCGACAAGCACAGGTTTGAATTTTTAGCTATTGAAGGACTTAATATATTAATGTTGAACATTTGTGATGGACATGTTAATTTTGGTGCAAGCATTCATAATGTCACCGGACACTCACCCCAAAATGTATACATGTTTTTGTTTTTATGACTGGAGAATGCATGTGTGTTTATTTTAACATGATGTGTCTATGATATACACATATGGATTACACAGAGAACCTGACACCGTATAGTTAAATGACATCTCATGTTTGTCATAAATTGCACAAACCAAGGTGACATGTGGCTTTCGTACATCTCTGACATGTTTGCAGTTTAGAGGTTACATTGCTTGTACATTCGGTGTACACCCACTTGTAGCATTTTGTAGTGCAATTGCTACATTTGCATGGATTTATGTAGTTTCTGATGGATATACTGTTTATGTATATGATATGATGATAGTTTAGGGAAAATTATTGCACACACCTGGATGGTCACATTTCGAGATGGAACTGATGTTACTTTTTGTGTAGGTGTCCACTGCCATGAAGGCAGTTAGTACCAGATTGGTAAGTGTTTCATATATTTTGAGGTGTGTTTTTGAAGATTTTTCTTACTATGACACTACAGTCATATGCACTGGAGATCATTGTACTACTCCTTGCAAGTATTTGTTTAACAAGCACAAGCCCTGTGCTACAGTACACCAACAATTCAGAGGATGACAGGTAATGCAGTGATTTGCCTCCTGTTCCGGCGATGACGGGGTTTATTTCCGTCTTGATCCAGGACCAGCTGCGACAGCAGCACTTGTATGACCGGGTCCTTGGTGGTAGGAAATAATAAAACTCTGAAAAACGTGAGTTCTGTCCTTTTATCCCTTCCAGTCGGCCAACTCAGGTGTGGAGGACTAGCTGATACAGTTGCATCAGCAGGAAGGCACATCGTGATTGGCTAGGCTGTAAAAGTCTTGCTGTCAGCCGCTTTTGCCCATGGCACCGTCGACGCAGGTGGTGATTCATGGCAGGGACAGTGGTTTGTCCGTAGTCTTTCATCTATGGGTCCGCCAACATCTAAATAGAGTGGGCGGACCCCCAAAGAGGTGGACAGGAAATCCAACGGAAAAATCTGGCAGGACCATTACAAACAAGATCTAAATCAGACCTTAATTTAAGTGAAATGAAGCTGCTATTCATCTTGGTCATCCACTGGATGTCATCTAGTGAATAATGGTGTTCTCCATAGGATGTGACAAACGTTGTCATAAGCTTAGGGCAGCAATTGTTACAAGGGTGTTCTGTCATGCAGACCCTAACTTTGCATGCTGTTATCTACACATATATAAGCCCGCAGGCCATGTATTAAGATATTTCACAAAAGCAATAGTGCAATTCTTTTAGTTCCTTTGTATTGATGTGGTTTTCAGACAGATCAATCCACTTTAAAGCTTCACTGAATTTGCGCACACTAGCCATATGTTTTTCGAGGTGGTCTTGTGTGGGCTTAGTGATGTCAGAAGTTCTGTCCTCCATTGGAATAAAAAAGTGTCTATCATAGTTATGATCACCACAGTTCAAAATCTGCCAGTATTTACTGCTTCCTTGAAATTGTTTCAGAATGGTGTATTTGTTGTTAAGTATGTTATCTGCATCAAGGAGATCTCTTTCCTGTGATTTCAGGAGTGCATTTCAGGTTTTTATTCAGGGCTCTTTTTTGACATGATGAGAATGTGTTTGGGATACTTACTTGTTTGCAGTTTTTTTTTTATTGCCGCTGCTTGCTAGTTGTACCTACCTAGATCTGAACAGTTGTATCCAATGCACAGATACTGTCCAAATACCAAATTCTCCCTGAGATCCAGTATGCAGGCCACCGAATCTCAGTATAGTTTTTTTTTTTCTTTAGTCAGGCCACCCTTCTGGCCATGGTCTAAAGGTCCAAGAGCTCTAAGGGGGTCATTCCAACCTCAGCGGTAAAAGGCGCTTACCGCCGTTCAGAAGACCGCCATAACACCGCCGTGGTAAACCGCCACGGTCATTCTGACCCACAACAGGCAAACCGCCAAAATACAGACATCCACAAAAGTCCGCCACACCAAAGGGCAGCGAGAAACTGGTGATGACCAAACCTCCACCGTCACGCCAACAGAAATACGCCCACACTATCACGACACACAAATCCACGTGGCGGTCTTTCAACCGCGGTATTCCATTGGCGGTACACACCGCCGCGCTCAAAATACACACACACTTACAAAATACAACCACATTGGACAATTCAAAATACACACACCTGAGACACATACAAACACCACTCCCACACACCCAAATAAATATAAAATACACACCCACATCACCCACAAACCTCCACTCCTAGAGATTCGTGAACACGCACAGAGAAAAGACATCTGAGCACCCAGACGCCCAATTCACTGTCACCCAGCAATATTTGCACGCACTTCACACAACACAACAATACACATCACCACACTTAGCACCACACAATCCACCCTACACATCACCCACACCACCCCATGGCACCGCAAAGACACCCCAGGTTCTCTGATGATGAACTCAGGGTCATGGTGGAGGAAATTGTACGAGTAGAGCCACAGCTGTTCGGGGCACAGGTGCAGCACACCACCATTGCCAGGAAGATGGAGCTATGGAGCAGAATAGTCGACAGGGTCAACGCTGTGGGACAGCACCCAAGAAACCGGGACGACATCAGGAAGAGGTGGAACGACCTACGGGGGAAGGTGCGTTCCATGGTATCCAGGCACAACATCGTGGTGCAGAAGACTGGCGGCGGACCCCCTACCTCCTCCCCCAGAATTTACAACATGGGAGGAGCAAGTCTTGAACATCCTGCATCCTGAGGGCCTCGCAGGAGTAGGCGGAGGAATGGACTCTGGTAAGGCAACTCTTAACTACTTCTTCACCCCACCCCACCTGCATGCCAACTCATACCCCCACCCTCACCCTCACCCCCATCACATCCTACTCCTTGCAACTGTCTCACCATCACAACCCACCCATCCCAACACCTAGCCCTGCATGCGTCCACAAAGCATGGACACCCATCACCTAAGCATGCCCACTGCACATACACATACAACCCCCAACCACCGTCACAACAGCCCCCACAAAGGAATGCCAGCACTGGGGTGCACGGGCACCCACCCATTGCACGCTATGACACACACAGAAGCAATAACCATACTTTTATACCCCTGCAGGACCCGAACGCCACGTCACCGCGCAGGAGGGTCCACAAATGTCCCCTCCACCCCCAGAAGAGGCCCACAGTGAGGACAGCAGCTCTGTCTCCCTGGATCTAGATGACCAGCCCGGTCCATCGGGGACCTCAGGACAGTCGGTTCCCCTCACACAGCCACAGGAGACCTTCCCCCCTCTGGGAACACCCACCCAGCGGGCCCATACCTCTGTCCCCAGGTCAATCAGCGGTGTGTCCACCACTACAGGGAACCCAGGCTAACCCACCACCCCAACAACAACAGGGACCTGGGGGCAGTGGTAGTGGGCACACGGTCCAGGGGACAGAGGCCCAGGGAAACAGGGGAACTGGGAGGGCTGCTGTGTGACAGGGGGGGGGACAGGCCCAGGGAACCCACTCTCCACGAGGCCCTCTCCTCCATCATGGGAGCATACCACCGCTCCCAGGAGACGATGGCGACGGTCCTGGCCAGGTTTCAGGAGATCCAGCTTCTGCAGGAGCAACAGTATATGGGGTTCAGGGAGGAAGTAAGAAACATCAGTTCCGCCATGAGTACCATCGTAGTGGCCCTGAATGAGGTAGTCACGACATTGCGGGACACTGTGGCACCTCAAAGGGCCCCTGACACTAGCATGCACCAAGAACTGCCTACCACCTCCGCCGGCGCTAGTGGACAGGAGGCCCCGACACAAGACCAACAGGCCACCAGAACCCCACCCCCTGCAGAAGGAGAACCACCCCGCAAGCGGGCCCTGAGATCCAGGAAGAAGACAGAGTAAGATGTCAAGACCCCGCCAGCAAAGGATACCGCCCTGATTGTCATCCCACTGTCCCACATTGTCACCCTGTCCAACCTTAAACTGCCCCTGCTCCACTTCCCACAGGCATTTGGACAATGCACCAGTGAAACTGATAGTCTGGACTCTGCCATGGACAATCCTCCACCATCACCCCTCACCGATTTGCAACCACCCATCCAATTTAGAGCACTTGAATAAAAACACTTATTGCACAAAACAATCTGGAGTCTGGCTGTGATTTTGAACAAATGTATAAGACATGACCATGCCAAAATGTTCATTCACATTGTGATGCTAACAAACCGCTGTCACACAGCTGTAGTCCATGGGGAAACAAAGCAGATGTCACGCAGTGGGGCCCACATCTCTGAAAACGGAAGGGAAAGTCATAACACAGTTACCATACACTGGGGGAAAAAGTCAGACAGTAGAGAGGTAGGAGTCATTAAGTAAATGTAATATGCCGGTGTCTACTCTTACCTGTGTGTCACTGAAAATACTGCTGTATTACTGTGTTCCTGTTCTCTAGGTCGTCCTCTTCGGCTTCCTCCTCTTCACTCTCCACAGGCTCCACAGCTGCTACAACACCACCATCTGGACCATCCTCCTGCAGAAAAGGCACCTGGCGACGCAAAGCCAGGTTGTGAAGCATACAGCAGGCCACGATGATCTGGCACACCTTCTTTGGTGAGTACATTAGGGATCCACCTATCATATGGAGGCACCTGAACCTGGCCTTCAGGAGGCCAAAGGTTCGCTCGATCACCCTCCTAGTCCGCCCATGGGCCTCATTGTACCGTTCCTCTGCCCTTGTCCTGGGATTCCTCACTGGGGTCAGTAGCCAGGACAGGTTGGGGTAACCAGAGTCCCCTAATAGCCACACCCGGTGCCTCTGGAGTTGAGCCATCACATACGGGATGCTGCTATTCCGCAGGATGTAGGCGTCATGCACTGACCCAGGGAACTTGGCATTAACATGGGAGATGTACTGGTCAGCCAAACACACCATCTGTACATTCATCGAATGATAACTCTTCCGGTTCCTGTACACCTGTTCACTCCTGCTGGGGGGGACCAAAGCAACATGTGTCCCATCAATGGCACCTATGATGTTGGGGATATGTCCAAGGGCATAGAAATCACCCTTCACTGTAGGCAAATCCCCCACCTCAGGGAAAACGATGTAGCTCCGCATGTGTTTCAGCAGGGCAGACAACACTCTGGACAACACCTTGGAAAACATAGGCTGGGACATCCCTGATGATATGGCCACTGTTGTTTGAAATGACCCACTTGCTAAGAAATGGAGTACTGACAGCACCTGCACTAGAGGGGGGATCCCTGTGGGTTGGTGGATGGGTGACATCAGGTCTGGCTCCAGCTGGGCACACAGTTCCTGTATAGCGGCTCGGTCAAACCTGTATGTCACTATGACATGTCGTTCCTCCATTGTCGACAGGTCCACCAGCGGTCTGTACACGGGAAGATTCCTCCATCTCCTGGCATGTCCCAGCGGACGGTGCATATGAAGGACAACAGTGAGCACAGAGTCAAGCAACCCAGAGGTACGTAACCACAGCTTGCACATAACACGATTCCCAATGCATTGAATGGCTTGTATGAGTGTTGGTGCATGGCCTAGGTATGTGTGACGCAGTTGGTAATTAGGCCATGTGGGCCCTTGAAATGGCGGCTGCCTGACCTGTGAAGTGCGACAGTGGGATGTGAGGTCAATGCACTGGCGTGGCACACCGCGGCGGTAGGCGGTCGAAGACCGCGGCGCTAAGCCGCATTGGTTAACATTGAACCCTATGGGTTTCAGGAGCCAATGACGATGTGCGCCGGCGGTCGCGGTACGCACCGCCGCGGTACGCACCGCCGTGGGCGTGACTGCCATTTTCTATCTGCTTAATCACTCGATACCTGATCTTCGACAGGAGAGGATCTACACTGCAAGTGCTGCTGTGACCTCGGTCTGGAAGAGACAATGGCTCATGCGACTGGGGAAAGGGCCCCTGCCTTCACTGCGGAGGAGTTGGAGAAACTTGTGGATGGGGTCCTCCCCCAGTATGCGCTACTCTACGGTCCTCCAGACCAACAGGTAAGGACACTGGGACCATGCTTAGTGGGCAATGCCTGGGTTGAGTCGGGTGGATGAAAGATGGTGGGGAGGGGAGCGATTGAGGCATGCATCAAACGACAGATGAGAGCATGTGCCACATGGCAAGGGTGGGGATGGGGGGCCACTCACATCGAGCATGCAGAAGGTGATGACAATTTTTCTCCCCCTGTACATGTCACATAGGTCAGCGCCCACCAGAAAGTCGCGATTTGGCGTGCCATCGCCAAGGACGTCCGGACCCTGGGGGTCCACAACAGACGGGGCACCCACTGCCGGAAGAGGTGGGAGGACATCAGACGCTGGAGCAGGAAGACGGCGGCGGCTCAGCTGGGGATGGCCTCCCAACGTAGGAGGGGTGCCAGTCGTCATTTGACCTCCCTGATGTCCCGGATCCTGGCGGTGGCCTACCCCGATTTGGATGGGCGCGTAAGGACATCACAGCAGACACAAAGGGGTGAGTACAAATACATTCTGCTGACTTTGCGCGCAGTGGAGGTGTCTGGGTGGGGGAGGAGGGCTGTGGGTATCCCTAGGCCAGGGCGATTTCTGTAGGCTAGGCCCCTCCGTAAGCATGGCCCTGTGCCCCCGCCCCCCACCTCTGTAGGGTGCCAAGTACAGGTATCCATGGCCCTGTGTCATCTATGTGTGCAGTTGTCGGCCATAGGCTTGTAGGCCATGTCCCACGGATTGCGTAGTGGACCCCAAGTGCGCGGCGTAGTGCAGGGGGCTTCTGTGTCTGTCTTGTCCGCCAACGGTAGCGGTAATCCATGCACTCAACATGTCTTTATTTCTCCTCCCCCCCTTTTTTGTGGTCTTCCTGTTCATGTGTGCATTAGCATCATCAGGCGGAGGAGAAGTGGCATCGGAGCACGAGGGAGCTGCATCTCACATGGCCATGGCGGGCCATGCAACTGACTCGGATTTCACCAGTGAGACGGAGGGCGAGGGGAGCTCCACAGCTGGGACTCGTGTTGATGTCAGTGACAGCGACTCGTCCTCTGAAGGGAGCACCAGCACCGCCCTCCCAGCAGCCCCTCAGCGTTTGCCCCCTGCCCGCTCACCCAGGAAGGTGGGCATCTCCTTCGCCCCAGGCACCTCAGGCCCTGCCCCTGTCACCCCTGCTGCCCTCAGTGAGGAGGTCATTGACCTCCTAAGGACCATCATTGTTGGGCAGTCTACCCTTTTGAATGCCATCCAGGGTGTACAAAGAGAGGTGCACCAGAGTAATGCATACCTGGAGGGCATTCATTCGGGTCAGGCTGCCCATCAGCGATCGTTCAACGCTCTGGCCTCAGCACTGACGGCAGCAATTGTCCCTGTCTCTAGCCTCCCCCCTCCAACTTCCTCCACCCAGACCCAATCCCCTGTACCTCTGCCTATCCCAGACACACCTACAGACCAGCCTGCACACACCTCAACATCCAAGGGAAGCTCATCCAGAAATAAGCACCACACATCACACAAGCATTCACACAAGCAACATCCACATGCAGACATACCAACAGCCACTGCCTCCACTGTGTCCCCCTCCTCCTCGTCTCCCTCCTCCCTCCCTGTCTCGTCTCCACTCACACTTGCATGCACAACATCTTCAGCCACTACGTCCATCACCAGCACACCCACCAGAACACTCCGCACACGTGCAGTCACCACCCCCACTACCATTTACACGTCCCCTGTGTCCTCTCCAAGTGTGTCTGTCACCCCCTCCTCCAAACTACACAAACGCAGGCAGCCACCCACCCAACAGCCATCCACCTCACGACAGCCTCCAGCCCAAGCACCTGCACCCAAAGACACCAGACTTCACACTCCTACAACCACATCCTCTTCCTCCACTCCCATACCCACTACACCTACCCGTCCCTCTCTTTCCAAATTGCTTTTCCTTGTCAACCTTAAACTCTTTCCAACAACTCCGCCACCCCCTCAATCTCATAAGACTCCAATCAGCACCTCAGCCACCACAAAACCGGGACCTGTGAAGACTGTTGTCCATGGACTGTGGATTCCCCCACCCTCAAGGGCATCCAGTTCAGCTAGGAGTCAAGGCACGGCCAGCCCACCACCGGAAAAGCATCCGAAGATTGCCAGTGCCCGGCGCGAGCGACCAAAGTCCCCAGGGACAAAAATCCCTACATTGGCTCCGCCAGGAAGTGGGGTGCCACCTGGCACACCGCCAAAGGTGGGAAAGGGCCACAAGCGTGCAGGGAAGGGTGGGAAGGGCAGCACGCCCAACAAGTCCGGCAGCAGGCCAGCTGGCCAGGAGGGCCCCACCAGCCCCATCCCAGGTGTGCAGGAGGACAAACACAGGCGCCGTACTGCAGACCAGGAGGGCCCGCAAGCCACGTCCCAGGTGGGCAGAAGGACACCCACAGGCTGAGAACTGCAGCCCAGGAGGGCCCCTCAAGCCACCAGACAGATGGGCAGGAAGGCCCCGCCAGCCACATGTCAGGTGGCGAGTGACATCCATGCCTGGGCCGGATCCGCTGACCAGGACACTCATCTCAAGCACCGCTGAACAGGGCCCTTCATCTCAAGCACCGCTCCGCTGGGCCCTTCATCTCAAGCACTGCTCTGCTGGGCACCGCCGTCTCAAGCACCGCTCCGCTGGGCACCGCCGTCTCAAGCACCGCTGAACTGGGCCCTTCATCTCAAGCACCGCTGAACTGGGCCCTTCATCTCAAGCACCGCTCCGCTGGGCACCGCCGTCTCAAGCACCGCTCCGCTAGGCACCGCCGTCTCAAGCACCGCTGAACAGGGCACCGCCGTCTCAAGCACCGCTGAACTGGGCCCTTCATCTCAAGCACCGCTGAACAGGGCCCTCCATCTCAAGCACCGCTGAACAGGGCACCGCCGTCTCAAGCACCGCTCCGCTGGGCTCCGCCGTCTCAAGCACCGCTGAACAGGGCTCTTCATCTCAAGCACCGCTGAACAGGGCCCTTCATCTCAAGCACCGCTCCGCTGGGCACTGCTGTCTCAAGCACCGCTGAACAGGGCCCTTCATCTCAAGCACCGCTGAACAGGGCACCGCCGTCTCAAGCACCGCTGAACAGGGCCCTTCATCTCTAGCACCGCTGAACAGGGCACCGCCGTCTCAAGCACCGCTGAACAGGGCCCTTCATCTCAAGCACCGCTGAACAGGGCACCGCCGTCTCAAGCACCGCTGAACAGGGCCCTTCATCTCAAGCACCGCTGAACAGGGCACCGGCGTCTCAAGCACCGCTGAACTGGGCCCTTCATCTCAAGCACCGCTGAACTGGGCCCTTCATCTCAAGCACCGCTCCCCTGGGCCCTTCATCTCAAGCACCGCTCCGCTGGGCCCTTCATCTCAAGCACCGCTCCGCTGGGCACCGCCGTCTCAAGCACCGCTCCGCTGGGCACCGCCGTCTCAAGCACCACTGAACAGGGCACCGCCGTCTCAAGCACCACTGAACAGGGCACCGCCGTCTCAAGCACCGCTAAACTGGGCCCTTCATCTCAAGCACCGCTGAAAAGGGCCCTTCATCTCAAGCACCGCTCCGCTGGGCACCGCCGTCTCAAGCACCGCTGAACAGGGCCCTTCATCTCAAGCACCGCTGAAAAGGGCACCGCCGTCTCAAGCACCGCTGAACTGGGCCCTTCATCTCAAGCACCGCTCCGCTGGGCCCTTCATCTCAAGCACCGCTCTGCTGGGCACCGCCGTCTCAAGCACCGCTGAACAGGGCCCTTCATCTCAAGCACCGCTGAACTGGGCCCTTCATCTCAAGCACCGCTGGCCCATTGGCGGAAGGGGCAGGCCCGCATCTGTGTCGGGCAGGGCTGCACGAAGCATTCTGGGCACTAGTCCCCCTCCAGTACCAGTGGAGACTGTTATCCACTTGAGAGACTGTGGCTTAGCACTCCCCAAGATGGCATAGTGGGCAACCCACCCACTGTAGAGACTTGAGAGACTGTGGCTTTGCACTCAACAGGATATGGCAGTGGGCAACCCACCCACTGTAGAGACTTGAGAGACTGTGGCTTTGCACTCCCCAGGATGCAGCAGTGGGCAAGCCACCCACTGTAGAGACTTGAGAGACTGTGGCTTTGCACTCCCCAGGATGGCACAGTGGGCACCCCACCCACTTTAGAGACTTGAGAGACTGTGGCTTTGCACTCCCCAGGATATGGCTGTGGGCAAGCCACCCACTGTAGAGACTTGAGAGACTGTGGCTTTGCACTCGCCAGGATGGCACAGTGGCCATGGAGGCCCCTCGTGGATCTGGCGTCGTGGACTCATCTGGCTGAGGTGCCCCCCCTTTCCATCCCCCTGAGGTGCCTGTAGTTTTCCTATCTGATGCCCCTGCAGTGTTCTCTCCGTTGGAGGCAGGTATCCTGTGTGGGCTTTGCCCATGTGTTTTGGGCCAGTGGCCCACGAACAATGGCTGATAGACATATCGGACTGGACAATTTATGTATATAAAATTATTGATGTGTGATATATTTTATACTCAGTCTTACAATATAATTCTATATTTATAATCATTTCCTTTTGCCTTTGCATTCTTCCGGGGGGTTTGGGGGTGTAACTGTGATGTGTTGCTATGCATTGATGTGTGTGTTGTAGTGGTTGAGGGTGAGGGTGGGTGTGTCGCATATGTGTGTCCCCGTAAATTTTTGCCTCCCCCTCCCTGTGTCGTAGGTGCAGTACTCACCGTTGTCTTCTGCGTCGGCGTTCGTGCTCCTGGTAGAGGAGCAGGAAGACAATGGCTGGTAGGATGTGTAGTTCGGGTTCCATGCTGTCCAGATTCCTCGTGGGGTGTATGGAGGTGAGCGTTTTCCTTTTGAAATGGCTGTTTCCGCCGTGTTTTTATCGGCGGGGCTACCGCCCCGGAAAAGGTGGCGGATTGGTGGGTTGTGATAGGGTGGGCAGTACACTGTCTCCCGCCTGTCTGTTGGCGGTGACCGCCGCGCTGTTTGTTTGTCCCGCCGTGGCGGGCTGTGTGTTAAAGTGGCAGTCTCTGTTGGCGGTTTCCACCATGGTCGGAATAGCATTTTTTTTACCGCCAGCCTGTTGGCGGTTTGACCGCCGCTTTAACACCGACCGCCAGGGTTGGAATGACCCCCTAAGTCTACGCTGAAAGTGGTCAAAAAGAATTGCAGTGTCAGGATGATTGAGCCAATCCATGTATTCTCCTTCTGTGTTTTCCCCCGCATCCCAGATTACCAAGGTATCTTTGTTGCATTGACATCAAGTTTTATTTCATTAGAGTAATGGTTTGCTGCAGATTTTGGACTGTTTAGGCATGAATATCTTAGGTTTGTTAAGGCTGCAGCAAATAAAAAGTGCATGGAAGTTCTGCCAATCTGATGGTAAATGTTGTCTTCAAACATGAAAAAATGAATTTTCAGCACCAATTTAGGGCACTCCATACTGAAGGGATGGGGCAATAAAGGGTCAGTCTGCCATCTGAGGTGCACTGGTGTACAGTCTTCACATCAAGATCGAAGATCTAATTTGCTGGATAAAAAGCAAGGACTTCCATCAGATTTAGGATATGCTCAGTGTCCTCTAGCAACGATGTCAAAATTATGATTATGTCACAAGTTCAGCACAAGCGTACTTTAAAAATACAGATTTTGAGAAAAGTGAATGTCTGAGGAGTCCACAAGCCACATTTCAACTAATAAGGTGGTTTGATTAGATGTACCTTGGCCATTTTTATTATTTTATAGGCCCATTACAAAGCCACCTGGACATCACATACAAATGGACATCCATAAATGGTTGGGACAGTTATATCCTTGATTACGCACTACTTCAAAATACAGAGAAGCAAAAGTAAAACACAAACCCACATTCTGATGAATGCCTCTAATTCTGCAAGGGAGAAACATGTAGATGAGCAAGAAACTCAAGGCCCTAATCAAACCATCTTGTTTCATTTACCCTGTTGACATGGAGGTATGATTCGCACACTGGATTTTTCCTTCCCTCAATTTTAGTTAGTCCCTGGTCTGTCACCTGTGAAATCAAGATAGATGTTAGAAAGGTTTTTGACACACTGTGCTGATAATTAAGCTAGAACTAGGGTTATACAGAAAAACAAAAGGATGGGGGGGAGCGGGTTATCTCAAATGGAAGAAAAATCTACCCTGCACACCTTCACCCCAACTATGAACCAGACCATGGGTACTCACAAAGTTTGGTTTGTGATCTGGCCAAGGGCTGCTCTGATATCAGCAGGGTGATTATCTTGGGCGGGGGTAAGTGGGAGGCGGCAGTAAGGTGGGTATAAGGGAAGCAAGGCATGTACATCTAGGGGCTGAATTGCACAGTGTGAAACCAGAAAGCCTAGGATTAATCCATGCTTCCCCGCTTTACCAAACTGTGTGATACTAGTAATTATTTCAGTTGACGTCCCCCCCTTTTTTTATTTTCACATATAAGAGGACCTCACAAATACAGGACTTCAGGATGTGTGCTGTATAAAACCTTCTCTTTTGCTTGATTTAATAAATTATAATGTTGTTCATGTATAGAAGAAACCCAGGCCATCCTAAGAGCGCACACAACTGACTTGCCCCTTAATTCACTATTGGCAGTG
Organism: Pleurodeles waltl; assembly: GCF_031143425.1. Lineage (NCBI taxonomy): Eukaryota > Metazoa > Chordata > Amphibia > Caudata > Salamandridae > Pleurodeles > Pleurodeles waltl. Next base: position 835,326,563 of record NC_090442.1, on the reverse strand, counting down.
CTGTCAGTGTGTGGGGAAGAATGAATTTGTCTAAATTTATGTTTTCAAACTATCACTTTAAAAGAAAACTTCTCAATGCACTAATATAATCTGATGTACTAAGGTGAAATGGTTTGGTAAGTTAATGAAGTACACTTTTTTGAATTTTGAAGAAACCTTATAATATTTTCACACTTTAGTGGCAAGATGGCTTTGAAATTAAAGTGTTTTTCGGCAAGATGGTGATCAGCTAGCGCATGGCAGGTGAAGCTCCCTCCAGGTCAGGGCAGCGTTTGCAGGCTATTGGAAAAAAAGAACCCCTCAGCTCCAGACTATAGCGGGGGGATGTCCAGACTTTGGCCCTGGTTAAAAGATTTGTCAGCTTGGACTGAGACTTGATAATGGTGGCATCCTTTTGGGGGATTCCTTTCACCCCCATCCCTATGCGGATCTCTATTCATCGGAAACTGCGGCCCCCGCAGGTGGAGAACACGGCAAGCGCTGCAATAGAAGAGATTCTAGGGCTTGCCAGCCAGAAAGGAAAACAGATGCTCCTGCAGTGCTCGTGGCTTTCATTGTTGTTTTCAGTGGCTGGAGCAGTATCCGGTGGGGCGCAAGAAGCCTCCATAATCTGTAAAGCCAGTACACCTGAAGACAGACGTCTGGTTGGCGGCTCGTATGGCATGCGTCACTGGGGATTGTGAAAGCATCGGAATGAGGAAGCCCGAGGCAAAACAGAGAAAGGAGAAGGCAGCATCAGGAGCCGGCCAGCTGACGGTTGTTAAGGGAAGAGAGTCACTGCCCAGTCAGGCACCCCAGCAGCATACAATTGCTGACTTCTTTTTGGCATCAACAACAATGGAGGTAAATAAGTTCAGTGAGGGGAGAGCTGTTTTCATGCCTGTTGGTGAGATCAATGTGGGCCTTGATTCAGGGAGTACACCGGGGACGGGCCAGTCATCATGGGGGGCAGAAAAAGAAGATAAACAGATAAAACACTGTATCGCCACACCGGATAGAGACCTCACAGGTGGCAAGACAGAGTCTGATGGGGGCCCAGGCAAAGATTACTCTACAGGACATTCCAGATGGTGAGGGGTACAGACTTTAGGCGATGGTAGTGATGGTTTGCAGGATCCCATTCAAAAGTGTATGAACTGGTCAGATGTAAACAACCTGGTTGACTATGGTGTGGATGGGGGGCCATGACACTTGTGTATCCCGGCAACCTGTAAACATGGCTGTAGATAACCCTTTAGAATTGTAGAAAAGTGAGTCAAATCATTGATGTTCATGTGCTGGGTTTAGAACCTACTGGTGCCGGAGGGGGGCATTACCACAACTCCCCAGAGCACAGCAATACGTTTTCTCACTCACTGATGGCTCACAATCCTCCGTCACAGGAACTAGGGATGCGGGCGAGGATATTCTATCAGGGTCCCTAGATTTGACAGAAACTAGTTTAGATAATGAAGAGTAGGAACCATGTACTGTCAAACATAGGAAACATCGTGGCAAGAAATCAAAGCAATGCAGAATGGAACGTCTAGCTGATGTGCGGAATAGTCCTGAACTGGTCAAAACTCTGAAATTAGATTACTCTGCCATGAGTCTGACTTATCCCGAAGATGCCCGATCACAAGGGGATCCTTTTTCGCAGGGTGCCATCCAGCAGTCTCCACAGGAATAGGGAGAGCTCACGCTTAGCTTTATATATAAATCCATAAAGCAGATGCAAGAAGAAGCCTGCAATGAGAGCTCAAGAGCTCAGCTAGATAATAAGAAGGTTCAGGGGACCTTAAGGAAAGTCAATAAGGCCTGGTCTAAGATTAGAGCCTGGATCTCCCTTGTGGAAGAACGAGCAGTGGTATTGGAACAAGACACTGGGGGACTGCAAGGTGAAGTTAAGCAACAGCAATCCCAGATCACCGATCTTATGTGGAAAATGGAGACTCTGAAAACAGGGAACGCCGGAATACATTTTTTGGATCTGGTTGAAGGGACTGAAGGAAATGACAGTAGGCTGTTTATGGTCAAGTGTCGAATTGTCTATCTGGAACTGGGACTTACAAATACTACTGGTGCATCACTTTCCTATCACCCGGAGACAGTCTTGTGAAGGGCAGGCAGACAGACCAAGGCCTATGCTGTTCTTCTTCAAGAACTTCTTACTGCATTGATTCATGGCGGTTAGACTTTTTTTTGTCCGTCCGGACTTCTGCCACGTCACGGTGACGAGACGTTGGAGACTTTGACAGCTTATCAAACCTTTTCAGGATATAGATGCGGAGGCCTATCTTTTGAACCTAGCCCGGCTGAAAGTTAACTTTAAGGGCAAAAGCAGTACCTTTTCCTCATAGATCAAAGTCTACAAATACCTTAACGAGTTGAATATGCCTGCAGAGAGGAGGTTCTGACGGTTTTGATGGCACCTCTGGGCTTTTTAGTTGGGGATTAGACAGGATGCTATCTGAGGGAGTACTGGGCGTTTCATTCAGAGATTCACTCTCTGAGACTACGGACAGGGTGAGATAAATAGGTGCAGGTTTGCGGGTGTAATGTTATTGGAGCATTGAACACTGATGTCGCATCACACTGCTTTGCACCTGGCTTAGCTGCCTATTGTCACTTGAGTGGTCACTGGTTACAGACTCCATTTTGTATTCAGTCTAGACTCCATTTTGCGTTCAGCTTAGCTTTGCCTTCACGTTAAAGTATTTTTCCATGCAAACATGTTATGCAATGTGTTTTTCTACTTCTACGTGTTTTTCTTCTCACCGAAGAGCCAGAGCTGGTACACGACATGTAGGAGGTGAGCAGTTAGTATGATAAGGCCGTAACAAGCTAGTGTTTATCATAGGCGAGAGAACAGTGTGACCTTGAAAGGCGTGTCTCGGAAAGCTGGCCAGCTCCCGACACATTCCTGTCAAGGTTTATCCAAACAAGCCAGCATTTTTTATATTTCCATCTGAGAGGGAGGGCTTTCTAGAAAGTTCTTGTGATTGTTTCAGATATAAAAAGATGGCTCTGCTCAGTAGTGATGAATTCTGAGTCCTCGGTCAGGATTGGTCATCAAATGCCTGACATTTTCCTGTGAGGGTGAGGATCTCTTTCTCGCAGTTGAACAGGGGTCGTCTTCTTGCTGGCATGAGAAAGATGAAGCGTCTGGCAGGCCCTACGGTGATGAATTTTTATTAATTATTTGCTTTGTATTGCATATGAATATATATCTATATATCAATATATAAGTGTTTATATCCTTGCATGTATATATATTTGATGTTTATAGATTGAAGACTTTTTATTCATGGTCTCACGTTGTTGTTGCACATTTTGAAAGTACACTTTTTACTATTCAAACCTTCCTTCTCGAACCTTGCAAAAGCTATGCTAAATGTCTTCTTCAGATTAAGAAGTGCATTCCAGAGAATCTTTTCGACTCCTTTCAGTGTGTATATCTTGGCTCAGTCGAAAGTAAAGCAAAACAGCGGGTTTAAGCAAGGGGAAGGTCGGGAGTTTATTATGGTATTCACTTAGGCCCTGAGTGAGGGGTTACTAAGCCTAGTTTCTTTCTTCATGGCAGAGTGGGGGGGCGAGGGGGGAGTGGAGTAGGGGAGTCAGTAGGCATTTTTCAGTGGTCATCACTCAGCCCCGCGGGCTGACTGCCGATAATGGTGGCAGGAGGAGACTTGTGGGGGTGGGTTTTGGGAAGGGGCAAGGGAAGGGTCAGGGTGGGGTTAGGGAGGTGGAGGTAGCGATGGTGGTTGCGAGGAGGGGAGAAAGCAAGGGGGAGGGATAGGAAGGGGTGCAGCACATTAGGCAAATGGTTATGTATCGGTCAGGATGGTCAAGGAGGGCAGCAGCAGCAGAAGTTTGCAGAATGATTACAGTGCACCAGGTCAGACTTTTAAGAAAGGTGGGGTGGTTAATATTTGATGGGTAATGTTTGTATTGCTTCAGTCAATATCTGTGGACTAAATGAAAGTAAAAAAGGAGGAGGGTGGCTCATGAGTTCAAAGCACTTGAAGCGGACATTTTGGCCCTAATTTTGAGTTTGGCTGGAGGTGGAGGCCAACCGCCAAACTCTTTAGGCTGGAAAACCACCACTCCGGTTTTCCACTTGCTGGCCCTATTATGAGTTTCCCGCTGGGCCACAACATTGATGCCGGCTCGTAATCGCGCCAGTGGCAATGTTGCATGGGCAGTGCAGAGGCCCCCGGCACCTTGACTCCGGCAGCCTTTGCATGGTGGTGGAACTGCCATGCGAAAGATAACGGAGAGGGGACGAGAGCTGCCCTGAAGGATTAAGACCGCCGGCACCGCCATGGTCATAATGTGGAGGCCGGACCGCTGCTTTGGCGGAGGTCCGACTGCCACCGAGATTGTGGCGGTCTTAAGACCACCACACTCATAATGAGGGCCTATGTGTCTCCAAGGAACCCATATTGAGTGTTTTCTAAAGTATATACTTGAGAACCTGGGTTTTAAATTAGTGGGGAATACAACACAGGGTATACGGACTACAGGGGTGGGCATCTTAATCTGGGGTTGTGATTATTCTTTTAGGCATACAAGAGCGGATCATCTTGGAAGATGGGTCATTACGGAATGTCATGGTGGGGACAGATGTTTTACGATAGCCACAGTGTATGGCTGGTGGCAGATAATCCAGGTATGTTTGATTGGACAAATAACGAGCTGGCACTCTGGCCAACCCTGCTAGTACTCTGTGGGGATTTGAACTTTAACGGTCTCTGGGGCTGGTTGGGAAAGGAGGCATGGGCATCTGTTGGGCGGAAACCAAACTTTTTCAGTTCCTTTGGCATTTGGTTGACAGTCATGGACTGATTGATGCATGGCACATGCTAAGGGCCTCTGAACATGGGTTTACCTATTTTCCCGCTCCGCATAGACACATGCCCGGTTTGATCACATGTTGACTTTGTGCACATTGTTAACTGGGGCTCAGATAGATATATTTCCTGGTGTTATGTCCGATCACAATCTGGTAGTGCTACAACTTGAAGTGGTTGGCCTACGGACACTTGGCCCAGTTTGGGCTTCTGATCAAGCTTTATTATTATACAATAAGGATTATCTCCAGCATATGAGGGACTGGATCATGTGGTTCCTGGCGATCAATTGAGAGTGCCTCAGTGGGGTCTGTTTGGGAGGCCTTTAAGGCTGGTGTATGCAATGAAACGTTCAGCTTTTGGGCATGGGTGCACAAGAAAGAGAAATCAGGCGGAGTTATATAAGGCTTTGGCCGATGCAGAAGCTCAGCTTGTGGTAGCATCTGCCGCCGGGGATGATGTTGAAGACACCTTAAGATTGGTTAAGGTGGTAAAGGCAGCAATTTTGGATATTTCTAGCAAGATTGCCAAATTTTTGGTTTGGAGAACAGAGAGCTATGAGTACAGCAAACGTGTGGAGCACCAATTGGCTGTTTGTGCCACGCAAAGGGCCTCGCATGCTGAGATGCTTGAAGTGCGTAATCCAAAAGCGGGAACAGGGTTACTCATGAAGGCATCAGCGGTGTTTAGGGCTACTATGGCTGGTTGTATAAGGCAGATTACGCAGGGGCAGAATATCCGGGGACAGATTTAGGTGACTTTTTTGAATCTATTCCTTTTGAGATCCTGGGGGAAGCAAACTGGCAATCACCCATCTGCTTGGAGGAGCTCCAAGAAGCTATTAGGGAACTTCCTTCAGGAAAGGCTGTGGGGACAGATAAAATTCCACTAGAATTCTATAAAACCTTTCTCTCGGATTTACAATCTAAGTTATTGTTTACTTTCTGTCAGATATAGAATGGATGTGCCCCACCGGACTCCTGGGTTTCTGCTAATATCATAGTTTTTCCCAAGAAGACTAAACCACCAGATACTCCCGGGTCATATCATCCTATTACACTCATCAATAGCGATACCAAACTGTATTCTAAATTACATTTTTGGACACACGGCTGAGCCCTATCATCAGTAAGTCAGTGACGCTGTGGCAGCACAGCTTCATCCCAGGGAGGGATACCACAGATCATATCCGCCATGAGATAACTCTTTTTGATGCAGAAGTAGTGTCAGTATCCCTCATGGCCTTAATTCTGGTCAATGCAGAAAAGGCCTTTGACAGGGACACTTGGGCCTATATATGTTATATCTTGGGGCGGTATGGTATTGGTGCTGGATATATCAAGGCCTTATACCAAAACCCAAGTGCCAGGGTGCTTGTGCGAGGGGGCAGTCCAGTTCATACAGATTCAAAGAGGTACTAGGCAGGGCTGTCCCTGCTCCCCGTTGCTATACGCATTATATATTGAACAGTTTACTCAGAAACTCATATCGGCTCCGAGGGCAGCCCCAGTGCAATTCCACAGTTGGAAGTTATGGCTTATGCTGATGATGTTGCCGTGGTTACCCAAAACCAACACAAGCATTAGTTCAGATAGAAGAAGTGACACAGGCATTCAGACAGTTTTCGGACTATTTGTTGAATCAGAATAAGACCCAAGAGGTATGTAATCATTCAGTTAGATTGAATGGCAGGAGGGCAACTAAGGAAGCAATCTATCTCGGCGTCAATATTACAGCAGACCTGGATAAGTTGGTGGAAACAACTCTGGCTCCGTTATCAAAACAGGCAGGCAGTGACTTAAAGAGACTGAACAATCTGCATCTTTCCATTATGGGGCAATGTAATATCATCAAGATGATCTTGTTGCCCAAACTGCTTTACTTCTTTCGGTCACTCCCACTCGAGATTAAAAACTGCTAGTTCCAGGCTATGAATAGGGTGGTGACTCAGTTTAATTGGCCCTATGCTAAGCCTAGACGGGAGCTGAGGTATTTAACTCTACTCAGGGAGCAAGGTGACTTGGCTGTTCCAGATTTCAAACTATACTATTGGGACGCAGCACTTCAATATATGGGGCCTCTTTTTAAGGCATCAGGACGGCTGTGAATATTCCCTCTATATACAAGCTTCTGCTGGGGAATGTGGCCAGAGAGAGTCTGTTCAGGCAGTTGGAACCCAGTTACTACAAGAAAGTCCAGTTTAAGACATTACAAGGGGCCTCCAAGGTTTGGGTTCCGATCTGTAAGAAGCTGGGGTTGGGGACACTTACTTTTTTATATACTAATCCGAAACAACCCACTTCTACCAGATATTTTTAGAAGATACCCAATGACAGACTGGGCGGTTGCTGGAATTGGGATACTGGGAGACTTTCTATTTCCCAACGGAATTGTCTCTTTTGAAATATTACAGGACAATTTTTGGATTCCTCGTGAGGATTTCTTAAAATACCTACAGATAAGGGACTTCTTAAGTTGGGGGGTGGGGTCAGTAGTTTTCAGAAGTATGGATTGCAAGATTATCTGGTTAGTGGGGGATCTTGCTCTATCAGCCAGTTTTATGGATATCTGAGTACTTACATGGCAGATGACTTAGGTAAATATATTGAGAAGTGACATGATGTGTTAGGGGTATTAGAACAGGCTTTCTCTGACTCACTGGATCTTGAGTGATCGGTCTTAATGTCCACCAATTTACAGGTACAGCATTATAAGACAATCTGTATCATACTCAACGGAAAATTGCCAGTTGGGGTAGGACGGACGGTATTTATTGTCCCAGGTGTCAATATTTAAAGGCTGATGCCTCCCACATGTTTGTTTGGTGTCTGGACCTTAAACCTTTTTGGGGGGTGGTTGCAAAGTTCTTGCATGTGAGACTTAAACTTGATTTAGATTTGACCCCACAGCTTCTTCTGTTGGGAACTGGTGATGACAGGGCACCTGCAGAAGCACATAGATTTATATTTATAGCCATGGCTGTGGCACGCCCATGTATAGCGTCTTGTTGGCTCGATAAGGATCCTCACATTTTCGAGATTTCCCGACTCCTGGCTAATTTCAATCTTGGAAGAGCTATTTATGAGAAGAGAGGCTAATAGGGCGCTTTTTTTAAAACCAATTTTATTAGCTTTTCAAAATATTATTACAAGTTGGATATGTTATCGCTGTACACCTCTTACAACATATATCACATTGTCCCGGCGATAACATTTTACATATGCTTCAGTGGTGAGACAGGAGTTACTAGTTCCTCATTTTAAATCCTAAACAATCTTAACACAATTATAAAACAAACTGGAAGATTTCTGTCTATAGGTGGTGATAGGATCACAAACAAGTACATTACATCTTTTGATTAAGGCTGAGAAAAACAGTCCACAGCATTAACACTGAACCATTGTTTGTGTAATATCTATATATGTGTTGCCTCCCAGCGTTTTTGGTTAAGATAGTCTATATGCAGTTTGGCTTAGTCACTATGGCACAATCATTAGGGCTGAATTTGTTCTCGATAGCTATGCAGTTCCTGCATATACATGTCCCAGTCGCTTGGGACTGGGACTTTACGCAGCCCTCTGGCTTCCTCCCGCCGAAGCGCAACCGCTTCAGCTTTACCCCATTTCAGTAATGTCACACTCCATTGGGAAAATGTCGGGAGTGTGGGTGACTTCCAGTTCACAGCTATAGCTCGCCTGCCTATAATTAGTGAGAGGTAAATAAATTGGCAAGTTGCAGCTGCCCGCTTGGGATAGCGAAAAAGTCACAATAGGGCGCTCACTGCCATATATATGTCTGTGCGCTGAGTCAATTTTGTAAGAGTCTCTGTTATTTGTTGACAAAAACAAGCAGATTCCAGACAAGACCAGAACATATGTATCATGTTTGCAACTGGATCATTACAACAGGGGCATCCTGTTGAGGATCCAAACATTTTATTCAGTGTTTCTGGTGTAAGGTAGGCCCTGTGCATTATTTTATACTGTATATACTGAAACTTAGCATTTCTCAACACTTTTTTATGATAGGTCAAACCATTTTCCATTCTTTATTCTGAATTTCCCTACCCACATCTTGCTCCTATTTCTCACGTGACACTCGTAGGGGGTCTAGAGTCGTGTGTGCCAGTGCCGTTGTGAACCAAGTAATTAAATTCCTCCTGCTGCCCATGATGTGCAGTACATGTACTAACGGATATGGGTCCCGTTCGAGATTTCATTATTTGCCAGTGTTCAGTCAATATGGCTCTTAACCTAGCATGTGTAAAGAAGTGTCCCCTTGGGACTCCCCCCTCAGTGTGTAACTGGTCAAAGGACTCAAGCACCTTATCACCAAATAAAGATCCTACTGTGTTGATCCCCACTGCTTCCCATTGCTGCAGTCCTGCTTGGCCCAGCATTGTCCGAAACGGTCTAATTTCAGGGGAATATGTCACAATTGGGTGCATAATTCTGATTCTGTGCTTGTAGCTAGCGTGGGCTACTACCAATAGTGTACTACAGTGTGGAGGAAGTGAGGTAGACGGGAGAAAGGTTTCCTGGACTAGGCGTTGTGCCTCTCTACTAGGGTGCTGACCCAATTCTTCTAGTAGTGAGCCCGCCAACCACCAAGCCAGCCACTGCAGTTGCACTGCCAAGTAATAGTGTTCAGAACTAGGAGTTCCCAAACCTCTTCTCTCATTGGGGAGTTGCAATTTTCATATCACCACCCGACGACTGCCCTTGTTCCAAAGAAAGGTACCCAATACAGCATGCAGCATACAGAAGACTTTCCTGGGGATAATTAGAGGAAGATTATGAAAATAATACAAGAGATGTGGTAGTACAACCATTTAAGACAATACAATCCTGCCTTACACAGTAAGCGGCAGAGTGCTCCAGAACGTCATCTGAGAGCTTATGGCAGTAATAGCTCCATAGTAGATACCATCCAGCAGGTCTTGCTTGGTGTTGTAAATGCTTATGCGTAAATAGCGGAAGATAGTGGACTCCCAGCGGATTCCCCGGGTTTCCACTTGGAGGTGCTGCAAAGAACAGCACGGGTGTAAAGGATATAGGCATGACTTGGACCAGTTTACCCCAAGAACCGATGCTGCCTTGAAGTCAGACAATATCTTAGTTATTACACTTAGACCTTTCCTTATATCACGTATATAAATCAGCACATCATCAGCATGTAATGAAGAGACATGCATAATTCCATCTAGCGGGATCCCCCACTGTTCTCCCTACTGACGGAGTTTCTGAGCCAGCAGTTCCATAGCTAAGGCGAAGAGCAGTGGAGATAGGGGGCAGCCCTGGCACGTGCCGCTTGTCACCGGGAAGGCAGGGGAAATGCACTGCCCTATCTTTATTCGGGCTATAGGATCCACATGCAAAAGTTGTATAAGCTTACTTAGGCGGCCAGTTATGCCGAAGGCAGTTATGGTAGTAAACATGTAAGTCCAGTCTAGCGTGTCAAACGATTTTTAAGGTCTAGGACCGGACATGCAGCATACGGCCACTGTGCTGGAGCCAGTTCCATTCATCTGTACAGCCCACGTATGTTAAGTGTTGTGGATCTACTCGGGACAATCTGTTCTGGTCTATATGCATTAGCCGGGGCATCTGCATTAGTAGCCTACAGGCTATTAGTTTGCCCAATATTTTATAATCTGACCCAAGAATTGAAAGAGGACGATAGGAAGCTAGTTATTGCAGGTTTTTCCCCGGTTTGAGAAGAGATGTTAGCAAGGATTCCCACAGAGACAGTGGGAGCCTACCTTCCTGCAATCCTGCCTGATAAACCTCTAACAATCTGGGTGCTAATATCGGCAGATAGGCTTTATAAAACTGAATCGGGTACCCATCTATCCCTGGGGTCTTCCCTGTAGCAGACCCCCCTCACATATACCTTGAGTCGTAATGGGCGCATTAAGGGCTTCTGCATCAGAGGGACGCAGGGCTAGCAGGGTCACTTCCTGCATAAAGGCCTGTATCTTCTGGGTTCTATCTGATGGCGGGGGTTATATAGGTCTCGGTAATACATAGTGAAAGCATCATGAATGTCTACTTGAGTGATGAGCAGGCTTGTGGGGGATAGTCTAATCGCCGTGATCGCCGGTGTGGGGCCGAGCTACGTAACAGCCAGGCCAGCAAGGGTCCCAATTTGTTCCTCTCAGCATGCATCCTTGCCTGATACATTCTGAAGTCAAGACAATTAAGTTGCTCTATTAGTAGGGCGTGCGTCTCTTTAGTAGTGAGTAATTGGCGCTTTCCTTCTGGTGAAGCCTGAGGCTGGAGTTCTCCCTCCGTAAGCGTAGTTTTTAATCTTGTTAATGCCCTCTGTATCGTTGCTCCGACCCTCACTGTTGTATGAATACAGTGCCCCTGTATCGCTAACTTCAGTGCCTCCTCCTCAATCATGCGTGTGGTTGTCGTGACCCAATTATCAGTTAGGTAATGTGTAAGGGCCTCTCGCGCAGTTTCCCGAAACTCCTGGTCCTCCAGTGTTGCAGGTTGCAACTTCCATGTAGGGACCGGCGGTCTCGGCTGTTCCCATTGGAAACGTACCAATAAGGGATTATGATCAAAGAAGGTTTTCAAAAGATACTCTGCACCGATAACCAATAGCTGTAGGGGGAGCTGTAGTGGGGACTTACAGAGTATATAGTCCAGCCTAACATGTAGGTCATATGGTATAGAATAGTGTGAGAACTTTCTAATTTCTGGATGCAGCACATGCCAGAAGTCGTGCAACGCTTAGTGCTGCAGCTATTGGGAAAAGTGAGCGACTACTGACACCACAGGTGAAGCTGGTAGTGGGGGATATGAGCGATCCTGATCTGTGTTAAGTACACTGTTAAAGTCCCCGCCCACAAGCCACGGCAGATGCACCTATTTAACCAATACAGCTGATAGCCGTGCAAAGAATGCAAATTGATTGATGTTAGCGGCGTAAACGCTACCTAGCAGTACAGGTCTGCCATCTAGGGTGCCCTTCTACAAAAACATATCGACCATTTGGATCTATTTCTGCCCCATTAGATTGGAACGGGACACCTGCACGGACCCAAACCATGGCTCTGCGCGCAAACCCACAAAACGTGGTGCAGTAGGATTGTTCCTGCCATCTGTGCTGCAGTCTGGCATCCTCGCCCCCAGCTATTTGTGTCTCCTGCAACAGAGCTATCTGCGCCCCACAACGTCTTATATACTGTTGTATTGCATGCCTCTTCCGAGTGGTGCCCGAACCCCGGACATTCCAAGTTACTACTTTAATTTCTGCCATTTAAACTTATCTATGAACAGGGTATCGGGAAGGAGGACCATTCTGGGCCAAATCTACTTTGCGCTTGCATGTGTCATGCATCTTCCTTGAACTTAAATATAATTATAACTGATTCCCAGAACTTCCATCCCAGGGAGACCCTGAACAACAAGGTGCACCCAAACCATAAATACATAGTCCCAAACAATGGTGTCTTCATTTTGCCCAGCAGTGTGACCTGTGGACACTCAGGAGTAGGGTGGAGGGTGAGTTGGCCTAGAGCACAACGTCAGTGTGACGCCCAGTGTATACGCCACCTGATCCATAAAAGATGTTATGTAACTGAATGGAACATCTCATCTCAAGCATTTAGTTTCATTAGTCTTACTCAACAGAACTGGTGGCCCAAGAGGCTGGGGGGAATGACATAATCCCTGACTCCTATACTGCTAGCCAGTGCCTTCCTAGATTAGCATGTCCGCTGTTTGAGGGGTTACCACCGGCAGTGTGTCTGAGGGAGTCTCACTGACAGAGGCCTCCGAGTCGGTGAGTCATCCGTTACTTATATGCAACGTGGTTAGCCCCTCAGCCTTCCACAGTGCTTTTGCAGCCGACAGTGCCTGCTTCTGTTCTGGGCTGGGGTGGGAGCCCCTTTCACTCTGTCCATGCCAGACTCTTGGGGAGCTTTCCTATTACGCTTCTTTCTTCTCGGCTGGTCCACAGGAGCATTCAGTGATAACGGCATGGAGTCCTCATATTTGCGTTGCTCCACCCAGTCCCAGCAGTCCGTGGGGTCAATAATATTCTCCATTGTTGTTGTTGCTGGACAGCAAGGTGCAGTATCCGGCCAAAGGGGACGCTAGGTACACTACCACTGACCTATATTCACATGGTTCACTGCAACACCAGGAAGGGTAGCTAACTCTGGGCTGCCTTTACCATTTGCACCCTTCCAGTCTGCTGTCCCCTATACTCCAATACTACACCGCATGGAAAGGTCTCCAGAAGCACCTGCAGTGAAACAACTGCCTCATCAACTTCTCCTGGGGGGGTGGATAACCTCCTCACTGCAGTCTCAGTGTCTCTCATCATGGAGATCCGTGGCCTATCTGAGCTAATATTGTCATTTGCCACCTCCCTTTGTAGTCTAGGGCCGGCAGGGAGGCCTCTGGGTGATTACCGCTCCCTCACCCAGCCCCGCCCACACCACACTCACCTCAGCCACGGGCTGTCTCAGTCCAAGCGGCAGCAGCATGCGTTGTAGCACTGCACCACCGCTGCCCACCACCTCTAGGCACGAAGGGAGGCCACAGAAGGAAGTAATAGGACGAAAAGGGAAAACGGGTGGGGGAGGGATCCGCGCCTTCCTACGGCCCTCCGCACTCAAAGCAATCAAGGGCCAACTTGGCGTGTTTAAGTCGAGGCCACCTCTTCTTCCTCGTGTTGTGGCACGCAGCAGGCCCGACAATCAGCCATGGGCAGCAACAGGCTCTGCAAGGCAGCACAGTCCCAAGAAGTAAGAAGACAAAGGGGGAGGTGGGCACCTTCACTAGACCTCTCCGCAGCCCCCTCCACTCACCGCAATCGAGAGCCCACTCGACGCACTTAAGTCCAGGCATCCTCCTCTTTGCGTCGTGGCGCGCGGCAGGCCTGACAATCCGCCACGCAGCACAGCCCCTGTGAGGGTCTCTGGGTGCCCCCGAGCCTGGGCCACTCAGTCCTGCCACTCTCCCTGACTATCATGTTCAGGGAGCTGTGTATTTTACCAGATCAGGAGACAGGAGGCTGGAACTCACTTAAGTTCGGTCCACCATCTTGCGGCGCCAGACCACACCCTCCAAGGCCATAGGGTGCTTAAGAAGGGTAAGGAGATTTGGACGCCGTTCTGACAATGGTTCCAGGAAAGAAAATGTGTACACATTTGCAAAATATGAAAATTTGAGGTTATTTATAATGGCCGCAGAATGCTTCCCAAATATATGTGAATACATGCAAAATCATGAACGCAAGATTGGAGATTGTTTGCATTCAAAATAAAATCTACACAAGAAAATCCTACTTGGAAAAAATGCTTAGTAAACGTATTTGATACATGCCAAAATTAACAACATATATTAATAATGAAGAATAGCTGTAAATCCAGTATGGACAACATGAAAATAACAGAATGGACCAATTCTTCAAAAAAAAAAAAATATCAAATGTAAATGTCCTTGTACTGGTGCAGATGCACAACTTTCAGGAATTCACAGGAGTTTACAAAAAGTAGGCCTGGAAAATACTTCTAGCAAACCTTTGTGATTTGCAACTTCACATTACAAATATACTCCGTGTATCAGCTCATGTTGAAATTTGCTGAGCAACTCAAAATTCTGAAGCATCCTGTCCCTAGGACTAGTAGGATCTTTATAAAATTCCACACCTATAGATACCAATAGAAATATATCAAAGATACACATGAGTTTACAATTTCAACCAGGAAGGCCAATGATAGCAGAAATAAACAAAATGTCAACTCTTGGATCATTTTTTCACAAATGATAACCCCATTTAGTGTTATGAATGTAGAGTTCACTACAGGCTTAGCCAGTCTTACTGTTTGTGAAGCCAAAATTAAGAATCTTTTTTTGACAAAAAGTCACACAAACAAATCTGCTGCACGTATACTTTTTTAAGGAAATGTTTTAAGCAGATTTTGTAAAAGGCACAAGGCCACTAGGGGTCACAAATACACTTTTCACATGAACCAACCAAATTAACAATAACTAAAGAGCTGCCACCCCTGAAAATGATGTACTTATTTTAATGGTGAAAAAGTGTTTTACAGAGATGGCTGGACTTGGGAATGTCTGCACTGTGATGTACTGGGATAAACAAGGCCATGCTTGGTCTAATGAAATATAGGGTGTGGGTGTCAGGTAACAGGAATGGCATTAACTATGGTTCTGACTATGGACTCCTACTTGAAAAATGAATGTTTCAAATTAACTACTTCACATCAAAATTACAACAAGCTTTGTATTTGTCCTACGTTTGAAAGAACTGTGTACCTTGTACTAACAGTCACATTATATCCCTGTGTCCTGACGAGAGGGTTGGTGCCCTGCTGTCAGAATCCTAGGACCAATGTAAAATAATGCTTCATATCACATCGTTTGACATTTCTAAGTACAATAATTAATAGATGTTGACACCACCCACTTGAATCGTATTCAGTTCATCATCTCTATTTAGCACAGCGTGTGAGATGGTGTCACCTTGCATGACAGCATGCAAGCAAAGTCACAAGAGAACACTGGTGACAAGTGATGAGATCTCAATTCCAAGATAAACACAAATAGAAAAGAATATCATCATGAACTAGAAATGGGGAACGAAAAAGCCCACCAGAGGTAAAAATTGGTGGGTCAGGGTGAACACCACCACTTGCCCATTACCCCTTTTCAGCAGATTAGCACCCCCTGCCACTGGTGCTTCCACCTAAAAGTGTGAATCAGACAGCAATACAATTAGCTCAAAGACAGCAGGGAAACCAGCATTTCTACAATGCTAGAGGAGAAATCTACAACCTCTTTTAGAAACTACCTGATACAAGTGATGAAATGGACAGATGAAGTGCTGGAGACACACTACCTACAGCTCAACCATGATTATGTATAATGTGTTGCATGCCAGGCACACCTCTGATAGATAGCTGGATGATGACCCTTAAAAAAAGAAGTGTACAAAAAAGTGATTGATGATATGCTTGCATTAGTCTTAACTGGTAATTACTCAGGGCCATATCCCAGTTCACGGTTATTTTGCAAAACATATCACCTCACTTTGGACCCAGCCATATGCAAATTAGTCATGACTGTGCTCTAATGGGAACAGTCCAGCCCGACTGTCAGGTCAGGTCCTCCATGAACCAGAACACAAGCAACCCAAGACCAGTTTTACCCTTATTAGGGGTCAACAGTTGAGTATAGATTAGTTCCAGTGGCATCCACTTATGGCATCACACTGAAGTATACAAAAAACTAGTGCCTGAGACAAATTCAAGCATTTTATCTGGCATTTTGTGTGCTTTAGTGTGACACCCCAAGTGGATGGGTATGCCCAGACGTGCATCCTGTGCACACTGTGCCATTAGAATCAAGCAGACTGATGAGCCCTAATGAGGGTGAAATTGGTCTTGGGTTGCTTGTGTTCTGGTTGAGGGAGGACCTGGCATGACCGTTCTGACTGGACTGCTGCCATTAGAGCAGGGTCAAAATTGATTTGGTTACCAAACATAAATTAAATGTTAATGACATTAGCTGGAGCAAGGGTATACCGTAAACCAGTGTTTAGTTTGTAAAAGAATAAGTGTAAGTGCTAGGGCCCAGGTTTTTGCTCAGAAGCCACGGCCAACATTACTGAAGGTTAGGAAGTCAAATAGCACAGTGCATGGTGTTAATTCCACCTCATGCCTCTTAATTGACCACCAGACACTCCCTGCTTTTTATCTCAGTCTTGTGGGTTCTTTTTCATCCCTGTTTTTTAGGTCGAGCATAGCAGCGTCCATGCACTGCTTTTCCAACATGTTGATATGTATCTGGGCTTTTAACAACGCCCACCTCACACCCATCGCTACCACTCGTTTGTGGGCTTGCCCTTCAAAAATCCTTTGATGACATTAGTAAATGCTTTACGTTTGTCCCTCCTTGGGGAGGTTTTGTTACCGCCTTGGCTATTGCCCTGTTGCCGATAAGTTTGAATGAGAGCGAAACTGCGAGCAAACTTATTTTACCTTTTGTGCCTTTCTTTATCGCTGATGCTCATGGCAGCCGTGGCGCTGTGAATCGACTAGCTTATGTGAAACTGGTTTACTTTTGATTTTCAAGTTATGTGGCAAGAAAAGTCCAGTTAGGAGTTTATAACGCCAATAGCTCTAACTCGAGCAAATGCAAGACCGACTGCATTCCATATGCTTGTTCTCTCTGTCACAGTTTTTCTGTCTTTCTCCTCATCCATATTTCTCTCTTTTGTGTTTTATTCTGTCTTACTCTGGATCAAAGTCTGTTGAGAAAAGAATAAGTGCTGGTCTCTAAAAATGAGACAAGTGCTGGTCTCTAAAAATTAGACAAATGCTGGCAGGCCCGGCCTGTAACCACCAGCTCAAATTAAGCACTGCAGTAAACTGGACCTATAGTCAGCATACAACTGACCCAGATTCAAAACAAATTACAGCATTCATACTATCTGAAGGGGCCTATCAATTCACAAAAGTGCATTTCAGGCTTACAACAGCTACTTCTGACTTCCAAAGATAATGTATTAATGAAATATTAAGAAAATAAACACATATATAGTACTTCCAAGGTGACATCGTTATGCATACAGAAGACAAAAGGTAAGACAATAAAACATTTGATTAAAATACTGGATATATTAGAGCAAGCAGACTTTAATTTAAAGAAAGAAAGAAAAATGTAAATTCAACTTGGAAGTGGTGGCATATATAGGCCATGCATTATCAGGGCAAGGGATTAAGCCCAAGCAAGATTTGTTGAGAGCAATAACAATGGTACCTGAACCAAAGAACAAAGAAAAATTATGACCATATGTAAGATCAAATTAATGCTATTCAAAATGTGTCTGTCACTACAGCGCCATGACAGAAGCATTGAGGAATTCATTACTAACTATTTGAATCGGTAGATGAACAAAAGGAAGTTTTCCAGAACATCAATGAACAAATTTTGAAAGCAAAAAGCCTAAGGCATTCAACACAAAAAGAAACCAATAGTGACAGTAGATACTGACAACTATGGCTTAAGGGCAGCATTAACACAAAAGGGTGAACATAAGGAAAACAAGTAATAGCATTTGCATCAAGGAGGCAAGTGGAAGGAAATATGTGACAACTGAGAAGGAAAGACTTGCATGCTTCTGGGTAGCTCCAAATTTCAGAATGCAATTGTGAGGCAGAAAGTTGTTCTATGAACAGAACACAACCTGTTATTCATGGTATTAGAACAAGAAGGTGCAAACAAAGCCTAAGCAAGGCTTTTGTCTAGAATGCAACAGTACTTGTACAAAGTAGAATATTTGCTAAAATGTGAGAACTGGCTACCAAACTACCTCTCTCGACCAGCAGACACAACCAAAGGGGGCAAAGACAGAAAAGAAGAAAGTTAAACATTTGTAGCAAGTGAGTAAGAAATGAGATGAGAATGAACACATGCAAAAGAGGAATAGCTTGAATTAAAAAGCTAATCATGGTGAAAAATACTAAGCACGGTTGTAGAACAGATAAAAATACAGAATGATCACTGCAAGGAAGGATACTGGAAAATTAAAGAGGAATTGTCAATACAAGAAGATTTGATACACAGTAGAAGCAAACTAATACGCTAACATGACTAAGTCCAGACTTCACTGGGTCAATGTGTGCTTTGCAAAAGGATGTGAAGTATGCAAAAGAGATGGTAAAATAGGAAGGCAGGTGGATGGAAGTGAAAAGTTTAGGACAGATAAGACTAGTGTATTTGCATTCATTAAATAAGTATTTAGAAGAGAAGGAGTACCACAAGAAATTGTTATAAAAAAGTGAGGTACAACTTACATGACAACAACAGCAAATGAAAGAGTAATGCAAAACAGTATCAAACATAGAAGAACAACACCTCAATACCTATAAATTAGTGGAACAGTGAATTAAATTAAAGGAATGGTAAAAGGAACCATCCACATGTCAAACGCAAGCAATAAAGACATAAGAAAATCTCTTTGTGTAATGCTCTAGGCTCATCAAAGTATTCCAAATTCATGAAAGGGCACAAAACACATAACCAAAAACTGCAGACAAAAGTTATGGACAAAAGAAAAGCAGAGAAACAACCAACAGCAGAAAAACTTGAAGATTTCTACAACATTAGAAAGCTTTCAATGGCCGAAAATAAACAAAACAAAGACAATTTTAAAGAGAGGATATAGGCAGGGTGAAATTACACAGAACACAGAGACAAAGGATACACAAATACTGAACGCCAAGAACCATAAGGAAAAGATGTGGGTCATGGTTAGAGTTTGATGATGGAGAAGGGTGGAATGTATCTAAAATAGAATTGTATAAGAAAGCAGGGAAAGTCAGGAAGGAACTACAGAACAGATGAGCATAGAGCAGTGGTTTCCAACCTTTTGACTTCTGTGGACTCCAACTTTAACATTACTCGAACTCAGGAACCCCCACTGAATCATTATTGGAATCTGGGGACCCCCTAGTGAGTCATTACTGGAAGCCGGGGATCCACTCTAACATTGTTGATTATTTAAAACGTGAAGCAATGCACAAAAAAGACAGAAATAAGCATTTATCAAATATATACACAAATAACACACACTTTTCTTCATTTGCAAACAAATATAAATAAAAAATGTAATTTTACAGGAACGTTGGAGTGTTTCTAAATTCAACTGAAGCTACACATCGGCCATACTACATTCTGTTTGATGCATCTGCACTGCTCCCACGAATCAATCTGAGGATACTAATTTAATTTTTAGCCTCTAATTTCAAAGTCCTAGACATTTACGGTGCGTTTAAAAAAATTAAATTGTACATTTAGGCACTTCATTTACATACACTTTATTGATCTTTTAATATATTTAATTTTCTAAGCAGTTGAGGATCCCCTGAAGATGCTTTGCAGACCCCCCCCCTCCCCCCCCCCTCCCCCCCCCGTGGTCTCCAGCCCACAGGTTAGGAACCATTGGCACAGAGAATTTGACTACTATCCTGCAATGTCTATATTCCATAGGACAAGTTTGTGTCAATAAAATAAGGAAGAACCAAATGTAGAGACATCCTCAAAGACATCTAGGGGTAAATACTAGACCCAAGAGGACAATATAGGAATCTGGACCGCTGAAAAATGGAAGGATTGCTTATGTATTAATCAGTGCTCCCATGCCAACAGTGCCTTTCTTTTTAATTTTGACATGAGGAACATGAGTAGGGATGCTATGCATTTCTATTATTTCACGTGCCACTTAGCGCTGTATCGTTTCAAAGGTCATATAACACCAGGACTGAGGTAGCCGAACAGATGGGAGGTTGCGGTAGCGACTGTGTGGGTAGCCGGTTTCCTTTGGGGGACCAAGATATTATATTTGACTTATTAACTCTAAATATAACTTACTCCTCCTTGCGCCATGCGTTCTTTGCAGGGTCCTCTGTGAGGTGGGCATCGCTGCAGAGCAGTAGGCCTTAAGCCCGGGGGCCCAACACCAACCACTACATGAGCCTGTCATCTCCGTTTACCACAACGCTTAAGGTGGCGCCGAGGCATTGAGTGCCTGGTTCCAAACAAAGGTACAAAAGAACAGTAGTGTATGACTAGCGAACTGCGTCACGTATTGCAATACTTTAGGCACACTCCATTTGGATTACCAGACGGATGACTCCACGTAATAAGGAACAACTTTTTTTCATGTAACACTCCAGGTTCAGACAGCTGTAGTTCAGGTTAGCTTCAGTTCAACCAGTCATAGAATACACGGCATCTAGAATTTACCATCTGGAATATGATGTCCCTGGAGTGATGGATTGGTGCCATTTATGATGAATTGGTACGTACATTGTGACGCTCGGTATATGTATAGTGTGCCCAAACTAGAGAGCTTCTGTCAAAAAAGTCTGACACTAAACATACTGTTAGAAGGGAATGTGTACATAGTGACCACGGTGTCCCACCAATGACAATTTAGCACTCACTGCGAGATAGTGTTTCCATTCATACCAACATTTTAGAAGAAGGACGATTGAGAATTTAAAACAATAATCGGGAGAATGTATTTCCTCCATCGTCTTCTATTTGACGCAGAAGCAACTTCAGGCGGGAGACAGCCAAAATAAGGCCATTGTAGCTTTACAAATAGGGAGTCTCGCGCTTGAATTGGGTGTATTGCCATATTCGTGTTTCACTGACAGGGTGTCTGACAACACAGCCGGTCTTAGGCAGACTTTAGTGCTGCATCAGAGTACATCGTCTGGCCAAAGGTAGATCTGCCTCTCCTTCCTGCTGTTGCCTCCCTCAACCCAACCCACTCACCCACACTGTATTTAAGTGTAACGCTCTAGAAGTTTCTTAGTGCCACCTTCCGCCCCTCCCTCTTGCCTAGACTCACCCCAAGTGCCTGTTCTGCGGACACCTTTCTGGCGTGGACAGAAGCATACAGCTCCTGGTTTGAACAGCTCGCTCTCAAAGTGGCCTTGTGGATGAACTTCGCCACTGTGCATTAAGCACGAGATCGCACCAGGACACCCGCGCACAACGGAGGGCAGGCCCCTAACACTGTTTTCCATCAGCAGGGGTAGAAGCGCGGCTGGTGCCAAGCATGGGAAGCCCCACCCCTAGCCCCCCCCCATTGGTTGAACTATAAGCTGTAGGCGGATACCTGTGTGCGCAGACATTGCCCAGCTACCGGATCGCCATTGGACGAGAATGAAACGGGGTGGGTATTTTATGTGTAAGTCCTGCCCGCCATATCAAGCCCTGTCCCATCCTCACTGGTTGAGGGGCCGGTCATAATTGACATAATTGAGGGGGGGGCAGGGGGTCGTTCTGAATTCTCTTCTTGTCCCAGAAGGGTTATACCACTCGTCCTTTAAGGTATATCTTCTTCCATGTGGCGGTGAAGATGGTGCAACGCATAATACGCATCGTGGTATATGTGACAAACAAGTCACGTGGCATTGATGCCTTTTTAATATCTAGGCCGTATGGGAAAGCAACTGGTCAGCACTATAGTAACTAAAGTGGCTTGTTTGATACAGCACTTTGAGTCGGTTCTGGTCTGGTAGGGGAGGATAAGTAGGGCTACCAGGCGTCCTGAATTTGCAGGGGCTGTCTCAGTTTTTACCCTGGTTTCAGAAGTTCTAGTGAAAACAGCGGAAGGCACGTTTATATGTATTCCAAAGCAGATCCATTTAGCAGATCTTACCAGAAAGCATTTTAAGAAGCAGGTATTACACTGGGTTAAAAACTGCATTTTATTTATTTTCAGTACCTCGCCTGTGTTTCTATGGGGGCTTGGGGAGAGGGGGAGGGCAGATGGGGGGGGGGAGGGGCTGTCAAGGGCTTGCCCGGGCTGATCAGGCGTCGGTGGTAGAATCCACCACCTCAATTATAGTGATTAGTTAAGGGTGTGGAAGGCCTCTTTGGCCATTTTGTCACACCCCGATATATAAGCGTTTGAGCCCCCCCTTATTTATTTATGTGGTTATTTGTTTATTTCGTTTAGGGTATTGAGTTTAGTGGGTTTCCACTGATTTTATGGTTGTGGGTTGATGTTGAGTTTTTGTTTAGATGTTTTCATCGTTTTAATAGGTCAGGTCAAGTAGTTCATTAGGTAAATGTTTTGTGTTATTCTGCTGCTGGTAGGCAGGTCTGGTTTAGGTGGGGTTTTTACAGACATGCTTTGGGGGGAAGGGTACAGATGCACAAAGATGAGAGGTTAGGGATTTTTGAGAAGGAACAAAAGGGAGGAAAAGGCAAGGGTAACTACAGAAGGTGGACAGCAGGACAGATGGGTCCTGGATTGGTCAGGTCAAGGTGGGGATGGGAAGGGGGTATTGATGAGAGGTAAGTTTATTAGAGGGTAGGGGTGGGGTTTAGGAAGTTACATGTATTAGTGAGGAGGGTTAATTTTGTAAGGCTTAATGCCAAGGTTATTGTTTCTGCCAGACCTGTTCTATTAAAGCAG
Organism: Pleurodeles waltl; assembly: GCF_031143425.1. Lineage (NCBI taxonomy): Eukaryota > Metazoa > Chordata > Amphibia > Caudata > Salamandridae > Pleurodeles > Pleurodeles waltl. The sequence goes on along the minus strand of NC_090442.1, from coordinate 835,303,749 downwards.
CCTTTTACCCCTAAATGGTGAGTTGTGGTTTGTACGCCTTTTCGCCCAATGTTAATAGACAATGTCATTATGTGCCCTTCGGTTGATTGTAAATTTCTCATAATTTTGTGAAATGTCCCAGTTTTTGGTTTTCAAAATCTGGTCACCCTAATTGTAGGCAGTAGAATGCAGGCCCTGGAGTGTTTCAGGTGTCTAGGGCATTCAAAACGTGGCAGTCTTTGGAACACAGCTCCTGCACTGCGCGTTGCATCTTCTGACGTGCAGATAATTGTGTGTAAAATCTGGGTAATGTTCAATGATGCTCAGAACTTTGAGTATTTCACGGATACCAATATTTGTGCACCTCCGATTTTTTTTGACATTTGATAGGTTTTAGTCACAACAGTTTGGGCTGTCCACAAAAGCCTAAGGCCACAGCCGTCAAAAGTCATGTGTGCTTGTCAACCTACTTAGTACCCTAACGTTGCCACGAATAACCCAAAATGTGTTAGTTTGTTGTGTTATATATGTATGTAGCCTATATTGTTATTAAATATGAAGAAAGACTATTTTACAATAATCATATTCAAGAGAAGTTTTCCTTGAGCGCATGTCCAGTAGTGAATTACTTCAGTGTTCTCTCAAAGTGAGGAAGATGATAAATACTGAAGTAAAAGCAATTGGCCATGTATTGCACAATTTGGGATTTGAGCTCAGGATGAGTACTGTGCAGTCCAGATACTGAAGGGGTACATCCTTCTCTGTGTAACACCAAAGGTCAAAACTTTGTGTTCAGTTATTCAATTATTGTTATTGATTTAGTGTTAGCACATTGAGATCAATAAATTGACATCACATGATAAACCAAGCTCATACTATATGCATATATAAATCTGGGCAAAGTCATGCTATTTAAAGCTTGTGCTTTTTCTGTTTGGGAGATTTCACTGAAGATCAAAAAGAGTGACATACCATGTCTGTCCCAAATCATGCTGCACTTGACAGACCTTGCCTTGAAGAGCTGTAACATAAGGAGCAAACACGGGGGGCCTCCGGGAACTTTTTGTTTCTAGTTTTTGCTTGGACAGCATATGCAGAGTCTCTTCAAGGCCTTAATTTTCTCTGAGTGGGCTTAGAGACTGCCTGTTGCTTACCTTTGGCTTCATTTTCACTCTTATTTGCTTGCTCACGTCTTATTGGTCAGCTGCTGCAGGATTGTGTTTGTCTCCCCCCTGCAGCATGGATGCATTACTTGTAGCTTTCCACTTCTCCTTTTTTAGGCACTACTTTTTTCTTTCTGTCTGAGCTTTCTACAAGAGTTTTTCTTTTTCAGCTGGCTCTCTCTGTGTAATTCTCCTTCCCCTGTTCATGTTGGATTGCCCCACTTCCGTTTTCTATGTTGGCTTGCAGTCCCATCCATTGTCCGTGTTGCCATACAGATCATAAATTACCTTACAAATTAACATGCAAATTATATCATGCCACATAAAATACTTACAACAAAGTGAAACTTAGGGCCAGATGTAGCAAAGGGTTTTTCCCATTCTGTGTCAATGGGAAAATTTCTTTGTACATACGGCCCTTAATTCCTTATTTCCAACTAGTCTCATCCATACTATGGCATGTATACCATTTAGATCTTGTCTCAACCAGCCTGCTGTGCTGGACAGATGTATAGAGAGACCTTATAAGATTTACAGGATACACACAAGCATTTTATCTCATGTTCAAATGGCCAATTCATATTTCAACATGCAAAATTGTAATTTACTGTAAAGCGAAGCTATTCTATTGGTTGGGGCGTGCACAAGTAAGCCCATGTGCTTACAAATACGTCAAAGTCAAATGTATACATTCTGGCAACCTGGCTTTTGCCAAAACAGTTAGACAAAACGGATGCTGTACTTTTCAGATAACACATATTACTGTCCCAGGCCTCAAAAAATCATAAAAATGTTACTAGACCTGCAGGCCGAGTAGCTTGAATAATCTACTCGACTTAACTGTAATGTACTTGACCCAGAAACAGGTCTCAAATTGTGTTATCCTAGGAAAATATCATATTTTACAGCCACCTTTTTCTTCATTCTCACATATGAGTGCGCCTTCAAATATGTGAGTTCAACATTTCGTCTGTAAAAAAAAAAATCCTCTTTTGTTTGATTAAATACACTAAACGCTCACTCCATGTATAATAAATCTAGCCCGCATATAGGGTACACATGATCCATGCATGACTTGCCTCTTAGATTACTAATAGTTTTGCCATGCCAGGAGTGTTTCTTAGTTTATGTTTAAACACTCACTTTTAATAAATATATTACTAAAGCATGATGTGGTAGCGCACTGTCAATTACAGAAAGTAAATTCCCTGGAAATGTCCAACAACCTTCCCACTAACTTGCAGCTTTATTGATAAAAACTATATAGTGTATTAACAATAATCTGTGAAAATTGGGTTTCAGAAAACATTTATAATTTGTACATCACCAAGTAAAGTGTGCTGACTTTTTTTTCATCTTATTAAAATATTGTTTTTATCACACAGAAGTACAAAAATGATCTTTCACAGCTACTGAAATATTTTAAAATGTTTATAAAGTTGACTTAGTTATATAAATGTTGTGTTAGGAAAAACCTGATACCAAAAGCCTTTCATTTCACAAATGTCAGACAGCTCACCTTACAAAATCCTTGAACTCTGCAGTCACAAGGAAAATTATTTGCATTGCAGGAAGACAAGCTGACTTTTGACCTCTGTCTCTGAACACAGAGCAAATGTGACAAGAATAAGATTTAAAGGCATCTTAATTGCTAATTCAGTTTCTGACTGAACAGAACACCTGTTCATTGTCCACTCGCCAGGGAGTAGGATCTAAAAATAGCTTGACCTCATAAAATAAAACTCCCCATAGCAAGTGGTTGAGTGGATTTTTCGAGTCCTGTGTCCCTACTGTAGATGATAAATGCATTAGGAGCCAGGAGGAAAATGTAAAACTATAAAGCAAATTCAAGTACATAACAATGGTCCTACTTGTAGAGGACTATATTCATGACCTGTTATTTGGCTACTGCAAAAAGAAGAGATGATGTACGGAATGCAGAACAAATCAAAACATTAATCCCAGTCACAGATCTGAGTTTAATCCATCAGTTTATTTGCCTGCCATGCCATTCCAGTTTGGAGCCATATGCAAATCAGTCTTGAACTTGTCCCCCATGGGAACAGTCCAGCTCGAACTGCCAGGCCAGGTCCTCCCTGGACCAGAAACAAGCATCCTGGGACCAGTTTTGGGTTACCACCCCTCTTCAGCCAGGCTAGCTTGAATCTGGTGGCATAGGTTGCACTGGACCCACGTCTGGGCATACCTTTCCCACTTAGGGCAACACATGCAAAAAGAACAGATGATGGACGGAATGCGGAACAAAACAAACATCCACCCCAGTCACAGATCTGGGTTTAATCCATCAGTTTTTTAGCGTACCATGCCATTCCAGTTTGGAGCCATATGCAAATCAGTCTTGAACCTGTCCCCATGGGAACAGTCCAGTTTGAACTGTCCGGCCAGGTCCTCCCTGGACCAGAAACAAGCATCTTGGGGCCAGTTTTGGGGTATCACCCCTCTTCAGCCAGGCTAGCTTGAATCTGGTGGCATAGCGAACACTGGACCCATGTCTGGGCATACCCTTCCCACTTATGGCGATAAATGTAAAAAGAACACATGATGGACGGATGGCGGAACAAATCAAACATTCACCCCCAGTCACAGATCTGGGTTTAATCTATCCGTTTTTTTGCTTGCCATGCCATTCCAGTGTAAATCATTTATTTTTTATTTTTGGTAAATCTTTTTATTTAACACCGCGTGGCATACAATACATGTAAACAACGGAAATTTGACATGATATGTAGTGAACGGGTGAGACAGAGTCCAATGTCTTTCCAGGACCTTTTGCCCACGGATCCCTTCTAGTGTGCTTCTACCTACCCTCATCCCGCCAAGAGTAATAAATCCAATCTCTACCTCCTTTGTGGCTATTTCACTTTTCCCGGCCCCCTCCTCCTTCTCACGTACCCTGGGTTGCATTCCATTGTGCCCAGATTTTGGCCCATTTTGCTGGACAACCCCTGCTTTTATAAACCACTCTCTCAAACCCGCAGCACCAGTCCATATCTTCCACCCAGTCCGCTCCCCTCGGTCGGTGGGGAGCACCCCATGCCCTGGCCACATTCCTCTTAGCCACCCCTGTTGCCAACCTCATCCATACCATTTGAGTTTTTTTCCCACCCCTTTTCTCCTGGGATTCACAAGAGTAGCAACTTAGGGTCCATCGGGATCGAGCCTCCCACCACTTGGGACATCCCGTCCACCACTTCTTTCCAAAACAACTGTATCTGGGAGCAGGACACTAGGATGTGATAGAATGTCCCTGGCATCTCACACTCTCTCACACATAGATCCAATTGGGTGCGCCCCATTTGCTGCAGTCGCACCCTGGAGAGATAGGACCTGTGCAGTATTCAAAACTGCACCAATCTAAATAGGGTCCGAATTGCAATTTCTCTAGTGCTTTTCAACGCATCGGCCCAGTCATCCTCATCTATGGGACCTACGTCCTCCTCCCATGCCACCCGCAGTCATTCATTTGGATTCTCTCACACATAGATCCAATTGGGTGCGGCCCATTTGCTGCAGTCGCACCCTGGAGAGATAGGACCTGTGCAGTATTCAAAACTGCACCAATCTAAATAGGGTCCGAATTGCAATTTCTCTAGTGCTTTTCAACGCATCGGCCCAGTCATCCTCATCTATGGGACCTACGTCCTCCTCCCATGCCACCCGCAGTCATTCATTTGGATTCTCTCACACATAGATCCAATTGGGTGCGCCCCATTTGCTGCAGTCGCACCCTGGAGAGATAGGACCTGTGCAGTATTCAAAACTGCACCAATCTAAATAGGGTCCGAATTGCAATTTCTCTAGTGCTTTTCAACGCATCGGCCCAGTCATCCTCATCTATGGGACCTACGTCCTCCTCCCATGCCACCCGCAGTCATTCATTTGGATTGGGGGAGTTGTTGGATAGCTTCCTATAAATTATTGAGATTCCTTGTTTCGGTAGCGGCACAGCAAGGATCCTATCTTCAAGTAGTGTAGTGTCTTGGATTTGTTTCCCAATGTGTATGTGGCTGTGCAGCGCGTGGTGCAGTCGCAAGTAGTTGTATCTTTCTGTCTCCTGTAAGGCAAATTCATTGTCCCTCCACACATCTCCCAGATGTTCTATCCCAATCAAGGCACATCTAGAGCACCCCTGTAATGCACTCACTTCCTTCAGGAAGTCCCAGTCCAGAGTGGGACACGAGCCGACACCACCCCCTCCTCCCCACGGTAGCGGTTTGCCTCTCTCCATGGCCGCACCACCGCCAGTGTGTAGGTTGGTAAGTCCTGGGTCCTCCGCCAGCAGTATAGCAACCCCTCATAATCCAAGGCACCCATTGCTGTTCTATCGACCCGGTCCTGTGAAGGCCCAATCATTGATCACCACCAGTTGGGTCGCCCAGTAGTACATCCGGGCGTCGGGAATAGCCAGTCCGCCATCATAGACCCCCCTCTCAAGCTTCCTCAGCACTTTAAGGGGGTTCCCCCTCCCCACAACAGCGACCTAAGGGCCTGATCGATTTTCCAAAAGACCCCTTTGGGGATTGGCACCGGGTTGTTCTGAAACACATAGAGCAGTCTGGGTAGTGTCATCATCTTATACAAGGTTGCCCTACCCAATGTCAATGGTAGTTGTCACTAGTGTTCTACATCCCTCTCCAAGGTGTCCACCTGTGGGGTCAGGTTCACTCGGAGGAATTCTTGCAGGTCCCTGGTAATGTATATCCCCAAGTATTTGAAACCATCAGGTGCCACAGGAATGTCTTCCCAGAGGAGCATCAGGTCTGTCTCCCCCGTCAGAGGGTACAGTAGGGATTTGTCCCAGTTAATGGTTCACCCGGAGTAATCTCCAGTAGTGCAGAAGATTTGTAGGAGCCTTTCAATGGAGCCGGCCGGATCCATGATATACAGTATTATGTCATCTGCATAGAGAGAAATACGCTCCTCCCATCTTTCCCCACCCGGGATGCCCTGGACCAAAGGGTCCTGCCGGACCTAGGCTGCCAGCGGTTCCAAGGCCAGTGCAAACAGCATAAGGTAAAGTGTGCATGCCTGCCTCGTACCCCTCTGCAGTTCAGAACTGTGGGAGCTCACCCCATTTACTCTCACCCTCGCCAGTGGCTTCTGATAAAGCAGCTTAACCCAGTGTCAACACCAGGACAGTGCGCGCTCTACGGGCATCTAGAATGCAAAAACCCAACACTCGCAAGATAATGTAATTTATGCATTGTGATGATATGTTATTGTTTAACCTTTTGCATTGCAGAATTCCATCCAAAAGATTCATTTTTAAGGTGCTTACAAATACTGTACATTTGCAATGTATTGCTGCAGACATTCAGAATGTGTTAGGGTGTGGTCCCTTTCCAGGGCCTTCTAGAGACTTTCCCTGCAACCTGCCTGGGCGTGGTTCTAGGCTGGGCCAAGACTCTATAAAAGAGAGTCAGCCCAACTTCCAGTGCTCACTATTCAGAGGTCCCGGTGCAGAGCAGCAGCTTCTTCCTGAGCTCCTGTCCTGGCGGCCTATTTGGATTTTCCAGTCTTCTGCACTCATCTCTCATTGGTGATCACTGTTTCCAGGCGGTAAGACGGTGTTTGGACATTTCCCAACACCGTAATTGAGAATTTTCATATTCTTGATTTTAATTCTTAAATGAATAACAGATTACTTGTGTGCTGCCATTTTTTGACATTTGTATCCTGGTTTGCAAATAGGGAGGACGCGCAATTAATTCCATAAAGATTTGACTTCGTTATTACATTGTTGTTCATTGCGCGCTGATATTTCTTGACATTTACATGATGTTTTACGAGTTGGCAAGACGTGCAACTCGTTTCATGAGCATTTAACTTTGTTGTTCATTGCGCGCTACCTTTTCTTGACATTTACATGGTGGCATTCGAATCGGCGAAACACGCGATTCACTTCTCGTTTGTAATTCATGCTGTTCATTGTGCGCTACCATTTTCTGGCATTTACATGGTGGCATTCGAATCGGCAACACGCGCGATTCTTTCCTTGAGTGTTTTTTCATGTTATTCATTGTGCGCTACCATTTCTTGGCATTTGCATGGTGGCATTTGAATCAACAAGACGCGCGATTCTTTCCCTGAGTGCTTTTCATGTTGTTCATTGTGCGCTACCATTTCTTGGCATTTGTATGGTGGCATTTGAATTGGCAAGACGCGCAATTCTTTCCTCGTGTATATGTAATGTAAATTACTGTGCGCTACTATTCTAAGACATTTTCTTGGTAGCATTTCAAGTTAACACGTTGCATGATTTATTCCTTGAATCTACGTTGTGTGATTTCATGGTGCACAATCCTTTATGGTGTTTAATACTCATATAAAAATCTGCAATGTGCGCAATTCACTTCCCAATGTTTTTTCTGAGATGAACACAACAATACCAGAGTTCTAGATGTAATGCTGTGTGTTCCTGATATATATTCTTAAAAGGAGATTCATATGGTTGTTTAGAAATTGCTCAGAGTGTTTCCTGATTCTCATGCTAAAGAAAGTACTCGAATCTGAAAGTCCTATTTAACTTTTCCTGTTTCCTCCTCAGGCATTCGGTCATCTAAAGCCTAGTCAGTTTTAGGACTATTTTAGGGTTGTTCATGTTTTTTCGGAAAAGACGAAGCTTAGAGTTGTAGCATGGTACTGATTTCATGAGATATAATTTTGATGTTGTGTTTTAACCTTTTGCTTCCTACAGGTCTCCTTCCCAGCTGTTCCCGTCCTAATCCCCTTTTCCCCACTTGGACTCTCTTAGACTCTGTGATAAATCTAATCAGAGTATTGGAGCTGTCATGTGGTGGAAGTGTTTGGAACGTGCACAGACCCCGAGGATCTGGTGACTCTGACACCCAGGCACAGAACCGTGTGCCGATCCCCAGCTTACAAAGTGTCACGAACATATAGCCCCACTCCAGACTGTCGAATGCTTTTCTTGCAACCAGGGCCAACAATGCTGCGTGGGTGCCCCCCAGCGACCACATCATGTGAAGCATCCCGTACAGTCGACGGATGTTGAGCCAGGTGCTTCTCCGGGGCATAAACCCCTATTAATCGGTGTGTACAATGGAAGTGATCACTGTTTGCAGCCGGGTGGCCAACACCCGCCGCCACGTTCAATAGAGATATGGGCCTATATGACGCACAATGCGTTGCCGGCTTCCCCTCCTTAGGAATGACCACTGTAGTTTCTGTCCTTTGATCTTCTGGCAGTTGCTGCACATTTAGCGCCTCGAGGTACATTTATGTCAGATGTGGGGCTACCCTGCTTTTCAGCGCCTTGTAGAGCTCCACTGGGAGCCCGTTCTGGCCTACTGCCGTTCCCACCTGTAGGGCACCAATTGCCTTCCCTATCTCCTTAGTCGTTAGCTCACCCTTAAGTGACTCCCTTCCTACCTCAGTGAGGGACAGCAGGGCCATGTCTTTAAGCAGGTCTGCACAGTCGTCACCTGTCGTAGGAGTCTTTGTGGAGTATAGCTTCTCATAATAGCAGGCAAAAACCTCAGCTATTTCTGGGCTCGATCTTTTAGATCCACCCGATTCATCCATTATCTCACTTACCCCTCTTTGTTTTTGGTCTCTGCAGACTAGCCACGCTAGCAGTTTACTTGTCTGGTCCCCAGTGTCATATAACCTTCTTTGCGTCACCTGGGCATATTTCCTAGCCTCGTTCTCCGCCAGCTCATGTAGTCCAGTTTGCGTTGCTGTGAAACGCCGGCGGAGTTCCTCTGATCTGTCCCCTGGTAGTTGGGCCTCTAATGCTCCTACTTCCCTCTCTAGGGCTTCGATTAAGAGCGTTTTCTCCTTTTTCTTTCCCCCTATCAGGGCCTGGGCCTGTCCGCGAAGGACCACCTTAAATGCCTCCCCTAATATGCATCTGGAGGACACCAACCCCACATTTTCTTTAAAGAGGACTGTCCCTTCCCATAACTGTTCCCCAATTACCTGGTCCCTCAAGTACCATGGATCTATTCTGGGTATGGTGGCATAGTCACGCTTCCGTCCCTTTAGAGATATCACCACTGGCGAGTGGTCTGAAATTCCTTGCATCCCATGCCTGGCCTCCCTAAAGTGACCTATGTATCGGCTATGTGTGTATATGTGGTCTATCCTGGAAAAACTGCCATCTGGGGCGGAGTAGTATGTGTATGCCCTTTCTCATGGGTGCAGCGCCCTCCAGATGTCTACCAGTCCCATCGCCTCTACAAACTATTTCAGTGCCCCCCGTGAAGGGTGGAAGATTTAGGCGGTCATTACAACATTGGTGGTTAAAGCCGCTTACCGCCGTGCACAAGACCGCCAACACACCGCCGCGGCCGCAGAAAAACGCCACAGCTATTATGACCCACATTTCGGAATCCGCCAAAATTCAGACACCCACACAAGTCCACCACACCAAAGGTCAGTGATAAACTGGTGAAAACAAAACCTCCACCGTCACGCCAACAGAAATACGCCCACACTATCACGACACACGAATCCACGCAGCGGTCATTCAACCGCGGTATTCCATTGGCGGTACACACCGCAGCGCTTAAAATACACACACTTTTACAAAACATTACCACATGGGACAATTCCAAATACACACACCTGATACACATACACACACCACTCCCACACACCCATTACAATATAAAACACACACCCACATCACCCACAAACCCCCACGACCAGAATCACAGAGAGAAGGCCAGAGAGAGACACCACCATCAACAAACTAGCATCCACAGGCACACAACACCATCACCCACACAACTTCCACGCACCTCACACAACACACCACTACATATCACCACACTTATCACCACACACTCCACCCCACACATCACCTACACCACCCCATGGCAAGGCAAAGACACCCCAGGTTCTCGGAGGAGGAGCTCAGGGTCATGGTGGAGGAAATCGTCCGGGGAGAGCCACAGCTAATTGGAGCACAGGTGCAGCACACCTCCATTGTAAGGAAGATGGAGCTATGGCGAAGAATAGTGGACAGGGTCAACGCAGTGGGACAGCACCCACGAAATCGGGAGGACATCAGGAAGCGGTGGAACGACCTACGGGGGAAGGTGCGTTTGTGGTCTCAAGACACTACCTGGCAGTTCAGAGGACTGGCGCGGACCCCCAACTCCTCCCCCACAACTAACAACATGGGAGGAGCAGGTCTTGGCGATTCTGCATCCTGAGGGCCTCGCAGGAGTAGGTGGAGGAATGGACTCTGGTAAGTCAAATCTCAATTATTACATCCCCCACCCTACCTGCATGCTATCACATACCCCCACCCTCACCCCCAGCACCCCAACCCCTCACATATGTCCCAACATCACAAACCACCCATCCCAACACCAAGCCCTGCATGCAACAACAAAGCATGGACACCCATCAGTAAAGCATGCCCACTGCACATACCCATACACCCCCCTAAACCACCATCACACAAGCTCCCACACAGTAATGCAAGTACTGGGGTACACGGTCACCCACCCATTGCACACCATGACACACACAGATGTAATAACCATCCTTTTATACCCCTGCAGGACCCCTACCCAACATCACCGGACAGGAGGACAAGAGGCCCACAGTGATGACAGCACCTCTGTCCAACTGGATCTAGATGACCAGCCCGGCCCATCGGGGACCTCGGGACAGTCGGTTCCCATCACACAGTCACAGGCCACTACAGACCTTCCCCCCTCTGGAAACACCAGCATAGCAACCACCCAGCGGGCCCATACCTCCGTCCCCAGGACATGTCAATCAGCTGTGTGTCCACCCCTACAGGGAACCCAGGATAACCCACCACCCCTACAACAACAATGACCTGGGAGCAGTGGTAGTGGGCACACGGTCCAGGGGACGGAGGCCCAGGAACACAGCGGAACTGGAAGGGCTGCTGTGCGACAGGGGGCAGACAGGCCAAGGGAACCCACTCTCCACGAGGCCCTCTCCTCCATCATGGGAGCCTACCACCACTCCCAGGAGACGATGGCAACGGTACTGGCCAAGTTTCAGGAGACCCAGCGCCTGCAGGAGGAACAGTATATGGGCTTCAGGGAGGAACTCAGAACCATCAGCTCCACCCCGGGCACCATCGTAGGGGTGCTGAAGGAACTTCTGAACACCAGGAGGGACACTGTGGCACTACAAGGGGCCCCTGACACTAGCATGGACGATGAACTTCCCACCACCTCTGCCGGCGCTAGTGGACAGGACGTCCCGCCACAGGACCACCACACCAGCACCCCACCCCCTGCAGAGGGAGAACCACCCCGCAAACGGTCCCTGAGATCCAGGACAAAGACAGAGATAGATGCCAAGACCCCCGCCAAGAAATGAGACCACCCTGATTGTCATCCTACTGTCCCACTTTGTCACCCTGTCCATACTTTAACTGCCCCAGCTCCACTTCCTATGCCCATATGGGAAATGCACCTGTGAGACTAATAGACTGGACTCTGCCATGGACATTCCTCTGCCATCACCCCTCACCATTTCACTACCCCCTCCAATATTGAGCACTTAAATAAACACACTTAAAGCACAAAACAATCTGGAGTCTGTCTGTGATTTCGAAATAGTGTATTAGCAATTACAGTGACAAAATGCATTTTTAAATAGTAATGTCAACATACCTATGTCACACAGCTCTAGTCCATGAGGAATCTAAGCAGATGTCACACAGTGGGACCCACATCTGTGAAATCGTAAGGGAAAGTGACAACTCAGTGACCATACACTGGGTGAAAATGACAAACAGTAGAGAGGTAGTAGTGTTAAAGTACATGTAGTATGCAGGTTTGTATTCTTACCTGTGTCTCACTGGAAATATTGCAGGATCACTGAGTCCCTGTTGTGCATGTCTTCTTCCTCCGCTTCCTCGTCTTCACTGTCCATAGGCTCCACAGCTGCCACAACACCGCCATCTAGACCATCCTCCTGCAGAAAAGGCACCTGTCGTCGCAAAGCCAAGTTATGAAGCATACAGCAGGCCACGATGATCTTGCACACCTTCTTTGGTGAGTAGAATAGGGATCCACCTGTCATATGGAGGCACCTGAACCTGGCCTTCAGGAGCCCGAAGGTCCGCTCGATCACCCTCCTAGTTTGCCCATGGGCCTCATTGTAGCGTTCCTCTGCCCTTGTCCTGGGATTCCTCACTGGGGTCAGTAGCCATGGCAGGTTGGGGTAACCAGAGTCACCTGCAAATGGTGAGGGACAACTGTTAGACACACACTAACCTGTAGGGAGTAGGGATATCCCCAGACCCAGACAACCATTCCCACTGACTTGCTTCCAGGTGCTCAAATAATAGCCACACACGGTGCCTCTGGAGTTGACCCATCACATAAGGGATGCTGCTATTCCGCAGGATGTAGGCGTCATGCACTGAGCCAGGGAACTTGGCATTCACATGGGAAATGTACTGGTCGGCCAAACATACCATCTGTACATTCATGGAATGATAACTCTTCCGGTTTCTGTACACCTGTTCACTCCTGTGGGGGGGGGGGAGGGGAGGACCAAAGCCACATGTGTCCCATTAATGGCACCTATGATGTTGGGGATATGTCCCAGGGCATAGAAATCACCTTTCACTGTAGGCAAATCCTCCACCTGAGGGAAAACGATGTAGCTCCGCATGTGTTTCAGAAGGGCAGACAACACTCTGGACAATACGTTGGAAAACATAGGCTGGGACATCCCTGATGCCATGGCCACTGTTGTTTGAAATGAGCCACTTGCAAGGAAATGGAGCACTGACAGCACCTGCACTTGAGGGGGGATTCCTGTGGCATGGCGGATTGCTGACAGCAGGTCTGCCTCCAACTGGGTACACAGTTCCTGGATTGTGGCACGGTCAAGCCTGTATGTGATAATCAAATGTCGCTCCTCCATTGTCGACAGGTCCACCAGCGGTCTGTACACCGGAGGATGCCGACATCTCCTCTCATGTCCCAGCGGACGGTGCCTATGAAGGACAACAGCGAGCACAGAGTCAAACAACTCAGAGGTACGTACCGACAGTTTACACAGAACACCATTCATACACAAAAGGTGGCCTGTATGTGTGTTGAGTCTAGGCCTAGGTCTGTGTGACGCAGTTGAAAATGAAGCCATGTGGGCCCCTGAAATGGCGGCTGCCTGACCTGTAAAGTGGGACAATGGGATGTGAGGTAACAGCACTGGCGTTGTACACCGTCGCGGTCGAAGACCGCGGCGCAATGCTGCATTGGTTAACATTGGACCCTATGGGTCCCAGGAGCCAATGACCGCCATTTTCTATCACTTCAATCACTCGATACCTGATCTTCAACAGGAGAGGACCTACACTGCAAGTGCTGCTGTGACCTCGGTCTGGAAGAGACAATGGCTCGAGTGTCTGGGGAAAGGGCCCCTGCCTTCACATCGGAGGAGTTGGAGAAACTCGATGGGGTCCGCCCCCAGTACAAGCTACTCTACGGTCCTCCAGACAAACAGGTAAGTACACAGGGAGCATGTTGTATGGGCTATGCCTGTGTGGAGAGGCTGGATGTAAGAAGGAAGGGGGCAGAGTGCTGCGTGCATGAAAGAAGGTAAATGCATGTGCCACATGGCAAGGGTAGGGATGGGGGCCAATCAGTTTGACGGTGCAGTTGGTAATAACTTCTCTTTTTCCCCTGTACATTTCATGTAGGTCAGCGCCCACCAGAAGAAGATATTTGGCGTGCCATCACCAAGGACATCCGGATCCTGGGGGTCTACCACAGACGGAGCACCCACTGCCGGAAAAGATGGGAGGACATTTCCCGCTGGAGCAAGAAGACGGCGGAGGCTCAGCTGGGGATGGCCTCCCAATGTGGGAGGGGTGCCCGTCGCACCATGACCCCCCTGATGTTCAGGATCCTGGCTGTGGCTTACCCGGAGTTGGATGGGCACTTGAGGGCATCACAGCAGACACAAGGGGGTGAGTACACTCTCATTCTGCTGACTTTGCGTGCATTACGAGGTGTCTGGGTGGGGGAGGTGGGCTGTGGGTTTCCCTAGGCCAGGGCGAGTTCCGTAGGCAAGGCCCCTTCGTAAGGCAGGCCATGTGGCACCCCACCCCACCTCTGTAGATTGCCAAGTACAGCTATTCATGCCCCTGTGTCATCTATGTGTGCAGATGTCGTCCATAGCCTTGTAGGCCATTTCCCAGGAATTGAACAGTGGAGCCCAAGAGCGCGGCGTAGTGCAGGGGGCTTCTGTGTCTGTCGTGTCCGCCAACGGTAGCGGTAATGCATGCACTCAACATGTCTTTCTTCTGTCTTCCCCCCCCCCTTTTTGTGGTCTCCCTGTTCTTGTGTGCATTAGCATCATCAGGCGGAGGAGCAGTGGCACCGGAGCACGAGGGAGCTGCATCCCACATGGCCCTAGAGGGTGACACTACGGAGTCTGAATTCACCAGTGGGACGGAGGGCGAGGGGAGCTCCACGGCAGGGACAGGTGCTGAGACCAGCGACACGGACCCGTCCTCTGATGGGAGCTCCCTTGTGGTGGCGGCAACATCTGTGCCCCCCGCATCAACAGGAGCAGCCGCCACCCCCCCACCATCACCGCCCTCCCAGCAGCCCCTCAGACTTTGCCCCGTGCCCGCTCACCCACCAGGGTGGGCATTACCTTTGCCCCAGGCACCTCAGGCCCTGCCCCAGTCACCCCTGCTGTCCTCAGTGAGGAGGCCATTGACCTCCTCAGGTCCCTCACTATTGAGCAGTCTACCATTTTGAATGCGATCTCGGGTGTAGAGAGGCAGTTGCAACAAACAAATGTATTCCTGGAGGGCATTCATTCTGGTCAGGCGGCCCTTCACCGAGCTTTTCAGACTCTGGCCTCAGCACTGATGGCAGCCATTGTCCCCGTCCCTAGCCTCCCCTCTCCAACTTCCTCCACCCCGACCCAATCCCCTGTACCTCTGCCTATCCCAAGCACACCTACAGACCAACATGCACACACGTCAACACACAAGGGTAGCTCTAGCAAACATAAGCACCACACATCCCACAGGCACTCACGCAAGCATCACACACATGCAGACACACCAACATCCACTGCCTCCACTGTGTCCCCCTCCTCCTCATCTCCCTCCTCCCTCCCAGTCTCGTCTACACTCACAACTGCATGCACTACCTCTACAGCCACTATGTCCCTCTCCAGCACACCCACCACCACACCCCGCTCACGTGCAGTCACCACCCCCACTACCATTCACACGTCCCCTGTGTCCTCTCCAAGTGTGTCTGTAACACCCCCCCCAAGATACACAAACGCAGGCACACACCCACCCAACAGCCATCCACCTCATGACAGCCTCCAGCGCATGCACCTTCACCCAAAGTCACCAAATGTACACCTCCTACAGCTACCACCTCCTTCTCCACTCCCAAACCCCCTCCAGCTACCCGTCCCAGTGTGTCCAAAAAACTTTTCCTGTCCACCCTTGACCTCTTTCCCACACCTCCCCCACCCCGTCCATGTCATAGGTCCCGAAGTAGCACCTCAGCCACAACATCTCCGGGACCAGTGGTGCCTGTAGTCACTGGAATGTGGAGTGCACAGCACAGACAGTCCCCCACCTGTGAAGCATCAGAAGTTGGCCAGTGCCCGGCGGGAGAGGGGGAAGACTCCAGCCACCAAAGCCGCTCCCGGGGGTCCCGTTGGGAGTGTGGAGTCAGCTGTGACACCTTCCAAGGAGGGGAAGGGCCACAAGAAACCCGGCAAGTCTGGCAAGAGCAGCATGAAGGAGAAGACCGCCATCATCCCCGCTGCCCAGGAGGCCACCGCCAGCCCCATCCCAGCTGCCCAGGAGGCCACCCCCAGCCCCAGCCCAGCTGCCCAAGAGGCCACCGCCAGCCCCAGCTCAGCTGCCCAGGAGGCCACCGCCAGCCCCAGCCCAGCTGCCCAGGAGGCCACCGCCAGCCCCAGCCCAGCTGCCCAGGAGGCCACCGCCAGCCCCAACCCAGCAGCCCACGAGGCCACCGCCAGCACCAGCCCAGCTGGGCCATGAAGGAATGCCAGCAAAAGGCCCGTTGGGCCATAAAGGACCGCCAGCAAAAGGCCCGTTGGGCCATGAAGGACCGCCTGCAGCTGAGACCCTGCAATGTAGACAGCCATCTGAAGCACCGCTGAACAGGGCACCGCCATCTGAAGCACCGCTGAATAGGGCACCGCCATCTGAAGCACTGCTAGCCCATGAGCGGCAGGGGCACTGACGCAACTGGGTCTGTCACGGGGTGAATGATGCACTCTGGGCACCAGTCCCCCTCCAGAACCAGTGGGGATATCCATCCACTACTTCTGTCCTTAACAGGATGAAGCACTCTGGGCACCAGTCCCCCTCCAGAACCAGTGGAGACATGCATCTACTACCTCTGTCCTTAACAGGATGAAGCACTCTGGGCACCATGCCCCCTCCAGAACCAATGGAGACTGTCATCCACTACCTCTGTCCTTAACAGGATGATGCACTCTGGGCACCATGCCCCCTCCAGAACCAGTGGAGACTGTCATCCACTTGTGAGACTGTGGCTTTGCATTCCCCAGGATTGAACAGTGGGCAAACCACCCACTGTATAGACTTGTGAGACTGTGGCTTTGCACTCCCCAGGATTGAACAGTGGGGAAACCACCCACTGTATAGACTTGTGAAACTGTGGCTTTGCACTCCCCAGGATTGAACAGTGGGCAGACCACCCACTGTATAGACTTGTGAGACTGTGGCTTTGCACTCTCCAGGATTGAACAGTGGGCATGTGGCCCCCTCATGGATTTGGCGTTGTGCACTCAAGCGGCTGAGGTGCCCCCCCTTTCCCTCCCCCTGAGGTGCCTGTTTTATTGGTATCTGATGCCCCTGCAGTGTTCTCTCCGTCATGGTCGGGGATCTTGTGTGGGCATCACCCATACTGTGTGGTCCCAGTGTTCCACTGACTTTCTTTGTGCAGGACCTGGACTACTCTGCCTGGTATTTATTTTGTACTTTGTTTATATATATATATATATTTCTGACTACTTGTTTTTAATATATTCCGATGGTTACACTCATTTTCTTTGGTCTTTGCATTCTTCCGGGGGGGGTTGGGGGGTGTAACTATATTGTATCATGATGTATTAGTGTGTGTGTTGTGGTGGGTGAGGGTGGGGTTGTTGCGTGTGTGTGTCCCTGTTTTTTCCCTCCCCCTCCCCTGTGTCGTAGGTGCAGTACTCAACGTGGTCTTCGCCGCCGGCGTTCGTGCTCCTGGTAGAGGAGCAGGAAGACTATCGCAGGTAGGATTTGGAGATCCGGTTCCATGGTGTCCTCGTTCCTCGTGGAGTGTGTAGAGGTGAGCGTTTTCCCTTCGAAATTCCTGTTTCCGCCGTGTTTTTATCCATGGTGAATCCACACCGGAAAAGGTGGCGGATTGGCCTGTCATAATAGTGTGGGCGGTACATTGTCTTCCGCCTGTCTGTTGGCGGTGACCGCCGCGTTGTTTGTTTGTACCGCCGTGGCGGTCTGAGTTTTAAAGTGGCTGTCTTTGTTGGCGGTTTCCGCCACGGTCGTAATTGCACATTTTTTACTGCCGGCCTGTTGGCGGTCTTACCGCTGCTTTAACACCGTCTGCCAGGGTTGTAATGACCACCTTAGTCTGTCCGCCTCTGTGTCTGTCACCACGTTCATGTCTCCCCCTATGATGAGGATCCCAGCAGGCAGTTCCAGCATCTGAGTTCCAATGGCCGGCAACATTACCCCGTGCAAGCGCAGTGGGATGTACACTGAGCATATGTTTAACGTGAGCCCCTCCCATTGTCCTGTGATCACGGCAAATCGACCCATGGGATTTGCCCAGGAGTGCATTGGTGTGAAGGGAATTGTTTTTCCATAGCAGGATGCCCACCCCTCTGGCATCTGAGGAGTATCCTGCGTGTACCCCCAAGGTGTATCCGAATCTGTTTAATGCTTTATAATTATTCCCTCTAAGATGGGTCTCTTACACCAGGACTACGTCTGGAGCTGTATGCCTGAGAGATGCTGTAAAACTATTGTCCTCTTAATTCTACTCCCCAGCCCGTTAACACTCCAGGACATGATGCTCAGTCCATTATCCGCACCACTAGCCATCGTATGCAGTTGGGCTGGACGTTGTGTCTCGCTCCCCCCGTCATCAGCTCTCTTTCTCTGCGGTTGGGTGCCCTCTGTGAGCCCTGTCCCCCGAACTCAACTTGTGTATGCATGTGCCTACCAGTTAAACTTGTATGCTGCTCCTGTGGAACTTCCCTCCCTCCAACAAACCTCCTGTCCCTCCCTGCTGCCCTGCCCCACGGGACCCCAACACCAAGCTTCACAACTTGGCACAGTGCCTGTCACCCCAACCCCTTCAAACCAATTTGTGGGTGCGGTCTGTGAACCATTGCACACGGCCAGCCATAAGTCCCAGGCTCCTATCTGACCCTGTTCATTAATTGCTGTATGACCAGACTGATGGCAGGGGTCAACACTTAGTTTCACCCGAGGTCCCGGGCCGATGTCTCGCCTCCCACTTCAGGCGCAACCCATCTTGCCTCCTGTTGCTTGGCTCAAGTCCAGACACCCCTGGACTGATACACCCTCTGGGCTAGGCGTAGATTGGTCCCGCAGTCCACTTGTGCATTCAGACTGTCCTGAGGTTCTGCTCCGGAGCGGGCGGGATTTGGTTGGGAGCGTCTCAGAGTCCCTCTCTCTCGATCTCTCTCACCGTTCACGGGCCCCACGGCCTCACCCCTCCATCTTGTTCCAGCCCTCCATCCAGTCCCATGTTTCCTCCGGGGACTGGAAGATCCAGGGCTTGCCATCTTGCACAATTTTTAGTTTGGTGGGGAAGATCGTCATATATTTGATGTCCTTGGCCCTCAGGGCCCATTTGACCTCCTCAAACTGGCGTCTCTGCCTCTGGGCCTAAAGGGTAAAGTCCGGGAAGAAATGAATGAGTGCATTTTCCCATTTCAAATCAGCACTTGCTCTGGCTGTCTGGAGAATTGCATCGCGGTCTCTGAAGTTGAACTCTCTAGCGATTATTGTTCGGGGGGGCGCCCACCGGAGGTGGCCATTCTGGCACTCTATGTGCTCTTTCGATGGTGAAGTAGTTCGACAGGCGTTTGGGCCCCAGTTTGTGCAGGATAAGGTCCTCTACGAATAGTTCTTTGCTGTGTCCTTCTGCCCGTTCTGGGGCTCCAGTGATCCCGATGTTGCGATGGGCTATGCCCTCCTGGTCCTCCAACTTCACCTCCATCTCGGTCTGCTTCTTTGTCAGGCCTTGTACTTGCTTTTCTAGTCGTTTGTTTACAGCCTGGAGCCCACTGATCTGACCCTATGCTGTTGTGACCTTATCCGTGACCTTGTGAATGTCCGCGCGCAATAAATTAACATCCAACATCACTGCATCAATTTTTGGCTCAATGTTGTTCCTCAGCGCTTGTAAGGCATCCATGATTTTCCGTTTGCAAAGGGTCTCCACTCTCTGGGTTTCCCCCTGTAGGATCTGGTGTGGTTCTCACTAATCCAGTTGACCCAAGCTGCACTGTGTACTTGTCCAGATTATTTGTTTGCGCTGCTTGTGGGCCTTGGTTGTGCCCCATGTTTTCATGCCCCTTGCGGGGGTGCTCTTCCATTTCTGTGTGGTGAGTCGTTACGTTCTGCAGTGTGGGACAAGTGCTCTGCGCCAACCCCCCCTAGATAGTTGAAGGTGTCTCCCTCCTTTCAGGCCAGCTCACGGCTCAGTCTAGGCAACACTCGGTGTCCTTGGCCCAGTGCGATCACCCACCGTGATCTATGGACTACCCCAGGGCTTCTGTTTGGGGCAAGTGGGATGCTGACTGTTGGGAGCTTTGCTCCTTCCATTCACAGAGGTGCCTTTCAGTTTGTTCTGCCACTGGGGTCGCGGATCTCATCCCCTTGGGCCCCTCCTGCTCCTTTTGGAGGCTGCCATGCCTCTGTGTTGATCGCAGGCCCAAGCAGCCTCTCACAGCAGCTTCTTTCTCAGCATCAGTCTCCCTTCCACTGCCGCTTCCACCCGGCCGCTGTGGGTGCCCAGGCCCACCAGGGGCGCGGCCTAGGTGCCTCCGCTCATCTCTTGGATTTGGCGCCCTCCGTGCCCCACAGCGCTCCTACGTTGTTTCCCTCCCATTGCGCTTCCTAGGTCCAGGACTCCCCCTCCGGAGTTCACTTGACTGTCCCTTTTGCTTCTGGGAATCAGGGGAGGGAGGGCATGCATCTCAAAGGCCCCGCTCCCTGCCTTATTTATTTTCTTCCAGCTGCCATTTTGTTCCTTCCCGGCTGCCGGTTGCTCCGTGTTTCCTGCCGCAAATCTTTGTCTGGAGCTTCCCCGTTTCACTTCATTTCAAGTCTCGGGAGGCTCTCGATTATGGCGAGCCTTTCCCCTGTCTTTGGTCCTGAGCGTAGCGGATTTTTTTGGGCCTGTAAGGCGCCACCATGGGGCGCTCAACTGTGTGGCCATCTTGTGGGGCGCCAGACCACGCCCCCTTGCAAATCATTCTTGAACCTGGCCCCCATGGGAACAGTCCAACTCTAACTGCCAGGCCGGTCCCAGGATGCTTTTTTCGTGTCCAAGGAGGACCGGGCCTGGAGGTTCGGGCTTCACCATTCCCCTGGGGAACAGGATCAAGACTGATTTGCATATGGCTGTGTCCAAACTGGGGCGGCGTGGTGACCAAAATAATTGATGGATTAAATTCAGATCTGTGACTGGGGGTGAATGTTTGATTAGATCTGCATTCCATCCATCATCTGTGCACCAGGATTTCTGTCAGTTGACCCAAAGCCTCCCTCCCCACGTACTGTAAGAAGGGCTGGGGCAGACCCCTTTTTCACTATTCCTCCATACACTGGAATAATCACCATTTGGGCGATCCTATCTCCAGAATGTATCAAGTCAGTGTCTCCACTATTCAAAAGAATAGTTTTAATTTCTCCTTGGTAGTCTGCATCAATCACTCCCTCACCAAGAACTGAATACCTTTGTGTAGGAAAGTACCCTCTTTCTTGGATTGGTTACCCCCTTTTTCTGCCTGATGTCAGTGTGATTGACTGTGTTCACTGGGATCCTGCTAACCAAGACCCCAGTGATTGTGCTCTCTCTCCCAGACTCTGTATTTCACCCACAATTGGCACACTGGTGCCCCCTTATAAGTCCCTAGTATATGGTACCTAGGTACCCAGGGCATTGGGGTTCCAGGGGATCCCTATGGGCTGCAGCATATATTTTGTCACCAATAGGGAGCCCATGCAAAGGCTTCTGCAGGACGGCCATTGCAGCCTGCGTGAAAAGGTGCAAGCACCTTTTCATTGCCATTTTTCACTACACCAGGTCACTTATAAGTCACCCCTATGGTAAGCCTTCTAGCCCAGGCAGGGTGCAAAGTAACTGTGTGTGGGGGCACCCCTGCACTAGCAGAGGAGTCCCCACAAACTCCAGGCCCATTTTCCCGGACTTCGTAAGTGCGGAGACACCATTTTAGCCGTGTACTGGACATATGTCACTACCTATGTCGAGCTACATAATGGTAACTCCAAACATAGGCATGTTTGGTATCAAACATGTTGGAAACATACCCCAAGGCTTCTGCAAGTATTGGTTGTAAGATTCCATGCACTCTGGGGGCTCCTTAGAGGACCCCCAGTATTGCCATTACAGCCTATTGAGGGTTTCCAGGCAGCCCAAGCTGCTGCCACCTCCCAGACAGGTTTCTGCCCTCCTGTTGCTTGAGAAGCTCGAGCTCAGGAAGGCAGAACAAAGGATTTCCCAGGGGTGGTGCTCAGAGCTCCTCCAGAGGGTCCATGGCTTTTGCCATCTTGGATTTAAGGTTGGCAGGGAACTCTGGGAGCATCTCAGTGGCCAGTGCCAGCCGGTGACATCAGAGCCCCCTCCTTATAGGTGGTCACACAGCTAGGTGACCAATCCCCCCTTTCAGGGCTATTTAGGGTCTCTCCTTTAGGTGGTTCCTCAGATTCAGATTGCAAGACTCCAGCAGGAACCTTCTGCACCCTCCACTTAGACGTCTGATCGAAGAAGCTGCATCTGGACTCCTCAGGACCCTACAAGCTGCAACAAAGAAGCATGATGCCTTCAGCAACATTGCATCTCCGGCTTCTTCCAGCAACTGCAACATTTCCCCTGTTTTACATCCTTTGTCCTCTGTCTTCAGCCTGCATCAGAAGAAAGAAGGAATCTCCCTTAGAGTGAAGGAGTCACTCCCCTTCTTATTCAGGCACCAACTGCGAGGACAACCGGCTGCGTAGATCCCCAATCCTGCTGAGCTGCGTGGATCCTGCATCACGGATGGTAGACTGAAGTGGTCCCAACGGTCCGCTCTTCCAACTGTCCAACTTGGGTGGAGGTAAGCCTTTGCCTGCCCACACAGGACAGTGCCTCTATGCACCGCATCATTTGCAACTGCCAAGGCTTGTTGGCATCCTTTCTCCAAGATCTTTGTGCATCTTGTAGCTCCAGCCCTCTGCCCTCCTTCATGCAACGCACAGCTCCCTGAGTGGTTTCTCTGACAGTGTGGGAGCCTTTTTCTTAGTGCTGCGTGGGCCTCTTCTGCGGCTTCCCTGTCCTCGTCCTGTGGGACTCCTGTGGGCGCTGTCTGGTCTTCTGTGGGCTCTCTGTGTTGCTGATGGCCCCCTCTGTGTCCCCCTCATGGGTAGAGTCCACCTGGTCCTTCCTGGTCCCCGGCAGCGCCATTTTACGCTAACCGCGAGCTTTGCATGTGCCGAGGCTTGTTGGCGGACTCCGACTATGCAAACCCGACTGCAATCCTCCATCCGGCATGGGACATCACCTACATCCTCCAGGAACCTGACTTTGTCTTCTTGGGTGCAGTGCTGACTCTTCATCTTTAGCGGTGGTTCACCTTTTGCACCTTCAGCCTGGTGGGTAGGGGCTCCTGCCCTTCCTGGACTCTTCTGTGCTTCTTGCACTTGGTCCCCTTTGTCCACAGGCCCTCAGGTGCAGGAATCCACTGTTGGTGTTTTGCAGTCTCTTCTGGGTTTTTCAATATTTTTCTTTAATTCTGTGTGTGCGTTTTCCTAGTAGCTGAAGTGGGTTGTGGTACTTACCTTTGGGTTTTCTTAGTACTCACAGCTCCCTTCTACACACTACACTTGCCTCGGTGGGGAACGGACGTTCGAATTCCACTTTCTTAGTATATGGTTTGTGCTCCCCAAGGCCCATTTCTAAACATTGTGATTTTCACTATTTTACACAGTTTTCTAACAGTTTTTATGCCTATTTCTGCATACTAGTGTATCTAATTGGTTTATTACTTACCTCCTAACGGAGTACAGTCTCTGTGGTATTTTTGGTATTTGTGTCACCAAAATAAAATATCTTTATTTTGTAACACTTAGTATTTTCTTTCATGTGCGTAAGTACTAAGGGGGTGATTCTAACCCTGACGGGCGGCGGAGGCCGCCCGCCAGAGTTCCCCCCTCCAGAACACCGCTCCGCGGTCATTAGACCGCTGCGGTGATTCTGGCTTTTGCACTGGGCTGGCGGGCGGCCGCCAAAAGGCCGCCCACCAGCCCAGTGCAAAAGAGCCTTCCCACGAGGACGCCGGCTCAGAATTGAGCCGGCGGAGTGGGAAGGTGCGACGGGTGCAGTGGCACCCGTCGCGTATTTCAGTGTCTGCAAAGCAGACACTGAAATACAAAGTGGGGCCCTCTTACGGGGGCCCCTGCAGTGCCCATGCCAATGGGCCCCCGGGGACCCCACGACAACCCATACCGCCATCCTGTTCCTGGCGGGAGAACCGCCAGGAACAGGATGGCGGTATGGGCTGTCAGAATCCCCATGGCGGCGCAGCGAGCTGCGCCGCCATGGAGGATTCTAAAGGGCAGCGGAAAACCGGCGGGAGACCGCCGGTTTTCCGCATCTGACCGCGGCCAAACCGCCGCGGTCAGAATGCCTTGCGGGGCACCGCCAGCCTGTTGGCGGTGCTCCCGCCAACCCGGGGGTCAGAATGACCCCCTAAGTGTGACTTCAGTGGTATTGCATGAGCTCTGCATGTCTCCTAGATAAGTCTCCACAGCTAATGGATACCTGGACCTGGTATAAGGTGTAAGTACCATAGGTACCCACCACTCACCAGGTCAGCCTCCTACACTTTGAGTGCTAAACCAGATCTGGGAGCAATCAATCCAAAATGCTCTGGGGAAATCTGTATTCCAACTCCTGTTTCACAGAGTGCCATATCTCTCAATTTCAATGTATATGCTTTTAAAGCATGGAAATCAAGACTTGCAGATTCTGGTATGGCTCTGCATGGAGCTAAGACTCCAGATTTATTTCCCAGTACATGATGGTGTTGGTGGCCACATGGGGTTGTATCTTCAGTGTGGGGATTAACATTCTCAGCAGGGGAGTCTCAGCATTTGTTAGTAGTCTGTTATTCAGAATCTGAAGGGCTTCATTTAAATGCTCTCTCCAGTTTTTCAATGTTCTATCTGATCATTTTCGTAATTGGGCTTTCAGCAAGCCGTTCATTCTCTCAGTCAGTCCTGAGGCTTGTGGATAATATGGTATGTGATAAATCCACTCAATGTTGTGCTGTACACAGTAATCTTGTACCAATTTTCCTTTAAAGTGTGACCCATTGTCAGTTTGGCTCTGGAGTGGTACTACATAATATAACATTAACAGGTCCAGAGTTTTGATGGTATTGTACTTAGTAGCACGTTTATCTGGGACAGCAATCAGGTAACCAGAACAGGTGTCCACTACTGTCCAAGCATATTGACACCCACAACTAATTGGTAGTGGCCCAATGTAATACATTTTCTATATCTGTCCTGGTAACTTTCCTCTCCCCAATTGACCTCTCACAGTGTGCTAACAAACAGGACATTGCAAAATCACAGTTTTTATCAAATCTAGGGGTATGTGCATCCCTCTAATCGCTGCCTACCTGTAAGCGGCTTTCTCTCCCAGGTGTCCACATTTTTGGTGCATCCATGTAGCCATCCCCAAGTCAGAATCTTGTGTTGACACTTCTGCCCCAGAGATTTTGGCTGTGTCGTCTGCAAGGGAATTGAACCAGCATTCTAGTGAATCAATGGGACAGTGAGCATCTCCATGATACACAGTAAAGGTACTTTGCTCCAGCATTTCCCAGATTTCTTGCCACAACTCCTTGCCCCATACTTCCTTGGAATGAATGTACCAGTTATGTGCATGCCATGTAGGAAGCCAGGTGGCTAACCCATTGGTTGTGGACCAGGAATCAGTATTAATATGACAAGTTCCAGGCAGCCCCGGTTTCAGCATCTGATAGACAGCATACAGCTCTGCATATTGATTACTTTTACCTTCTCCGGTAGTAGTTAACAACCTTTTGGTGACTGGATTATATGACACTGCTTTCCAACATCTTTTAGCTCACACATATTTGGCTGATCCATCAGTGAACCATACATGCTTCCTATCCTCAGGGGACAAGGATTGAAATAGCTCACCCCACCTCACTGGTGACTCTTTTACTTGTGGTACCTCCTGCACCTATCCTCATCCTGCACTGTTCTCACAGAGAGGCGGCGCCTGCTGGTCCCGCTCGAGCTCTGTCTTGAATGTACCATTTCTAACGTATGATACTAGCTTCCTGAGCATGTCCTATGCGGTATGTTTTAGGTGAACTCATCACCCACGCATTATTGGAATCGCAGGTCTTACAATCACATTATGACCTAGGGTTATTTGCTGAGTATCCACTAGAGCCCAATAACACGCTGACAGCTGTTCAAATGGAGTGTATTGCTCCCCAGCCTTGGGTAACTTTTTAGTCCAGAACCCCAAGGGCACCTTTGTTTTTCCCTGCTTTTGCCACATGCTCCAATTTCCATATTGACCCTGCATGGTTACATGCAACTCAATGTCTCCATCCTGTACTGGCCACAATTCTAAACCTTGTTGTATTGCCTCCTTTGTCAAATCAAACGCACACTGCTGCTGTTCACCTCATTCAAACTCATGTTTCTTTCTGGTGACTTTGTACAAAAAAGTCAAGATCTGACTCAGATGAGGGATATGCTGTCTCCAAAAACCAAACAATCCAATGAATCGCTGTGTCTCCTGCTTAGTGTGGGGAGTGGCAAACTCTAGAATCTTTTGTTTCGCTTGTGGCAACACCTCTCTTCAACTGACCCACCCTCGTAGCTGCCACTGAAATGTATCTCTTTGTCCCAAATTGATAACAACCATCATTCAAGTACAAAGTAATTCTTTTTAAAATGTCAATTCCCAGTATGTACGCCAGAAGGGGCACAATCAAAACAGTATGTTCTCTTTTTAGTGTTCTTCCTATTTTTATTTGAACCGTAGTTTGCATGGCAGGGGGTCTGTTTTCCCCCCAGCCTTGTGATGGTGTACTGCTGACCCAAAAACTTTTTAGGATTTCCATAGATTAAAGAGGCCTCCACTCCAGTATCAACGAATGCTCAAACATTTTGTACATTTTTGTGTTTCCAATGAATTTCTAAACCAGCATGGAATCTGTTATCTAAAGAGCCCAACTTTGTACTGGAGCTTGGACAATTTCCTAATCTGATTTAAACCTGTCAACTTTTGCCCAAGTCATATCTGGATATATGCTTTCAAATCTGTGGGTAGCCTCCCATCCATACCTTTTCTCAAAAGTTAGCCTCTCGCTGTCCAACTCATCCTCCTCTTTCCCGCATGAAGAAAGATTTTTCTCCCTCGCCTTTTCATTCTCCTGCACCTGTGGCTGGTTCTCAGTTGCACATTTATTATCTTGCTTGTTTACATTTCTGTTACCTTCCTTAGGATCCAAGCCTCTTTTATGGTACATCTCCAAAAAGCTTTTAGCATCTATCCCATCAATCCGCTCCTTGCTTACACCATCCTTCAGTAATGCCATGAATAAATCCCTCCTAGATGCTATGTTGTTATCAGTGCGACCCTCAGACCTCAAATCAAAGATCTCTCTGGTTTTTCTCAGACAGCGAATTCACCTAACTACCACACCGTCTCCAACACATCTTTCAAAGACTGACCTGTCTGATTAATTAGGAGAGGCATTATTACCTGTTTATAGGCTGGAGGAGAGGGGCGTATGATTTTGTTTCGTACTGACACAGAGTGGTACATCTAACAAATGGTGAGCATTATTCAGGAAAATAGCAGTTTTTAATTCCTTCCTCTTTAATTCTCTGCATTGCATCTCTTAAATTGTACCAGGGTTTGTCATTTGGTGGCCAGTTTGATTCTGTAGGATACTTATGGTTGCATCCCTCAGATGCTAACTGCAACAGGGTGATTTGTTGTTGACCCTAATGACTTCTAAACTGTAAATTACAGGGTCAGTACTGAAAGTACAAAACTTAGGAGCATCTCCTGTATCTAAGATTACCCCCAGAGGCTCCAGAGTCAAATAAACGCACCATCCAAGTGAGTAATGTTTCGCCAGCCTGCTGCCTAAATCTATATATAATATAATTAATTTCTTGCTGGGTGCAATCTTTCAAAGCATGCAATTCAATATCTGACGGATTCTGTGGGCTGCTCTGTACTTTCTGTCTAAATATTGGTTGTGCATAAACCACGTTCTTGTTCTGCTCATTTGGCTCACACTGGCCCCCACCTTTGTTAACCTCTTTGTAGGAAGTTGGCTCAGTATATACTATTTCAAAGTAAGAAATAGTGTGCACAGAGTCCAAGGGTTCCCCTTAGAGGTAAGATAGTGGCAAAAAGAGCTAATTCTAATGCTCTATTTTGTGGTAGTGTGGTCGAGCAGTAGGCTTATCAGAGGGTAGTGTTAAGCATTTGTTGTACACACACAGGCAATACATGAGGAACACACACTCAAAGACTTACTCCAGGCCAATAGGTTTTTATATAGAAAAATATATTTTCTTAGTTTATTTTAAGAAACCACAGGTTCAAGATTTACAAGTAATACTTCAAATGAAAGGTATTTCACTCCGGTATTCTAGGAACTTTGAATAATCACAATAGCATGTACAGTTTTGACAAAAATGGCAATAAGCTATTTTAAAAGTGGACACAGTGCAAAAATCAAGTTCCTGGGGGAGGTAAGTAAATGTTAAGTTCACAGGTAAGTAAAACACTTACAGGGTTCAAAGTTGGGTCCAAGGTAGCCCACCGTGGGGGGTTCAAGGCAACCCCAAAGTAACCACACCAGCAGCTCAGGGCCGGTCAGGTGCAGAGGTCAAAGTGGTGCCCAAACCACATAGGCTTCAATGGAAATAGGGGTGCCCCGGTTCCAGTCTGCCAGCAGGTAGGTAAGTACCCGCATCCTCGGAGGGCAGACCAGGAAGGGTTTTGTAGGGCACCGGGGGGGACACAAGAGGCACAGAAAGTACACTCTCAGCGGCACAGGGGCGGCCGGGTGCAGAGTACAAACAGGCATCGGGTTTCAGATAGGAATCAATGGGGAGACCCGGGGGTCTTTTCAACAATGCAGGCAGGCACAGGGGGGGCTCCTTGGGGTAGCCACCACCTGGGCTAGGCAGAGGGTCGCCTGGGGGTCGCTCCTGCATTGGAGTTTGGTTCCTTCAGGTCCTGGGGGCTGCAGTGCAGTGTTGGTTTCAGGCATCGGGTTCCTTGTTACAGGCAGTCGCGGTCAGGGGGAGCCTCTGGATTTCCTCTGCAGGCGTCGCTGTGGGGGCTCAGGGGGGTCAACTCTGTTTACTCACGGGCTCACAGTCACCGGGGAGTCCTCCCTGTAGTGTTAGTTTTCCGCAGGTCGAGCTGGGGGCGTTGGGTGCAGAGTAGAAAGTCTCACGCTTCCGGTGGGAAACGTGGGGTCTTTAAAGTTGTTTCTTTGTTGCAGAAAGTTGCAGTTTCTTGACAGGGCCGCTGTTCTCGGGAGCGTCCTGGTCCTTTAGATGCAGGGCAGTCCTCTGAGGCTTCAGAGGTCGCTGGTCCCTGTTGGATGCGTCGCTGGTGCAGTTTTCGTCGAAGTAGGGAGACAGGTCGGTGGGGCTGGGGCCAAATCAGATGTCGTCTCCATTTTCACTGCAGGGCTTCAGGTCAGCAGTCCTTCTTCTTCTTTACTTTGCAAGAATCTCATTTCCTAGGTTCTGTGGGCCCCTAAATACTGAATTTAGGGGTGTGTTTAGGTCTCGGAGGGCAGTAGCCAATGGCTACTGTTCTTGAGGGTGGCTACACCCTCTTTGTGCCTCCTCCCTGAGGGGAGGGGGGCACATCCC
This sequence comes from Pleurodeles waltl, assembly GCF_031143425.1. Lineage (NCBI taxonomy): Eukaryota > Metazoa > Chordata > Amphibia > Caudata > Salamandridae > Pleurodeles > Pleurodeles waltl. The sequence goes on along the minus strand of NC_090442.1, from coordinate 835,274,361 downwards.
TATTCCTATTGGGGGAATCCTCCAAAATCAAGATGGAGGATTTCTAGAGGCAGGGGTCATCTCAGCTCAGGACACCTTAGGGGCTGTCCTGACTGGTGGGCGACTCCTCCTTGTTTTTCTCATTATCTCCCCTGGACTTGCTGCCAAAAGTGGGGGCTGTGTCCAGGGGGTGGGCATCTCCACTAGCTGGAGTGCCCTGGGACATTGTAAAACGAAGCCTGAGCCTTTGAGGCTCACTGCTAGGTGTTACAGTTCCTGCAGGGGGGAGGTGTGAAGCACCTCCACCCAGAGCAGGCTTTTGTTTCTGTCCTCAGAGAGCACAAAGGCCCTCACCACATGGGGTCAGAAACTCGTCTCTCAGCAGCAGGCTGGCACAGACCAGTCAGTCCTGCACTGAACAATTGGGTAAAATACAGGGGGCATCTCCAAGATGCCCTCTGTGTGCATTTTGTATTAAATCCAACACTGGCATCAGTGTGGGTTTATTATTCTGAGAAGTTTGATACCAAACTTCCCAGTATTCAGTGTAGCCATTAATGGAGCTGTGGAGTTCATTTTTGACAAACTCTCAGACCATATACTTTATATGGCCACAACTGTACTTACAATGTCTAAGAATAGACCTAAGGGGTCATTATGACCCTGGCGGAAGGCGGAGAAGCGGCGGTAAGACCGCCAACAGGCTGGCGGTCTTTTTTTTTGTATTATGACCATGGCGGTTACCACCGTGGTCATCCGCTGCTTCTCCGTTCCGCCGCCAGTATTTTGACCCGGCTTACCGCCGTGGATTTCCTGCGGTAGGAACCGCCATGAAATCCATGGCAGTAAGCACTATCAGTGCCAGGGAATTCCTTCCCTGGCACTGATAGGGGTCTCCCCCACCCCGACTCCCTCCCCTACACCCCCCACCACCCCTGCCACCCCCCAAAGGTGGCAGGGCCTCGCTCCCCACCCCAACCACCAACATCACAGCACTCACACACACACGACACGCACGCAGGAACCACCAACACACACGCACACACACCGACATACATGCCTACATCCACACACTCAGTCAGACACGCACACCCATATACAAACATACATGCACACATCCATACAGACATACATACAGACATAGACGCACTCATTCCCACAACATGCAACACCCCCCGCAAGCATACACGCACTCACACACATCCTCTACATACACACACGCACACCCCCATCCCCTAACGGACGATCGACTTACCTGTTCCGTCGATCCTCTGGGAGGGGACGGGAGCCATGGGGGCTGCTCCGCCCACACCGCCAACAGAACTCTGCCGTGCCGAATCACAGGACGTGATTCGCTGGGTGGTGTTCTGTTGGCATGGCAGTAGAGGTGGAGCAACCTCCACTTCCCCGCCGCCCGCCAGTATGGCTGTTGGCAGCTCTCCGTCCTAAAAAGGACGAAGAGCAGCCAACAGTCATAATACGCCGAGCGGCAAACCGCCACTACTGGCGGTCTTCTGCACTGCAGTCCCTCGGCGGTCTTGAAAAAAGACCGCTGAGGTTGTAATGACCACCTTAGACACTGTAGGGGCATATTGCTCATGCGGCTATGCCCTCAGCTATGGTATAGTGCACCCTGCCTTAGGGCTGTAAGACCTGCTAGAGGGACTTACCTATGCCACAGGCAGTATTTTGTGTGCATGGCATCCTGAGGGGGATGCCATGTCAACTTTGCCTTTTTCTCCCCACCAACACACACAATCTGCAATGGCAGTGTACATGTGTTAGGTGAGGGGTCCCTTAGGGTGGCACAACATATGCTGCAGCCCTTAGGGACCTTCCCTGGTCACAGGGCCCTTAGTACCACTGGTCACTTTTACAAGGGACTTATCTGTGTGCCAGGGGTGTGCCAATTGTGGAAACAATGGTACATTTTAGGTGAAAGAACACTGGTGCTGGGGCATGGTTAACAGGGTCCGAGCACACTTCTCAGTCAAGTCAGCATCAGTATCAGGTAAAACGTGGGGGTGTAGCTGCAACAGGGAGCCATTTACTTACACAAGCCCCCCCCACCCAGCCCACAGGCCAGGAGACTCAGCCAAAGTTGGGAGAGTCTTCCTAATCTATCAGGCGAGGAAGAGTAGAGGAAATAGGCTGGTTTGTTGCAGGGCCTACTCTGCTTTACATCCTCCTGTTCAGGTCATTCCCTCTGGGAAACTGACCCACTTCCACAGTGATAGGACCTAGTCTGAATTGCCTCTTGTCTGTGCTTTTAATGTCTTCACCCATTCTCTCTAGTTTGGGGTTAGAGGTATCCACCTCTGCTAGTCTTATCTTAGCCAGGGTCACCCCTAGCTTACCCAAAGAGGTTACCCAGAGCTGGAGTAACCCCACCATGACCAACAGGGTCACGTGGCCTAACTTGCTATTTGGCATGGAGTCAGACCACCATGCCAAGGATAGTGCAGCCATAAAGGCTAACACCCAGCAGAGGCCACTGACAGCTGTCAGTGCCCAGAACCACACCTTTAGCTCTTCACCTGCAAGGGAAGGAGCTAAGGTACAGGATTCTGTGGGTTCAGGGTGCCTGTCTGCTGTGTAAGAGTGGGGGGTTACTGCATCTTGTAGTAAACACCTTTCTTCCACTCTTTCTTCTGTTAACTGAGGAGCCACCGACTCAGGTTTAACAGCTGCCTGACTAGCCAGGACTTCTTGTGGGTCAGGTTTGACTTTACCAGTGCCATTTTTGGAGTTCTCCCCTACTAGAGCAGAATCTCCTTGGCTTGCTGGAACCTTGGCTAAAGGTTGTCCACCTTTCCTACTCTGTTTTCCTTTCTTTTTCTTTTGGGGCCTACTTGCCGTTACTGCAAGGGGTAGCACCTCCAGAATCCTTGGGAGAGGACTGGCACTGGATCAGTTCCTCTCTTAGGCTCTGACTAACCTCTGGGTAGTCATTTCCAAGGAGACAATCAAGGGGGAGGTCTGTACTGACTACCACCCATCTCCAGCTAAAAGTCCCTCCCACTTCTATGGGCACAAAAGCCACAGGCCTATCAGTGACCCTGTCTGGGCTAACTCTTACTCTGGCAGTCTAACCTGGGATGTACTGGTTTGAGAACATCAGCCTGTCATGCACAATAGTGTGACTGGCACAAGTGTCTCTCAGGGCAGTGGCTGGGATTCCATTCACAGGTAGGTGGTGGAAGTGTCTACTTCCCTCTGGAATCTCCAACTCATCTGTTGGGCCCTTTTTCCAGTTGAAGGCTATGAAGACATCCTCATCTGAGGAGTCATCCCCAATGGCTACACTGGTCAACCCTGGGATTTGCTAGGGGGTTTCTTTTTGGGACAAGAAGTGTCCTTGGTGTGGTGCCCTGTCTATCTACAGTTTTGGCACCATGCCTTAGTGGCATCCCAGTTCTTACCCTGGTACCCACCTTTGTTTTGGGTTGTATCTTGGGGCCCACCCACCTGGTCTGGTTTTTGGGGGCCTACAGAGGATTCTTTTTCTTTGTTTCCAGTGTCACCCACTTTCTCCTGGGGAGGCTTTGTAACCCCTTTCTTTTGGTCACCCCCAGTGGAAGTTTTGGTTACCCTAGTCTTGAACCAGTGGTCTGCCTTCTTTCCCAATTCTTGGGGAGAAATTGGACATGATGCAACTTTTCATTGAAGCAGTTACTTAAACGTTGTTCTTTCATAAACAAGTTATAAAGCCCAACATAGTCATGCACTTCATTTCCAGTTACCCAAGCATCCAGTGTTTTCACTGAGTAGTCTACAAAATCAACACAGGTCTGGCTCAAGGATTTTTGAGCCCCCCTGAACCTAATTCTATACTCCTCAGTGGAGAATCCAAAGCCCTCAATCAGGGTAGCCTTCATGAGGTCATAGGATTCTGCATCTTTTTTCCTGAGAGTGTGAGGAGTCTATCCCTACACTTTCCAGTGAACATCTCCCAAAGGAGAGCTCCCCAGTGAGATCTGTTTACTTTTCTGGTTGCACAAGCCCTCTCAATAGCTGTGAACCATTTGGTAACATCATCACCATCTTCATATTTTGTTACAATCCCTTTGGGGATTTTTAGCATCTCAGTAGTTTCTCTGACCCTATTTAAGTTGCTGCCACCGTTGATGGGAGCTAAGCCCATCTCTTGTCTTTCCCTTTCTATGGCTAGGAGCTGTTTCTCCAAAGCTAATCTTTTGGCCATCCTGGCTAACAGGAAGTCATCTTCATTGAGGCTGCTCTCAATGCTTCCAGAGTTGCTGGACTCCCCTGTGGGAGAAGAAGCATCTCTGACTATCACTTGTGGTGTCAGGGTTGGAGGAACCCTGGTCTCCCTAACTAGGACTGGAGGGGTGAAATTGTCCTCCACGTCACTAGCTTCCTCCTCTGTAAGGTTACCTTCAGAGGGGTTGTCTCTAGCAAAATCTGCCAAGAGCTCCTGGAGCTGTACTTTGGTAGGGTTTGATCCAGTTTTTATCTTTTTGATTTTACAGAGAGTCCTTAACTCTGAAATCCTAAGATGCAGGTAAGGGGTGAGGTTGAGCTCCACCACCATCTCTTCTGTAGTAGGAGAGAAAACAAAAATTGGCAGCAGGCTCAAAACAAGGGAGAGAAGAAAATGCACCTATTCCTATCACCAGCTTGTGTATGGTCCTTGTAATCAAAGAATATTGATGATTGTATGTGTGCACTGATCACAGTACCTGTCACCAAGGTACTACCTCAAAGGAGTTTCAATAATAGAAATTTTTAACGTGCACCACAAAAGAACAATGTAATTGAGTCCACTTAGTCCATATTATTACAGGAATATCTTCTCTTTATTAAAGTGTCCTTAAGTATAAAAACAAAACAGCCAACGCATTTTGTCCTTGTTAGAGGACTTCTTCAGGGCTGAAAACATGATAAAAACACAAACATAATCTGAATATATATACAGACATACATTAATAATACATACAAAAGAAATGAAGAAATATACATAAAGATGTTACAAATACAAAATATTAAAACGTCACCAACAACATAAATGCATATGAGGGCAAGAGACAACAACAACACAAAAGAAAAAAAGGAAAGAACAATTATCATCATAAATTCAAAAGCTAAACAAAATGCAACACTTTCAAAACAGGAGGAATCAACAATGACTAACAAAAACAGTACATTTAAGCAAAAGAACCCACCAATCCAACCATGTAAAGAGAAAAAATGTATATAATAAAAAAAATCATACTTTATAATATAAATGTTAATAATTTTCTCCGCATTATTGGTAATTCTTGACATACATAAATGTTGACAAACAGCCATTACAAGAGGTAAACTAAACATAAAAAAGCAAAGGATAATGAAATAGAAAGAAGGTGATCCAAAGCAAAAGATATCCATATATAGAGCATAAAAAGAATTGAAAGAGAATATGAAAAATAGGACATAGAGTAAGAAGAAAAATAGGGGCTATGAGAAACATTAACACGTACTAGAATAGTGAAAAGTATAATCATCCTTAAGAAATATAAATGTACATAATATGTATGATCTTAAAGCTAACATAACCCAATTCATGACAAACTGTCTCAAAAAAGCAATTAACCATGGGCATTCAAAAGTATCACACAATGTGTGCGAGTAAAGGGTAAGGCAGTTCCAATCACATATAATGAAAACTAATACCCGAAATGATCAAACGTCTGGCCAAAAAGTGAATGGGTAATAAGCTACACCCGTTGCTAATCCATAATAAATGAACGATAGGCATAACTCACTGATTTGTACCGATAAGGCAATCCGCCAACTGTATTAATTCTCTGTCTAACATAAATGTACACGATGGTAGAACCAAAAACGGAAAGAATCTGAAGACAAATTTCGTAGGTAACTTACCCGAAATGTAAAGCGATAAGGGAGTGGGCTAATGGCTGCACGCGCTGCCGGTACAAAGCGCGATCTATGTAAACCGTGTGGGCAGGTTTACAGTTATTTATAACAAACCCGATGCCAACGATGCCAATGGCGCTATCGGGAACACGTTGTCATGGTAACAAATCGGCCTAGATAATGCCGATTAGAAGCAAAAAAGGGGGGAGGAAGGGCAAGCTTATATTGGGTCAAAAATGGCCCAGGAAAAACAGAAAAAAGCGGCCATCTTAAAGTAGGCAAGAATAGTAGATAATGGAGAGAAATGCAATAAATAATCATTAACAGAGTAAAAAACAAAACAGAACAAGAAATGGACCAAGAGTAAAGAGAATCTGAAAATAGCAGCATGAAGCTATAAGGAAAATTAATAATACAACCCATAGCTGAAAAAAGCGCACCACAAAGGACAGTAACAATAAGACACCAAAAGTGTACCTCAACTTATATGAACTAAATACCACAGGTACTATACTTAGTAAAACATACATAATAACAAATCAAAAACATCAGGAAAGAAAATATCTAAAAAAATATCTAAAGGAAATAATGAAGTTCATCATAAGAGTTGTGGCCCATATCAACAGCACGTAAGCGGCATATCCATGCTGCCTCCCTGCATCGTAGGGTCAATTCTCTGTCTCCTCTGCGGTTGACTGGTACCTGATCCACCCCATGAAACCAAATATTGCTATCATTGGGATGTTGTTCCATCATATGGAGCGACAAGGGATATTTAATATCCTTGTTTTTGATTGCTCTGATATGTTCCTGTTTATGAAGTTTGAGGGGTCTAATGGTACTACCCACATAGTTTTTCTCACAGCCATACCCCAAAATGTATACAACATATTTTGTTTTACAGTTGATGAAGTGTCTGATTTCATATTTTTTAGGGGTGTTATAGCTGAAGTTTCTGATCTTATCAACTCCAAAGTTGCACACATTACAATCATGGCAAATGAAAAAACCTTTTGGGCCTGTAGATAGCCATGTCTGTACCTTGCTGGTAGTAATGTAACTGGGGCAGAGATGGTCTTGCAGGGTGCGTCCCCTACGATAGGTCACCTGTGGATTCCTAGAGATAGAATTACTGATACCCGGTACCTCAAGTAACAGGTGCCAATGTTTACATAGGATCTCATATATGTCATTGTTCAAGGTGGAAAATTGAGACGTAAGCGTCAAGCAAATAGATCTGTCCTTGCTTCTTTTGTTCTTATGGTCAGTAGTGAGTGTTGTATGTCTTTTTACTGTCTCAATGCATTTGTGTGCATTGGTAAGAATTGCCTCACTGTATCCCCGATTTCTAAATCTTTGTTTGGCTTGATCAATATGGGCAGTAAAGATGTTATTTGTGCTGCAATTCCGCCTAATGTGAATCATTTCACCAAAGGGGATATTATTGATGACTGATTTGGGATGGGCACTGCTGGCATGCAGAATACTGTTGCACAAAGTAGATTTTCTGAAAAGGGTATTTTGTATCCTATTACTTTCAACAAAAAAACATATATCAAGAAAGTCAATCCGTCCTTGCTGTACTGTAAACTTCATTTCACATTGTATGGATTATCATTTAGAAACGATGATATGCCAATAGTTGTTCCACAGACCCTTTCCACAAGAGAATGATATCATCGATGTATCTGCCCCAAAAGACTAATGAGTCTGTCCATTGCATGGCGTGTCTGCCCCAGGCATGCTCCCTCTCATACCACCCCATGAATAGGCAAGCATACGAGGGAGCAAACCTGGAACCCATCGCAGTCCCTTGTGTCTGCTGGAACCATTGTCCATCGTGCAAGAAGATGTTATTTGAAAGGATGATATCTATCATCTCCATCAACATGCTGTTGTGCTGCCAATGGTCAGCGGTTCTTGTACCAAGAAAGGATTCAACAAATTGTTTATGTATACAAGTATAGAGACTAGTCACATCCATAGGCACAAACAAAAGTTCTTCTGACCAGTCAAAATCATCAAATTTATTCAGTATGTCTTTACTATCTTGTATGTAAGATGGAAGGTTGCGCACAAAGGGTTGTAGGAACACATCAACATACTCTGACAATCTCTCAGTGGGGGAAGAATCACCAGAAATGATAGGTCTGCCCGGGGGGAATTTGCCTTCTTTATGTATTTTAGGCAATACATAAATACATGGAAAATGTGGGTCATGAATCTTCAAATACTTATATTCATCATCAGAAATAAGAAAACGTTCACTCCAATCATTAAGTCGCATATCAATAAAATCTCTCAGAGATTGTATTGGGTTTTCCGTGATGAGTTGATAGCAAACCCTATCAGAAAGTTGTCTGTTAATTTCCTGAATATAATCTGATTTAATTTTTACCACGACATTACCACCCTTATCGGCTTCCCTAATCACTATTGAAGAGTCAAGTTTTAAAGAAAGTAACGCATTCTCCTCAGATTTGGAAACATTATCATTCCTGAATTTAGAGGTATTGAGCCTTTCCAAAAATGTATAAAGGTCGTTAGAGACTCGCTTCCGAAAAAGATCAATATTATGGTGTGTTCCTTTGGGGAATAAATTTAGAGCCTTCTGTAGTAAACATTATTTCTCTAAAAGTTGGGATACTTTTTAAGAATCTAAAACTATCTCTAGAACTTAATCCAAACTTTTACAAAACTTTTAAACTCTAAAAGAAATGCTAACAGGGACTAACACAACGCCCTAGCAGGACTTTTAAAATTTTTGAAAAATAGCTCAAATTTAAAAAATCAGTTTCTAATGATAATTTTTGGAATTTAGTCGTGTGATCAGGTATTGGCTGAGTAGTCCAGCAAATGCAAAGTCTTAGACCCCGCCGCTGATCCACCAATGTAGTAAGTTGGCTCAGTATATACTATTTCAAAGTAAGAAATAGTGTGCACAGAGTCCAATGGTTCCCCTTAGAGGTAAGATAGTGGCAAAAAGAGATAATTCTAGTGCTCTATTTTGTGGTAGTGTGGTCGAGCAGTAGGCTTATCAGAGAGTAGTGTTAAGCATTTGTTGTACACACACAGGCAATAAATGAGGAACACACACTCAAAGACTTACTCCAGGCAAATAGGTTTTTATATAGAAACAAATATTTTCTTAGTTTATTTTAAGAACCACAGGTTCAAGATTTACAAGTAATACTTCAAATGAAAGGTATTTCACTCAGGTATTCTAGGAACTTTGAATAATCACAAGTCAGCATCAGTATCAGGCAAAAAGTGGGGGGTAACTGCAACAGGGAGCCATTTCCTTACACTCTTCATCACTGGAATTTGAAAAATCAGTAGATTCCCATATGTTTGTGTCCCATAAATCTGTGTCCCAGTGTAAACCGGCTTCAGCAATGGCTAAATGAACTTGCGTTTACAAAATTTATTCTAGGCAACCTTAACAGCGGCCCTCTCAGCCACGGTTTGGTAGGTGTCCGCCTTATCTTGTAAAAATGTATTCTGAAGACAGCATAGTTACGGTATTTTCTGTCTCAACAAGTTGTTTTCTAATTGCTGATTTTCTTGTTCTAACTGCTTGCACGTCTCATGCATTTTCCTGTAGGCAGAGAGGAGTATCCAACCCCTCCTGCCAAGAACAGAAAGATCATCCTTCCTTTCAAAAGGTACTTTTTTAAGCATATAACAAGATTTTGTGGCTCTGCATCACCCAGACATTAGTCCCAAATTTCAGAAAGTCCTGATAAACACCAAAACCCATTCACTAAAACATTATCGGGTTCTTTTATCCATCCTGGAATTTCACATGCATTTTAAAAAATGTCTTGCGGTGATGCTTTTGACTTCTTGCCAAACATATTTCACTCTTAAACCTTACACCTTTAACTTTATTCCCTCCTCTGCAGACCATGCCAAAGTGTTTTGCTTTACTGCAGACTAAGAAGACATACACAAATACTGAAAGGAATTTCTGGTATGCAACCCTCGCAGACCGAGAAACACATTTATCAAGGCACTTTGCAGGGTTTGAACAAAAAGGTCAATTATGTACAACACAAGTGCGCTTTTGAAGAAAGTCACCGCAATGAAATAAGTGTTCTGCTCTTACTTTAAATTGAGAGGAAACACAAATAAAAGGAGTTCCACCAATGCAGAGCTCTTAGTCTGAGTAATACATTTATTAAAGCACTGTGTCAGGTTCGAATAGAGGAATCATGTAGGTCAAATGCAGCAACAGAAATGCACGTTAAAAAATAATTACAGCCGTAGAATAATAATGCTCATAAAAACAAACAATGAAAATACACTTTGGATTATATATCTGCATACACAGTGATTATATATTCATGCACAATGCAAAGCTAGAAACAATAATCAAAAAGAATCCATCACCATGGGTCTCGCTTGCTTCATCTCCTTGTCAGCAACAGGCCGTGAACCCAGTCGACCGTGAATAGAGAACTACCCTCAAAGGAGTATCTGGGGGCAAAGGCGTCCCTTTCCTCCCTGAGTTCAATATTTTTTTATAGTTGTCCAGTTTCCTCCTTGTATATACTTTAAACAAGCCAGAAAGGAAAATTATAGAAATCCTTCCTTTCCTCTCCCATCCAGTAAGTTGTTGTTCAAACGCTGGCCAAAGCAGATTGGTTTTGAGAAGGGCACGTTGAAGATTGGCCACATCCTAAGGGGCTCTTCCAAAACGAAACCGTTCCTTGCGATACCATAAACATCATCCTGGTACATCCTTTTGTAACTCAAACCCCTCCATGTTATGTTCTAGCCCTTGGTGGGAAAGATCACGAAGCGTGAAAACAAGAGTGAAAAACACATTGCATAACTTGTGCACGAAAAAATACCTGCACCTCTAACGTGATGGTGTCTGAAGCTAAGTTAAGCACAAAAAGGAGTCTGTAATCAGAATGGAGCTGGTGGTCACCAATGTGACGGTGTGGGAAGCTAAGCTAAGCAGAATGGTGTCAGTGGTCAAGATGGAGCAGCGGCTAAATACAGCTATCATTACACGCCCTAAGTATGTCGGGTATGCCCAGGCAGGGGGCCCGGGCGCACTATGCCACTGGGTTCAAACTAGCCTGGCTGATGAAGGGTGATACCGTGAAAACCGGTCCCAGGATGCTTGTTTCTGGTCCAGGGAAGACCTGGTCTGGCAGTTTGGTCTGGGCTGGTCCCATGGGGATTTGAATACGGCAGGGTCCAAACTGGGGTGGTGTGGTGAGCAAAAGAATTGATGGACTAAACCCAGATCTGTGACTGTTTCATTGGTACCACATTCCATCCATCATTTGTGTTTGTTTGTTGTTATTTGGCTAAGCATATATATTTAAAAAAAAAAAGACCACCTCACATTCCTTTTACGATGTATTTTTTATGCTCACACTATACAAGAGTGGGACAAGCAAAGGCCCCTGAACTACAGCGTGCAGTATATCTTAAAGTTCTAGTGCACCTTCCTCCCCTCTATTATGCAAATAAGATAATTTAATGATGCTTGATTTATCTTAAAATAGTTGCTGTTGGAGGGTCATGGCTTGGACAGAGTGGAAGATGGAAGCATTGATTCTACCGTTCATGCAATCATTTTCTTCAGCTCAGCCACACTATGTGCAATCCTTTTCCATGGACTTGACCCTTTTCAATGAGTAGCCAGACATTCTGACGTCACCGTGGAAGACCTGATAATGTAGCCAGCATGAAGATAAACTCTCCAATCTTGTATGCAGCCATTCACAGCTGCTGTGGACTTACTCAACTGCAGAGCTCCTGACCTACTCAGATGTCTGAAGACCCTTCACCCCCCAGGCAGTGGAGCACAGATGCCAGGGTGACAGAGTCTTCTCAATGATTTAGTGAGATTTGTGGATTCTTACCTCAAATTACCACTGTTCTTGCACCAGGTAAGGATTAGCACGTCAATCTCATATCGCTGCCTGTCATCAGCTGAATCCAAGATGGAAGTCACAAAGCATGAGCCTCTGTAATAACAACTGCTATCGCCAATCTCTTGGCATGGAACTGAACTGGATTTTAATCATATTTTGACTGACCAAAGTACACAGTAAGATCACTTTATTACTATTACTATTTCTTGAAACACTACACATTTACCGGATTGGAAACTATTGCATCTGAATCCAAAATGGTGGATGAATAAGTTAGTCATTTGTTACCAACTTCATCCCAACACCTTGCACAACTCCAGTCCCAATACCCTTTTCACTCTAAATCCTGAACCCACATATGTCTATTCTGCTCTTTTAGAGGCAGACTATCAAAGCTAAAGAGGTTCCATCTACCAACATAGAAGTTTTCCACCAACTCTCTCGTCGTACAGTTGTCGGACTTAATCTGATTGGGACCACCTTAGCACTTGATTCCTTATGGTCACAAAGGCAGAGCGCACCTTGTTAAAACTAGAAAACTTGTTACTTCAACCAAACATGGCTGACAAAGAAATTAAACCCACTCTCAAAAAAAGCAAAGCATATCTTCCTAATCCTTCCCAATTAAAAGGAAAGCTGACATTAACAGTACTATAGATACGATTTTGAAAAAGCTATCCGAAGTACATGATCCTGCTAAATAGATCAAATTCAGTATAGATCAAATGCAAACAGAAATATTGGCTTACAATTGGATATTATGCAACTGAACAATAAAATCACTGAAGCGGAGGAGAAAATTAACTCACTAGAACATGCCAAAACTAAAACGAAAAAGACCTCTCCACTTTTGTTTCAAGAATTCTACACCTAAACAGAGAAATGGCTGTTTTGGAAGACAGAAACCAAAGTGGAACCCTAAGAATTTTCAGAATCCAGGAGGAAACAGAGGACCTGCAGGCTTTTGCATTAAATTTCTGGAATGATAAATCTAGGTACCAACATTGTCTTCACCAAAGATCTTGAAATAGAAAGAGCACATCATGTCCTTTCCAAAGACTACCACATAAAAAGAATCCAATACCAATTGTTTGAAAAACCCTGAGATTACAACATGTAGAACAGATCCTTGAATATATGAGGAAAAACAATCATATAAGTTAGAGCTGCATAAAAATACAATCATATCATATCTTAAAGTTACTCAAAACCAACAATGGACACAAAAAAGGCTTCCTGGCTCTCTGACTTAAACTCAAAAGTACAAATATCCCACTTTTTTTTTGCAGGTCCAGCAGGACTCAGGATAATAGATGTTGGAGGCGCACTGATGAAGCTGCGTCCGAGGTTCCAGTAGTGGAACAGCAGTGTGTACTGACTGTAAGAACTGAGGTGCTTTGGAAGATAGCATGTGTGGGGTTCGTGCATGGCTGAGGGGTTTGGAGTATGTGAACCGAGATGCACTGATGGAGCTGTGTGCGAGGTCCCAGTACTGAAACAGCAGAGTTTACTGACTGTATGAACTGAGGTGCTCTTACAGACAGCATGTGGGGTCTGGCACTGGCACTGGCACTGCTGAGGTCTTGCAGTATGTGAACTGAGGTGCACTGATGGAGCTGCGAGTGGGAGCCCAGTATGGAGCAGAAGTGGGCACTGTCTTTAAGAGTTGCAGAGCCCTAAGGAGCTGGGTGTGGGGTCCCGGTACTGGAACAGCAGTGGGCACTGAGTGTTTGGCAAGAGGTGCTTTGGCTGAGCTGCATGTGGGCATCAAAGCTGAAAGAGCAAGGACGTCTTACAAAGGTTTCTAGGGTGACATCAGGTTACATCTGCGGGCGGGGCCTCTGGATGGGGGAACTTTCCTGTATGCTTGTTGGGACAAAAGTGAAGGTAGCAGGATAATTTACACACCCCTGAATTACTTAATTAGGAAAGGTCAGGCATATCTGATTAAGAAAGCAGGAAATCTCAAGTAGTCACAGTTTATTCCAAAGTTCATGAAAACAATTTTGTGGTGTGCAGATACCACTGCTAATTTTGTTGCAAACCCCGATGTAAGAAGCCCTGAGGATACCTCGGGGTCCTCAAAACCTCCTCAGGTGGTCCGCGACTGCTGTCAGAGTACCTTGATTCGATTCCCTCAGGAGCAGAAGACTAATCCTCAATTCCCAACCCAAGCTACTCACAACATATAGTTTCTCGTTTTGAGTACCCTGGAAGGGGATAGAGGAATGGGATAAGAGAGATTGCCTCAGAAGTCCGCTTCTTCTCTTGTTCAGTCTGCTAGATTCTTCTATATTTATCTTGAAGTGACACCTGAAAATTACAATCACAATTACTAGGGACACATTCTCTTCTTTAACACCTACAACATTACCAACAATTAATTAGGTTTTTTCTTCTATTAAACTCCACACTCTTTGCCTACACTTTCTGAGGAATTTGCCTCTCTCGTTCTCTCAACTGGTATCTATTAGCATTTCTAATAAATAGAATACATGAAGGACTATGTGATATTCGTTTCAGATAATAGTAAATTTTATGTTTTCTTGTTGAATATCATTGTCTCTGTAGGCACGTATTATTAGTTCATTCTTGCCTTCGTTTCCTTTTGTAAATAGTGGTTGCTATAAATATATATATATATATATATGTATATATATATATATATATATACATCATTGATGTTTATGAGCACATCAAATTCATTTTATAACAGTTACTTAGGTGGAATGTAATGGGATACCCAAACCCGTGATCAAGGAGCGAGGGCTCCAAAATGCGTTGGGTTTAATGCTGCTGTAACACTGCTGTTTTTTAAATAAAATTCACTGTGTGGACTTGAGCCCCGGTCCGTCGTCTACATGGCGTTTCATTTTCGCGTGTATGTGACGTTTGATTGTTGTATATATATATATATATCTATATATAAAATTAAATACTGTCTTATGACTTACCTTCTACGATGTCTTCAATATGTTTTTGTAATGTTCGCTCCTTGAAACTCAGCTGACAACTCTCTAAAACCCTACCGACTACTTTGAAGTCTGTAGCGTCAAAATACAGTTATAAATAGGCTCTCTGTCGTATTTTAGAATTGTTCATATCAAGTGTTTACATAGATTCCAAGCGGAACTCTCAGGACGCTGCAAATCGCCCTGAAACCTTCGTCGACTATACATTGTCAAAAATTATCTGAGACTTACTTGAATTGTTAGTTAATTCTTATGGACTGCGGTTTCTTCGCCGATAACTTTTACCTCAGGATTCCTGTCAGCTATGGTGCCTATGCCGACAACTTTTACTTCAGGATAAGCGCTCTCATATTTCGCCTACGGACTCGAGTCAGAACTCAGTTGAAGTGTGTGGCGCTCAAGCAGCCTGCGCCTATTAACAACTCAATTGTGGAAGAACAACACTAGAACTGTAACTTGTGCCGGCCGAACCTGACGGCCATCTTGGATGCCTCTTTCTGTGCAATATCTGTAATATAACTCAACACAATACTTTCTAATAAGGACGCCATCTCTGCCACTGTGGACACCTTTTGAATTGCAAATATTTTGCTCTTCTCCCACAGGAGTCAAAGCATTGCACTTCAGGGGGTTCTTGACAACTGCTTAGAAAATTCAATAATATTAACAGATTAGGTCCCCATCTTTCAGTAATAATTCAGTGGGGGGGGGATCTCCGAATTTCAGTAATGATTCATTGGGGGTCCCTGGGTTCCAGGAATGATAAAATGGGGGTCCACAGAAGTCAAACGGTTGGTAACCACTGCATTAGCAATTACAAGCCATTCTCCCTTCCCCTCAGCAACATCGACCACAGGCAAGCAGACCAAATGTGACCAAGATAACCTGATTTATAGCATTTTTTACAGCTAAGCTCAGACACTGAGGTGCTCTGGCAGAAAGTGTGTGCGGTGGTCCTGCTGGGGCACAGCTGAGGGCTTGGAGTGTGTGAACTGCAGGGCAATGATGGAGCTGTGCCTGAGGTCCCAGTACTGGAGCAGCAGAGTGTACTAATTGCAAGAACTGAGGTGCTCTGGCAGACAGCGTGTGTGGGGTTCCTGGAACTGGCACAGATGAGGGCTTGGAGTGTGGGATCTGCGGTGCACTGACGGAGCTGCATCCAAGGTCCCAGGACTGGAGCAGCAGAGTGTACTGACTGCAAGAACTGAGGTCGCCCAGCAGACAGCCTGTGTCAGGTTCCTGGCACTGACACAGTCGAGGGCTTGGAGCGTGTGAACTGAGGTGCACTGATGGAGCTGCGAATAGGATCCCAGTATGAGGCAGAAGTGGGCACTGTCTCTAAGGATTGCAGAGCCCTGGTAGAGTTGGGTGCCTAGGCTATAAGCAATTACAAGCAATCCTCTGCCCTTGCTCTCAGCACACAGGCAAATCCAAGCTAAGGAAGGACAAGAGCCAGGCAGCTGAGAGAGGGTGTAGAGAGCCCACAAAGACCAGATGTGGACATGATAGCAGCCTGATTCTCACACTTGTTTACAGCTAATCTCAAAGGAAGAATGCTCTGCAAATGAAAAGGGAAGCTTCACTGGACAGGAGCAGGAAACAAAGTAATAAAAAGTCCCCTGCAGACCAGACAAACAAGACAAAGCGTAATTATACAGTAGTTGGTCGCTGCTCCCACACTTAAGAAGGAGGGACAAAGAGTCATAACTGACCACTAGCAAGCAAGGATTTTTAAATGACACTGAAAGTAACAAATGAAATAGCTAGAAGCTCACAGAAGAAGTATACTTAAAAGTATACAAGACGTTGTGCGCTTACGCTCGACCTAAAAAAGGGGCAACCCAGTAACCCTGGGAGCTGGCTAATGCAACAATTCAAGTCAACAGTGGTCCCTATGGGGGGGGGGGGGGGGGGGAGTGTAAACCTGAACTTTCTCAATGGTGATACATAACCATCCAAAGATTGGTTTTGATGAAAAAGGAACACTTTTATTGATGTACGTATTATTAAAATCCAAAACTAAATTAAGCTTTTCCTTTTAAGGCTTTTCAAGGTAAAGTGATGCTCTCAATATCTAATTTTCACTGCCCTGTGGCAATATTGGGAGCACCACTTTGCCTTGAGAAGCCTTAAATGAAAAACGGAAGAGGGGTCAGAAATTCTAAAAAGAAATGTTTTAGAATTACTACTTAACTGATTTTTAAAATATTTATATCTAATAAGTATTCTATTATTCTGATTCTCCTCCTCCTCTGTGACTCAAAAATAGGCAAATCATTTAATAAATACATTTCTACAAGTGTGCTATAGCACCAGGTTAATTGGGATTATGTCAGCAGTATTTATGGACCAGGAATAGGCAATGTTTGGTTCTTAGGAAGCATGCTGATGTTGATGTTTTGAGAACAGAAATGCTAATTTTGCACCCTATATTTGTCATTGGATTCCACCTATATATGGATTAATTAGGAGATTGTATAATTGATAATGATGAGGAATTTTAACTGTTTAGTTTTATAATTGTTACATTATATTTTTTTTAACTTTTATGTGGTGTATGTATGTGTTCTTGTATGGTTTGTAACCTAAATAATTGTATACTACAACTACTACCTCCAGGAAGTGCTTCAGGCTTTGCAATAGGCAGGACTGACCATAAAGGCTAGAAAGTGCCAGATAGGGCAAGGTTTTCTGTTCCACCAAGCTCTAAATCAGGCCTTATGGGGCGTGGCTTCGGGCGTCAAGATGGCGGTCGCACTCTACGAGTGCTCCGGACCCTTCCGTCATCCGCCTGCTGAAGCCTTTGCCATCCTGCCCCATTATTCATCCTGGCTGTCCATGCGGGATCCCCCGGCTGCCTGGGAACCCGGCGACCCTACTGAGCGGGATGCAGCAGGGTCCACGCACCCGCAGGTGATCGGACCCGGATTGGCGGCAAGAACATGGCAGCCGGGAGCAGCGGCCGGCCGCAGCACCCCTGATCAGCGCAGCGCTGCCGCCCGGACGGATCGTGCCGACCGGGAGGGGAGGTTAGCGCACCGGTGGGGGCCACTGGACGGGCCCGGTGGAAGACGGCCTAAAAGACCCCCGGATGGCCTATGGTGGCGGCGCCCCAGGGAGGCGTGGCATCCGCGGCCACAAGCTGGCCCCTTGGATTCTGGGAGCCGGCCCGGACCTTGGGTGCCTGACGTGCGGCGCAGGCGGCCTCCCGGGGCGTCAGAGCAGGACCCGGGCCGTGGAGCAGGGGCTGTGGCCCTCCCCTGGGAACAGAGTTGAGGTGGACGAGCCTGTGGATGAGAGCGTTCATGCCGTGGGGAGTCCTGGTCCCCCAAACCATCTGAAAAACCTACAGCTGTCTCACCCGGGGAGGAGGGTAGGGCGCCGACTCACTTGGAGACCCTCTGGACCGGGGGAAAGACTGGGACCCTTGAGGAGCTAAGGAAAGACCAGGAGCGCTGAGGCAGTGTACTGGACACGTGGCTACGGGCCCTGCTGCTTGAGGCCGGACCACGGACGGCGGTGGAGGTGAGTGCTCTGCCTCCCCCCGTGACGCCCCCTCTTCAGGAAAGAAAGTAAAACAGCCACAGCGATCTCCTGGACTGGGGGCCCCTGGTGAGGCTGGCCGGCTGAGAGGGGTAGCGAGTGAAACAGAGCCGGGCCGGTTGCCCCTTGGTCTCGTAGGGGTCTGCCGAGGGGCCCACCTTTTCATCTGGGGGTGCCATCCCAGAGTACAACGGAACACCCTCGTGAGTAGAACCCTACCACAGAGTCCTATAGCCCAGAGGTCTTTGACAGAGACTGTCCGACTGAGCAAGGGTCTCTCCTCGGGAGATTCACCTTCTGAGAAGTAGTGAGCACAAAAGAGACATTGGAAGATCAAGGCCCGGGTGTGGTCGGTGCGCGGCACAGGGGGTCCTTGCCTGACTCTTCGTGACGCCATGGGCAAAGACAGATCAGCCAGACAGCCCCCAGCGTCCCAACAGAGGATCGACCAGTTCACTGCGCCGGGACGCAGCTTTGCACCTCGAACAGACACACGAAGAGGACGAAGGCGCACCAGGTCTCGATGTGGGAGGCAGAGGGGTCCTGATAGCCCTCAAGGCGAGGACAAGATGCTGGGCCCCAGCCCTCGGGCGGGTAAGGTCCCTGCAGACATCTCGAAGATCCGAGACTCGGGTTGTGCGATGGAAGGAGATCGCTTGAGTGAAACTCCCACACTTGGCTAACGGCGGGGACACAGCTCTTTTCTGATGCATCTCAGAGACGACTGACACAGCCGGGCGCAGGCATGCGCGGTCCTGGGCAGGGCCTCCCCCGCTACCCGGGGCTCTCGGCCTAGTGTTTACCACCTACGGACCTTGGCCGTCACTTACTTACTGATTGCAGATGATCCGTCTGAATGGAGGGTCCACCATTCCACACCAATGGCAGTCCATCTGGCTGTGTTGTTTTGTTTAGGTTATTGGGGCACAGATGCTTCTGGGTTAGAAGTATGGGGTGGGGGGAAGATAGGGGGTGGGAAGTTTACCATGGGGTTAAGTATTGATGTTTCTATAGGGTTTCTTTATGGTTCCTTCAATTTCTCCTTTTGTTTGAGACGGTTGCCCCTAGACCCACAGGCAGGCTTTCGATACTCCACTACACCTTGGTGCTCCACGCGTGCCCCTCACTGACACAAGTCCTTTCATGGAACGTGAATGGACTCCTGGACAAGATCAAGTAGCTTTATTACAAGAGACCCATTTGCTCGGCACCAAATGCCCCATGCTAGCACGTGTAGGGTATGACAGGGTTTACCACTCTGGATTTTCGAGGGGCTCCAGGGGGACGGCCATCCTACTCCATCGCACGCTACCCATGGTGGTTACTGCCACCCAGTCTGATCCACAAGGACGATTCATCGTAACCGGTTCTCTCCACGGGAGGCCGATTAACATTGTAAGTGCGTACGTCCCCCCCAGCAGCCTTTGATAACTTCTTACTCTCGCTCTGCAGGATACTGTCGGGACTCCCCCAGGGGACAACCCTAATCGGTGGAGACTTCAACTCCATCCTAGACCCCAGGCTAGATGTATTGGGTACCGTATCCGCCAACCCCTCATGTCGGGCAGCGAGCCCGAGTGGCTGGGCTGAGAGCCTTGGCCTGTGTGAGGTCTGGAGGGTCTGGCACCCCAGGACGCGACAATATACGCACAATTCAGCAGCTTACCAAACACACGCCAGAATTGACCTGGTGTTCATGCTGGCGTTAGACATTGCTGGGGTTACCGGGGCTGAGATATTACCACACGGGGGTCTCTGACCACGCTCCACTACAAATTTGGTTGGGAGGCGCGGACCCTACACAGCGCCTGATCTGGCGCTTGAACGCTTGGCACTTGCAGGATGGTGAGTACACCCTGGCGGTTCGGGACCATCTTAACCAATACTTTGAGCAAAACTTAGGGTCAGTGCAATCGCCGGGCACGGTCTGGGCTGCATGCAAGGCTACCATACGCGGACACGCCAAGCATCTCCTCCGTGTACGGGAACGCGCACGCAACTCGCGGGTGTCAGAGCTTGAGGCTAGGGTGTTGCGACTCGAGCGCCGCATGCAGTCTCCGCCTCAGCCTCTACTCTGAGGCAGCTCACTATGGTCAAAGATGAGATTAGACACTTACTGCTGGAAACTGCGAAACATCTCTGGCAAGCATCAGCGGCCTGTGTGTATGGCTGGGGTGACAAGAATGGGAAGCTCCTACACTCGCTGGCCACTCGGCTGCTAACAAATACAATTATTCCTGAAATAATCGACGAGTCGGGAACTTCGTCCAGGACACCGAGTGACATTGCGCAGTGTTTTGCCTCCTACTATGCTCGAATTTATGCAGAGCGACCCCGGCCATTGGCCGAGAGAGAGTCCCCTCTCCTACACGAGATTACCCTCCCAAAGATTTCACAAGCGACCAGGGAAAACCTAGACGAGGCCTTAAGCCTCGAAGAGATCAATGAGGCGATAGCCAAACTGGCATCAGGTAAAACACCCGGCTCTGATGGGTTCCCGGCAGAGCTGTACAGTATATGCAGAGATATCCTAGGTCCTCACTTGCCAAACATGTATGAAGAAGCTGAAAAAACTGGCTGCTTCCCGTCTGGGATTGACCAGGCAACAATTGTGGTGATCCCAAAGACTCAACCTCCGTCACGACACTGCTCAGCATACCGTCCCATCTTTCTTTTAAATACAGAGATCAAGGTGCTGTCCACAATTCTTGCCACCAGGCTGAAGGAGGTGCTTCCCTTGCTGGTACACCCTGACCGGTGCGGGTTTATGCCCACACGAAGTACAAGACACTGCATTAGGTGCCTGCATGTGGCCCTGGCTCACCGGGAAGTCCTGGCTTAGTCCTCCTTAGCTCTCCTCTTGCTGGACTTCAAGAAGGCCTTTGACACCGTGGATTGGTCCTACCTGGAACATGTCCTGCTAAGTAATGGATTTGGGCCCAAGTTCCGTGGCCTTGTGAAGCTCCTTTACTCTAATTCGACCGTCCAAGTCCTAGTGAATGGGGTGATCTCGGACCAATTCCCATCTGCCGGGGCACCCGCCAGGGGTGCCCGCTGTCCCCGTTGCTCTTCGCACTCGCGATAGAGCCCCTGGCGAAGCTACTGAGAGAGGACCCCTTGGTTGAGGGATGGTTGTGGCCCGCTGGACCGGAGGACCGCGTAGCACTATATGCAGATGACGTGCTTATATACCTTTCCAACCCCGCCAAGAGTGGTCCCCGTATTCTGCAACTCCTGAGTCTCTTCTCCGAGGCCTCGGGCTTGACGCTGAACCCCAACAAATCCCTGCTGGTCCCCCTGCATCCATCTAGAGACTGCATTGAGTGGCAGCAAAAATTCCTGATTAGACGTAACAGTTTTAAGTACCTGGGTGTATAGGTGTCCTTACTACCGAAACTGGCGTGGGTGCTAAATGTCACTCCGCTTACCCGACGAATGAAAGACGACCTCCACCATTGGCGGGCCCTGCCCCTCAACCTGCTTGGCAGAATAGCACTCTATAAAATGATGATCCTCCCCAGACTCCTTTACTTACTGCAGAACTTCCCACACCCAATTCCTCGGAGATGGTTCAAAGAAATGGACACAGTGGGGCGTCACTTCCTGTGGGGCGACACCCGTCCTAGGCTGGCCCTAGCTACCTGCAAAGAGACGTCTTTGACGGAGGTCTGGGAATGTCCAATATTTACTACTACCACCTCGCAGTGCACCTACTTGTGATAAACGATTGGATGGGGGGTGGTTGGTCAGACCCAGCTTATCGACTGGAGCTCCAAACATTGGGCTACCCTGGGATCTTCAACGCATTATACAGCTGCCCAATCCCCCGGGTGATGCCCGAGGTGACTAGAGTGGTCTTATTAGGCTGACGTGAGGCCCAAAAGGTGTCGGGTTGGTGGGGCTGTCTCACTCAACAGACCCCATTGTGGCAGGGAAGATGGTTGGCGGAGACCTCAGCGTTGGAGGGATTTCGGAGATGGGACAACATAGGAATTTCTACACTGGGAGATGTTTGGGGAGGGTCACATTTGTGATCCTTTGAAGAGCTTCAGCGACTCTTTTCTCAATTCCACAGGTATCTACAACTCCGCCACGCATTACTGGTACACGTCCAAGTAGGAGAGACCATACCTGAATACAGCCCCTTGGAGACGAAGATGCTGTTGGGGAGCCTGGGTAGGGGTGGGATTTCACAGATTTACTGTTCCCTGATTGCTAACGCGACTCGTCCACTTGATGGGCCTCGCCAGAGGTGGGAGGATTGGATGGGCCCCATAGAGGAGGAGGACTGGAGACTGGCCCCTCGCACCCTGACTATGGCCACCCGATTTCGACTAATACAGTCCCTATACCTCCACACAGCATACCTCACGCCCATTAGATTACACAGAGCGGGCCTCCGGCCCCAGGCTGACTGTCCTCGATGCTCGGGCCCGGACGCCGACTTCTACCATATGGTGTGGTCCTGTCCATCCATAGCGACTTACTGGAGGGCGGTTCTGAGGGAGGTCTCGGGGTCCTGGGGGGCGAGGTGGAAATGGCTTCGATGCCACTTTTGTTGGGGGTCATGGGGGAAACGGGACTGAGAAGAGCAGAGCGAATCTTTCTGGGAATGGCATGTCTGGTGGCAAAAAGAGACATAGGGGGTCATGGACCGCCAGGGCCAACGACCGCGGAAGCACCGCCAACAGGCTGGCGGTGCTTCTGGGGCCATTCTGACCGCGGCGGTACAGCCGCGGTCAGAAAAGGGAAACTGGCGGTTTCCCGCCGGTTTCCCGCCGGTTTCCCGCGGCCCCAGGGAATCCTCCACGGCGGCGCTGCAAGCAGCGCCGCCATGGGGATTCTGACCCCCTTCCCGCCATCCTGTTTCTGGCGGTTTTCACCGCCAGAAACAGGATGGCGGGAACGGGTGTCATGGGGCCCCTGGGGGCCCCATTAAGATTTTCAGTGTCTGCTTGGCAGACACTGAAAATCGCGACGGGTGCAACTGCACCCGTCGCCCACCAGCAACTCCGCCGGCTCCATTCGGAGCCGGCTTCCTCGTTGCTGGGGCTTTCCCGCTGGGCGGGCGGGCGGCCTTTTGGCGGTCGCCCGCCAGCCCAGCGGGAAAGTCAGAATGACCACCGCGGTCTTTTGACCGCAGTACGTTCTTCTGGCGGTTCCCGCCAGGCGGGCGGCTTCCGCCGCCGGCGGGGGTCAGAATGACACCCATAATGGCGAACTGGAAGGCCGGAGTGGCACTGGGATTGACCAGGTGGAGGCGAGGTGTGGACTGGTGTGCCCGGCGTGAAAAACTTGTGTATGAAGCCAGGGGCTGCCCAAACAAATACTACAAAGTGTGAGGGAAATGGGGGGCCGCGTGGTGCACCTAAACTGTGCACTGTTTACTGTTTGCGAATTGCACGATCCACTGGGGGATCCTCCCACTGATACCAATTTCCGGGGAGGGGTTAGTCCTTCCCGCCCCCCTTTTCTTTTTTTTTCTTTTCTTTTCTTTTCCTTTTCTTCTCTTCTCCCTTCTCTCTTGTCATTTTCTCTTTTCCTCCTCCCCTTCTTTTCTCCCTCAACACGAGTTCGTGCAAGTGTATAATGCATATTGACTCTAAACATTGTCTACGGAGGTTTCTTTTGGGGTTGGCGAAGTAACTGTTTCTAGGCGCTAATTGGTGCCATGTGATACCTATCTATTTTAGTTTAATTTAATTTACCTCATTAATTCTGTAAAATCAATTAAGTTGTTTATAAAAAAAAATAATAATCAGGCCTTATATCTGTTTGCACAATTGATAAGCATTGTCATTCATGTCGAATACAATGGATGACCTTGTTTTTTAACGACTCATCCTCTATGGTATTACTCCTTAATTTGGGGACATTAATCATGTATGTTCTATGGCTCCTATTCCTTTGTGAACCTAAGTTACGTTAATCATTTGGAGGATGGGAGCTTCTGAGATGGGATATCCTTTTGGTAAAATGTATATTACGACGTAATCTCTCAGTGCGTCATAAAAAGAGCATTGGCATGCATTAAACTGTGAAGGCACCATAAAGCTCTAGGGTCAGCTACCACCTTAGGATCCCTATGGGGTGTTTGTTTTTTAAATAAACCATCAGCACTCAACAAGCTAGTCCTTTTCGACCCAAAGGCCTGTTTAGTTGGGTAGTTCCGAGGGGTATTAGAGGCACACACGGGTCTGCATGCTCTAAGAGGTGGAGCATATCCTTGTATGTCCTGAACCTGAGGCTTATCTCTATAGTTTGATTCAACCAACATAGTACAATTCCCCAAATAGTAGCTACTCAATCCCTCCCTTTGAACTTTGTTGTTTGCCAACAGGATTTTAACTAGCCCTTTTGGACCTCCCTCTTCTTTCATAATGGAATCTACTTTCAATCTCAGTTCCTTCATTACTACCTTACACCAACTATTAGATGACTCATTAGGAATTGCAACAACATAATTTGTGGGCGTCCTTCAGTTACCTGTGGCAATTCAAGTGAGGCCAGAGGCAAAAGCTTGTTAGACCTACTCAGGATGGCTTTTATGCTAGGAGTTAGGGGAGTTGTTGATAGCAGTCTGATAACAACCAAAATGGTAGAGCTCCTCCTCTAAGGGCACCCAAACGAAATCCAATCTATAATACCAGTTTGAGAGATTGTGTGTGCTAGGTGCTCTGAGCAATACCATTTTTTAAATTAAAATCAGCAATTAAAAAAAAAAACAATACAAAAAATCAAATTCCCAAGCATTTCTACTTCATTCGAGATAGCTCTTACCAACATTTTACTAGATGATGAATGCAGATACCAATCAAAGATAAAAAAAAAGCAATAGTAATTGGTAAATACCAGCAGTCCTGAAAATTAAAAGCCAATGGGGATGTCCTGGCTCAGCCCAGCCTCTTCCGGGCGGTGACGGACCCTGGCTTGGCCTCGGCACGTCCCACACAGCGGATGATGTCTCGCTGCTTTATAGCGCTGGGTTTTTTCACTCTCCTCCCCCTTCCCACAGGTGCGCAGCGCCTCTCTGGTGCTTAGGTTTATGGGGGTTGGAGTCCCATGATGGCTGCAATGCGTCCCACGCAGAGTGACATCTAAGCGCTTTAAAGCACTAGGGGGTTTCAGTCTCCTCCTCCACCTTCTTATGGGGGGGCGGAGCCTCTCTGGCACTTAGGTATATGAGGCTTGGAGTCCCCAAATTGCAGCGGTGCGTCTGGTGCAGCAAGTGATGTCTCTGCACTTTATAGCATTAGGGGGGTTTCCACTCTCCTCCCCCCTTCTCTCAAGTGCGGCAGCGCCACCTTGGTGCTTAGGTTTATGGGGCTTAGAGGCCCCAGATGGCTGCAATGCACCCCCTATTGTAAATGGACTAAGTCAGTGCATGCTGAAACACAGTCTTCAATGCCTCTTTTTGAGGTTTAGGTTGCGCTATACAGGTTACACATTCATTCTGTCGACTGTGTTGTAGTCACCTGACCCACTGTGAACTTTAGAAAATTAATAAAACAACAACCTGCTCACCAGATCCAGTTTTTAGTCCACTCTAATGGTGGCCCGTTTCCAGGTGTGACCCTCCAAAACAATATGTACGTAACAGGAAGTTAATGAAAGGACACTGGTTTAACGTCTGAGCACGCTAGCTTACACATTTGAAAGCTAATTAAGTTTACTTCTTCGGAGCTGGGCCTCTTTACAGCTTGAACTTATCACTCAGTCAACGTGCGCTTATTTCTTTTCATATCCATTTTATATCCCGCCTTTTCCGCTGTTCCCTTTTTAACTCTCACCCTCATGTTCTGTGACATTGCTTCCCACGAATTCCTCTTCCCCCTTGTGGAACTGGAAGGTCCAGAAGACGTTAAAAAACATAGCATGAGGCTGGTCATGAAGTCACCAGATGCAAGCCTAATAAACAGTTAAGGGAGCACACTTCCCACCTCCAGCTGGCCACTCAACTTCCTGAAGTTGAAACCTCCTAGCTGTTACTGAAGACAACTATGTCATCCAGGTAAGCAGCAGTGAAAGCCTCCATCCCAGCCAGGACCTGATTCACCAACTTTTGGAGGGTGGTAGGAGCATTCCTGCATCCACAGGGCAATACCTTAAAGCAGCCGTGGCCCTCTGGGGAAGAGAAGGCTGACCTCTCTTTGCCCCCCTCAGTTAAAGGTAATCTGCCAGTATCCAGAAATGAGGGCAAAAGTACTGAGGAACCGGGATGCATCTAACTGGTCTATATCATTATCAGCTCAGGAGACAGGATGGGAATCATTCTTCATGATTGATTTGAGCTCCCTGTAGTCCACACAGAAGAGTTCTGGGGTGGCGCCCGGTTGGGCAGCCTTGGAGACTAGCACCAATGAGCTCAACCAGGGATTACTGGAGTCCGCAGTAATTCCCAAATCCAGCATCTTGGAGATTTCGTCCCTAATGCTGGCCCCCACCTGGACTGACAGTCTGTAGACCTTATTTTGACAGCGGTACTGTCACCAGTGTCTATGTCCTGGGTACACAGGTGTGTAAGCCCAGGGGCAAGGAAGGCAAACTGACCCAACAACTGGTGACTGCCACTCAGCTTTTCTGAGGTCAGGGTAGGTGAAAGGTTGACAGTTTCCACTGACCCATGTTTTTCTTTGGAGGAAAGGTAATTTAGGAGCAGTTAACTCTCCTCTTCTATTCCATCATACGTCACCAGCAGCGTGGTGACCTCCGAGCTCTCATAGTGTGGTTTGAGGCGATTGATCTGGAGTACCCTTAGGGAGTTCCTGGAGGTCTTGAGGTCCACCAGGTAAGTAGACTCCCACTTACTCTCTTGTACCTCATAAGGGCTTTTCCAATGATCTTGGAAGGCCCAGGGCTCCACTGGCTCCATTACCCACACTTTCTGGCCAGGCTGAAACTCCACCAGAGTGGGCTTCTGGTCATACCAAAGTTTCATGACCTCCTAACCAGCCTCTAGGTTCTCAGAAGCCTTCTTCCAGAAACTTTGCATCTAGTTGCAGAAAGGTAGCATGTAATCAACCATATCCGGGGGTGGGGAGAAGCTTCTAGGGAGCTTGCTCCCACCCCTCCTTAATCAGACTAAGACGTCCCCTAGAAGGTGGCCATAAAGGAGTTCAAAAGTGCTGAGCCCAACTCCCTTCTGTGGCACCTCCCTCTAGGCCAAATGTAGGCATAGTAACAGGATGTCCCAATTTCGTCTCATAGGCCCATTACCCATCCCCTTCAGGGTCTTAGTAAATCTTTCAACTTGTAGGTCACACCACACTCATCCCCCATGGACTTTTTTTAGACCTGTCAGCCTTAGGGTGGTCCTCCCCCAAACTTTTTGTCTTACTCCATATTTTTCTGATCATGTTTTTGTTGGCCTTGGGACTCTGCACTTTACCACTGCTAGCCAGTGTTAAAGTGCGTGTCCACTCTTTGAAACATGGTAACATTGGTTTATCCCCAGTTGGATTATTTAATTTACTTATAAGTCCCTACTAATGTGGGACTAACTATACCCAGGGCTCGTAAATTAACTGCTAGTTGTGGCAAAGGAGTGGCCAGAAAATTTGAAAAGCCCCCACTGTGAACTAAAGTGCTGATGTCACCAAGCAACTAAAGCAAGTGAGCCAAACCCTTGTTAGAATAACTTCCTTGTTGCAAACATCTATGCATGCATTCATTATTTCCTTCCATCAACCAGCTGATATCCACTGTTTCTCTTTACATTTTGTCATCCATTCATGCTTTTATCCATTATTCAATCTTCACAGTTCTATCCATTCATCTATACATTCCACCATCCATCCACACTGCCATCCATTCACCCGTCTATCCTTTTTGCCATCCAGCCAATCTGCCACTCATAAAAACAACCACTTTGCAATCCATCCACTTTTCCATTCATCCACTCTGCCCTCCATCCATCCAATCTGCAATCAGTCCATCTAGACACTGCCAGCCAGCTATCGCTACACCGCCCTCCATCAACTCTTCTATCCATTCATCTGTCCATCACTCTCCACCCATCCACTCAACAATCTTTCACTCTGCCATTCATCCATCAATGCATCCACTCTGCCATCTGTCTATCCATACATCCATTCTGCAGCCATTCACCCATTTTATTTTAACTCTGCCACTCATCTACTCTATCCATCCTTGCACTCTACCATCTATTCACTCATCTTTTCAGCCAGTCATCATCCCTTTACTCAGCCATATTTTCACCTATCCATCCCTTTACTCTGCTTTCCTTTCGCCTGTCCATTCATCTATTCATCCATCCTTTTATTGCCACCCTTTCATCTGCCCATCCACCTATCCATTCACTCACTCATCCATACACTCATCCCTTCACTTAGTCATCGTTTCACATATCCATCCACTTATCTTTCACTCTTCCTTTCACCCATGTAGGAAGCTGGCCGTGTGTCTGGTGAGCACCTCTGGTGTTATCACCTTACACTAGGTCCAGGTATCCCCTATTATTGAAGTGTAGGCAGTGTCTAGGTCTCTCTAGAGGTAGCTGTGGATGAGCAGCCAAGACTTATCCAGAAGACATGCAAAGCTTATGCAATACCACTATAGTAACACAGCACTATCACACATGAAAAACCACAGTGTTACAAAAATTAAGGTACTTTCTTAGGGTAACACAAATACTAGAATACTAATAGGCAGTCCTCCAACTGGAGGTAAGTAAACACATTATTAGATACACATTAGCAATCAGTAAAGAACATAAAAAGTAATAAGCACTGGCAAAAGTAATAGAAAATAGTGATGGCCCTAGAGGAGGGCCAAACCATATACTAAGAAAGTGGAATGCAAGATACAGTCCCCCCCCCAAGGATGTGGAATCGGTAGAGGGGAGCTGGAGGAACTAGGAACCCCAGGAGGTGAGTACCAGTGTGACCCCCAGCGACCAGAAGAGCAGAAGTAACTACCTAGTTTTCCCCAAAACCAATAGGAGGACTTTGGAAAAGGATTATGCAAGACCCAAGCAAGACTGGAAGAACCCAATGGTGAATTCTGACAGAAGAGAATGTGCAAAGGAAGGGGACCAAGTCCAGTTTGTGATGGAGTGTCCAGTTGTGGCAGGAGCCACAACCCACCCTTCTGTGGATGCAGGACCAGTTGGATACGGGACGAAGAAGACCAGCTGTGCAGCACAAGAGATAAATAGGAGTGACTGAAGTGATGCAGATGGTGTCCCACATCATCTGTCGGGTTGCAGTTGGTCAGTGATGCTGGAGAACCACCAACAAGCCTCGGCAAATGCAAGAGAAGAAGAAGAGTTGCAAGGCTGAAGAGAACCAGCAAGGCCCAGAGGACTCGACCCAAGGAGGGGAGTCTGGGGTGACCCTCAGCAGTTGGGAGAGTCACAAGAAGAGGAGGCAGCCCCCACAGGCAACCCACTGGCAGCAGGCACAGCAGTTGCAGTGAGGCCCACTCAGCACAGTGGAAGTGGAGTCCCACGTCGCTGGAGCAGCAGAGAGTAGACTGTGCTTGGCAGGAAGAAATGCTGGGAGCCGGGGCTACACGAAGCCTGAAGATCCCTTTGAGGAGGTGCAGACAAGCCTTGGGAGCTGCAAGAGTCACGGTGCACATGGGTACTGTCCTGCAAGGAGAGGCAAAGGCTTACTGTTTCCCAAGTTGGACAGCTGGCAGAGACGACCAAGAGGACCACTCCAGGCCACCACCTGTAATGCAGTATCCACACAGTTCCAGAGGAGAGCAGATCCACGTTGTCAGTCTTCGTTGCAGTTGGTGCCTGCAGATGCAAGGGAGTGACTCTTTCACTCCAAGGGAGATTCCTGCTTACTTCTTGGTGCAGGCTGGAATCTCGTTGACCTCAGAGAATGCACAGCCAGGGAAATGTTGCAGTTGCTGGAAGAAGCCGGAGAAACAATGTTGCAAAGTGGAATCAACGCTGGAGTTGCAGATTGTTGGTTCCTGAAGAGTCCAGTTGTGGTTCCAGTGGCCAGAAGATGAAGTAAACGTTGCAGAGGAGTCCTGCTGGAATCTTGCACATCAAATCTGAGGACCCACTGAAGAGGGAGAATGTAAATAGCCCAGGAAGGGGGATTGGTCACTTAGTAGGTTGACCTCCTATCAGGAAGGGGCTGTAACATCACCTACTTTACCAGGCCACACAGATGCTCCCAGGGGCCTCTGCACATCTTGGATTCAAGATGGCAGAATCAAGTGGCCATCTGGAGAAGCTCTGGGCACCACCCCTGGGATGGTAATGGACAGGGAAGTGGTCACGTCCCTCTCCTTTGTCCAGTTTCACGCCAGAGCAGGGACTAGGGGTTCCTGGACTGGTGCAAACCAGTTTATGCAAGGAGGGCACCAAAAGTGCCTTTCAAAGCATACCGGTGGCTTGGTGAAGCTACCCTTCCCAAGCCATGTAACACCTATTTGTAAGGGGGGGGGTGCTGCCGCCCTCTCCCACAGGAACTCCTTTGTGCTGCCTTCCCCTGCTTGAGCTGGTCAAGCAGCAGTAGAGCAGAAACTTGTCTGGAGGGTGGCAGCAGCCCGGGCTGCCCAGAAGGCTGGTTTGAGCAGTACTGGGGGTCCTGTAAGGACCCCCCCTACAGTGCATGGAATCATACAGCCAATACTGACAACAGTATTTGGGCATGATTCCAACATGTTTGATACCAAACATGCCCAGGTTTCGGAGTTACCATTAGGTAGCTGGACACAGGTAGACCTTTGTCCAGTACACGGGTAAAATGGCTTCCCTGCACTTATGAAGTCCAGGGCAATGGAACTGGAGTTCGTGGGGGCACCTCTGCTCAAGCAGTGGTGCCCACACCAGAGGTGTGGAATTTAAACAAATATCTACTTGTCCATGGGACAGGTTGCTTCTTAAATCTACTTGTCCTGTTAAAAAAATCTACTTGCCCCTTTGGTGCCATGAGGTGCGGCGACAAATTATGGAAGCAATCTCATGATGTAA
Source organism: Pleurodeles waltl (assembly GCF_031143425.1). Taxonomy (NCBI): domain Eukaryota; kingdom Metazoa; phylum Chordata; class Amphibia; order Caudata; family Salamandridae; genus Pleurodeles; species Pleurodeles waltl. The sequence continues at coordinate 835,243,132 of NC_090442.1, read as the reverse complement.
GAGCTCTGATAATAGCCTCTCTGATTATGCCAAAGCTGGCTTGAATACTTGCAGTTTTAATCCCTGCTATAGCAGTTTCCTTATTTTGCCACCTTTCCGCAGATATACATATTGGGGTTGGAGGAAGCAACGGTTCTAGGGCTGGAATGCCTTTGAGTCTGCAAACATACTTGCTTGCATGTTTTAATGATTTTCACCAGCTCTTTTTCCAAAATGAGAAAGGTTGGAAATTTACTCCTGACATTGGCAGAAGTAGAAGTTCTTCTAGGGTTGAGAAAAAAGTGATTGGAGGGAAAGTGAACTTGTAAACGCTCAATAGATTTTCACATGAGCAAATCTACACATGCATATTTGCCCCATGCTAAAATACAGTTCACAAATATTTTCTAGGAGTATGATTTCCTGGTTTACTTCTGTAATATCTTGTGAATTCATGAAAGCCACTAATTTAAAGACATATACCATGGGTGCACTTTTGTGTCGTTCTTTAAGAATTGGGTCCCTTATTAGGTCTGGTGTTAAAAAAGACATTTTGTTTTTATTAAACTTCTGTTTCTCTCCCTTTCTCTGGCTGGCTTTGAGTGATCGCATTCTACTCTTCCAAAAGGAGCATATTGGCACACAAAGTAGTTTTGTTCAATGCTAGGAACCACTGTGGAAATCAGTGGCATAATAAAAGTGGAGCCCCCCCCAGACTCAGGGCAGGTGCTGTGCTGAGGGGCCCCCTGGAGGGGGGGCTGTGGGCATTTGTTATGCTACTGGTGGCAATGTGTGCTTTTTGAGACCAAAACCTTTTTTTCTTTTTCCAGTGTTTGTTACAATGGTGAGGGCCTGGCAGCACATACAACAACAAAGTACCATGCCAAAACAAGACACATTGACGAAACGAAAAGACTCACAAAAAATGTCGAATCAGTTGGCTTTGCCAGTGCTTGTTTATTTTCATGCTTCCCATAATCTTGTTGAAAATACTTACACTTATTGTCCATTAGGAATATTTTTTTGGAGAAATACTAGCATTTTACAAAATGATGCTTCAAAAAAACAGCACCTAAAATTTCATAGTAGCAAATGTTTTTTTTTTACTACTTTCATCTTTTTCTGAGCATTTTATTTTGAAAGCAAAGAATTATCACTCTTGCCTACACACATTTGCATCTAATCAGAGAGTATTCTGGGAGCATTATACCTAGCCTCATATTGTTAAACTTTTCAAACGTGTGTGTACACTATGGTGGTCATTCTGACCCTGGCGGTCTTTGACCGCCAGGGCGGAGGACCGCGGGAGCACCGCCGACAGGCCGGCGGTGCTCCAATGGGGATTCCGACCGCGGCGGTAAAGCCGCGGTCGGACCGGCACCACTGGCGGGGTCCCGCCAGTGTACCGCCGCCCCATTGAATCCTCCGCGGCGGCGCAGCTTGCTGCACCGCCGCGGGGATTCCGCCCCCCCCTACCGCCATCCAGATCCCGGCGGTCGGACCGCCGGGATCTGGATGGCGGTAGGGGGGGTCGCGGGGCCCCTGGGGGCCCCTGCAGTGCCCATGCCACTGGCATGGGCATTGCAGGGGCCCCCGTAAGAGGGCCCCTACATGTATTTCACTGTCTGCTGCGCAGACAGTGAAATACGCGACGGGTGCAACTGCACCCGTCGCACAGCTTCCACTCCGCCGGCTTGATTCCGAGCCGGCTTCATCGTGGAAGCCTCTTTCCCGCTGGGCTGGCTGGCGGTCTGAAGGCGACCGCCCGCCAGCCCAGCGGGAAAGTCAGAATTACCGCCGCGGTCTTTCGACCGCGGAACGGTAACCTGACGGCGGGACTTTGGCGGGCGGCCTCCGCCGCCCGCCAAGGTCAGAATGAGGGCCTATATATTTTTTTTTACTGGAAGTGGTAGTGCAGTGCTACCTTAAACATTTATAAATACCCCTCACTTTAGCTGCTAAAGCAGGGGGGTTCATGACCCATCTGATTTGTGGGCCTGCAGCACTTGCTATGCCCCTCACTTAAGTTGCCTTGTAAACCTGTCCCAGGCCTTCCATTGCAGCCTGTGTGTGCATTTCTATACAGCCACTTCAATCTGGCAAAAAAGAACAGGTCTAAAACTTAATTTTTAAGACATGTCACCCCCAGTGTAGACCCTACACAATCCACAGGGCAGAGTGCAAGGCATTAACAAAGTGGGACTTTTAAGTATTACATGTCCTGACTGTGAGAAACTCTTCTATTCATTTTTCACTATTGCAAGCCCTACCACTCCCATAGGATAACACAGGGGTTACCTTTAATAAGGATAATTTCCAAACAGTTTATGTTTGGCGTCTTTCAAATTGTAATTAAAAAATCCTCTTTTTAACCTCTTAAGTGTGAGTGTCGGCCACTGGCCGACGCCCACACTACCTCCCTGGTGCGGGTCCCGACCAGTGGCCGACACCAGGGAGGGGGTTACGCACCCGAGGATTATTTTTATTTTTTTATCCCTGGGAGACACAGAAGCTCTTCCGTGTCTCCCCCCGCCCACCACCCGCCCCTTTGTGACGTCACGTTACTATGTGGATTTCCCCTTCCCCACGTTTGGGAAGGCCTCGTAAGAAAGGGGAGAGTCTCTTCTTTCTTACAAGGCCTTCTGAAAGTGTTTCCTGGCCCCTGATCGCAGCACAGCGGGGGCCAGGAAACACCACTAGACACCAGGGATTTCACTTGGGGGGGTCGGCCCCCTCGGAAAACGGGCAGCCTCCCCCCAGGGGCATATATTTTTTTTTTTTAAAGGTAGGTGCCCCCTGGGGTAGCACGATCGCGCCCCCCCCGTTTTGGCCCCCAAGGAAACCATACAACAACTAAAAATATATATATATATATATATATGTGTGTGTGTGTGTATATATATATATATATATATATATATATATATATATATATATATATATATCTATCTATCTATAGATATATCTATGTAGATATATATATATATATATATATATATAGAGGTAGATCTATATATATATATATATATATATATATATATATAAAAGCAAAGTCCTACAGCAGCTGACTACGACCACCAGCGGGGCCGGTGCACGATTCCGGATGCAGGCTCCGTAATTATTAAAGAATTTTTTCTCCCAATCCACCGTCAAAGGAGAACACCGGCACTCTGTACTTTTACTGCACAATCGTAGATTTATTCCAAACCGGTAATTCGAAACTAAAGTCACATTCAAGGCTACGGGCAACGCGTTTCAACCTAAAAGGTCTTCTTCATAGCCCACCTAATTTAAAAAAAGTGAATATATATACAAACTGCACTCCCTCCCCCTCCTCATTTATATCCTGTTGTTCAATAAACATAGAAAAAATACTACCAATCCAACACTTCAGAAAAAACAATACTAAACAGCTCTAATAATTCAGAGATTCCCTTAAAATACCAATTCATTCTCACATGACTTCTCCCAACAAATCATTATACAAAATAAATTAGTAATCCTATCATCAATTTTGTCATTTTTCGCTAAACAATTAATTGAATAAGAGTACCATTCATTATCCCATCATATCAATGTCTCTGATAGAGGATTTTACCTCATACTCTTATCTCCACTAAAGACATTTATTTAACCAAATTCATTAACACTACACAAATTTTACAACTCTTGATATAAACATATTCTCATAATAATTAATTTTTATAATTCAATTCACAATCCGGGGTGATGGTGTCAGCTATTTAAAATCATAACAGCGCCTCAATATCATACAAAATTCCCAAACTTGTTTTTCTAAAAATTTCTTTAACCCACATGTACATACAGTTCTTTGCTAGATAAGCAGACATTTGAGGTGAGCAAATCTAGAGTGTCGCTGGTGTTGCAGGGTGCTCCTTACTAGAGCAGCTCTCCACCTAAAATTGGGAACTTCCCAGAGTTCTCCTTTGTTTTTTGCATAATTTATGCGTTGCTCTATACCTGAAAGGGTTTTGGTTTGACTTATACTGGGTGCTCCCTTGTGTCTGGGACAAAGCTATACCACTCTGAAGAGCTCTAATGAGAGCGAAACACGTGTCAGGGGTTGCTTTACTCATTCCAGGTTGGCTTGGACGGTATTTGACCAGTCCAAAGCTGTAATACTGTGCCTGGAGTGGTAAATGGCTTTTGTCATTTTACAGCTCGGCAAGGATGACACTATGTCAATCCTATGCTTAAAGATTTTGCTGTACAAATGGCAAAAGACTTTGTCACTATCTAGCTCGGCGAGGATAGCACTGTGCTAATCCTATGCTTAAAGACTTTGCTAGATAAGCAGACATTTGAGGTGAGCAAATCTAGTGTCACTGGTGTTGCAGGATGCTCCTTACTAGAGCAGCTCTCCACCTAAAATTGGGAATTCCCGGAGTTCTCCTTTGTTTTTTGCATAATCTATGCGTCGCTCTATCCCTGAAAGGGGTTTGGTTTGATATATATATATATATATATATATATATATATATATATATAGATAGATTTGCCACCAGTTGTCTTGCAGTTGCAGCTTGCGTCTTCAAAGCAATGCACATACTTCAACTGACGCTTTTCAACTGTAGCTTTTAGGCGGCAATAAAAAAGTCAAGTAAGTATTGTGATTATGTTTCTGCTACAAAAGGGTCAGACTTGTCTAGTGGCAGTTTTAGTGCCATAAAGAAGCGCAGAAGGTTTATATGCCTACTGCAAAGAGCAAATCTGTATTTTATGTAAATAGCTGAGTACATTAATGAAGTCAGCCATTACCTGCGCTATAATACAAATGAAATGTATGTGCGGGGTGGAGGGCGGCTATGGAGAGATGAAGGGCACTTTTGCTGGCTGGTAATGAGGGAATCCGAGGAGGAGGGAGTGGGAGCACCAATAATGATTGTTGGACTGGGCGCAGGAGGTGCTAAAGACTGTGACGAATGGTATGTGACAAGGTGTTTTTTGAGTGTCTTGAAAGAACGTGCTGATTGAGGGAAGAAGCGCAGGTAAGGAGGCCTCTACTGTTGCACGTATCTCACACACACCATCGATTTTTTGACTGTCTACGTAGGCTAGTGTTTTAGAGCAACAGTTTAGCCAATAGCAGAGATGGCATCTTGATGGATGACTGCTGCCGTCACTCGGGTTATAGAGGACAGCTCTGACATAGGATCAGAGACTGAGACATCAGATACTGAGACAGCATCTGAGGGACAGGACAATGGCTCAGACTATGAGAGTGATTTTTCAGTCGGAGGAGTCCTATTCGATAACTCCTCTTCCAGTACATTATGAGGGAGGTGATGAGGACAGTCCTGCTGTCCCTTTGCAAGCAGTCTGTGCAACTGGGTAATAGTGTGTTAGCCCAACCCAGAGAGCAGGTGAATGCGGCAGCAAGCAGAGAGAGAGAGTGCTCTCTTGGGAGCTCCCCAATTTAGTTCAGCCCCAAATTCCTGTCAAAGCCCAGCTCACCTGAGTCCTTGTTCAGTTCTGATGGAGGTTGAAGACAATCCGACCCCACCCTGAAACTGCTTGTTCCAGCACACTAGTTTTTAAAACAGTGCACTAAGAACAGAAGCTCAAGGGAAGGGGGGAAGTGGATAAAATAAAATAAAGAGACAACACCGTTCTTGCGTTTCCACTGTTGAAGTGCTGCACAAATCTGCGGCCCTCTCTGACTTCTGTAGAAACTGGTGCCTAATGAAACATAAACAAAGAACAGATAAGTACAACCTATTCCTAACTGGGTTCCTGACTATCCCTTTATTTATTAGAAATTTTCTTCTAAAAGTACCTCTTGGATCCTGGTCTCTAGTTTCCAGGTTTGGAATGTGTTACTGCTCTGGGATGTGCTTTCTATTACTCTAAAGCTTTTTTCCCATATTTCCAGAATCTTTTATAAAACAAATACTGTACTTTTACGTCAAAATACAGCATGTAATTTGTGCAAGTCCTTGATTTACTGTTTGCCTTGCTGTTATTGGTTTCCACGGTTCGATTCTTAAAAGTTCCATAAAAAATGTTTGCTTCACAAAGTTCCGCAAAGTATTCTTGTAACAAAGAGTTTGAATCACAATGTTCGTGGAAGGTATCTTGTTTCCAGAAATTGTTGTCAAAGTTCTTTCAGGTAATAAAAGTTTTGCACTTACTTGTTGCTGGCAAGAGATACTGATCAGTCTAACCTTGTCTTCTTTCTCTTTTGCAGGTTGCTTGTAGGAGAGAGGCTGAGGCAAGGAGGAACCGGAAACCGGAAGAAGGAAGAGCCAGCAGCTGTGCCCATTGAAGCCAATGAAAGTCTGTAGAGAGCAGGAGTGCCAGCGCCGAGGGATCTGTCCTCAGGTAAGCGGGAGGTAGACGAGCACAAGCACTGGGTGAGGCTCGTGGGCTGCCTTTTATAGACAGGGCTGGGTGTGGTCCTCACATGCTGCACATGTTCTTGAAAGGTGTGCAGAGCTGGGTGTGGTTTGAAGAGCTGGGTGTGGTCCTCACATGCTGCACATGTTCTTGAAAGGTGTGCAGAGTTTCAGTTATTATGCAAATGAGTTAAATTAACACATGGCCTAGAGAGGAGTGTTTTAAAGAAGCCTTGGTAAAAGCAAGGCCCAATGTGTAAACAAAACAGCACATTAAATAACATACACAGAAGCCTAGGGGGGGAAGGTGAGATAACAAGAAAGGCTTTCAATAGTAAGTTTAAAAGGGAGCTATTACAGAACCCACTAGTGCAGTGAGAGGGGACATGCTCTTTGCTGTGCACAAACCCTAACAGTTGCCCCCCTCAAAGGCCCTCCTACAGGACGGGGTTTTCCTGGATTTTTTAAATAAAACCGTCTAATGAGCCGTGGGGCATGTACATATGATGCTGGTTCCCATGAATTCTCAGATTCATCATATCCTTTCCATTCTACTAAATAAAACAGACGTCCACTAATTCTTTTTGAGTCTTTTATGCTTTTTACTTCATATTCTAGATTTCCCTTAATTGGTATGGGTGGAGGTGGTGGTTCAGGTCGGGTTTTTGGATTGTACGGCTTAAGCAAGGACACATGGAATGTAGTATGTACTGGATATTCTTTTGGTAAATCTAATTTTACTGTTACCGGGTTTACTATGGCAGTTATACTAAAGGGTCCAATGAAACGTGGTTGCAGCTTTCGGGATCCCTCTATGTTTAGGTTCTTTGTGGAGAGCCATACCTTGTCACCGATTTTATACATTGGGGCCTCAGATCTGTGTTTGTCTGCTTGTCTTTTCATGCTTTCCTTGTACTTTAATAAATGTTTCCTGGCTTTGTCTTGTATGACACCTAACCTCGTTAGTCTATCCGTTACTGTAGGTAACAGAGAATCTTCTAACAAAATGGGTATAGCTCTTGGATGATACCCCTGCAAGAAATAGAATGGTGAGCAAAGTAGAGCTGAATGCTCAGTATTATTATAAACAAACTCCGCTACAGGGAGAGCTTCCAACCATTCACTAGAATAATCAGCCAATAAACAACGTAGCGTTTGAAGTAAGGTTTGGTTCAGTCGTTCAGTCTGTCCATCTGTCTCTGGGTGGAAAGCAGTGGATAATGCCACATCTATTTTCAGTTTTTTACATAATTTTTTCCAAAATTTAGAGTTGAACTGGCTCCCTTGGTCTGACACCACTTTGCTTGGCAAACCATGTAAACGCACAATTTCCCTTATAAAAATATCGGCAAATACTGCCGCTGTGGGTAATTTCCGTAATGGTACAAAATGTGCCATTTTAGATAAAAAATCCACTATAACCAACACTGTTGTGAAAGATTTTACAGGTGGTAAACCTACAATAAAGTCTACGCTCACAGTGTGCCAAGGTTGCTTGGGTGCTGGCATTGGTATTAACAAGCCGTCAGGGGCCTTATGAGAAGATTTATGTCTTGCACAAATTGGACAGGTAGTGACAAATTGCTTAATGTCCTTTCTTATAGTGTCCCACCAAAAGTGTTTTTGCACATTTTCCAGGGTTTTTACCCAACCAGGATGACCTGCTAACGGTGAGGCGTGATGCCAAATTATCACCTGTGTTTGTAATTCAGAGGTGGGCACTAACAGCATGTTGTCGTGATACAATAAACCTCGTTGTATTGTGTTATGGGAATCCTTTAACCAATCCTGAGGTGCTATTTGCATGTGTGCATTATATAGATCTGTGATGAAATCCTTCTGTTGTACTGGTGCCAAAAACTTTTGGGGAGGAATAATGGGTTCTCCTATTTTATCTTGTTTCATGTCTGAAGTATGTCCGTATCTAGATAACACATCAGATTGAATTTGTTGTGCACCTGGTCTCTAGGTTATTACAAAGTCAAATGTGCTAAAAGAAATTTACCAGTGCATCTGACGTGGTGTTAGTGCTTTAAGTGATCCAAAAAACTGTAGGTTCCTATGGTCAGAAAAGATTGTAACTGGGTACTTGGCTCCCATTAAATGGTGCCTCCATTCTGAAAAAGCTACTTTGATAGCTAGTAGTTCTCTTTCAGCCACAGTGTAATTTTGTTCAGCTGGTAATAACTTTTTGGAATAGAAGGCTATAGGATGTAACTGGCCAGCTACTGCATCTCGTTGAGAGAGAACTCCTTCTAAAGCTACTTGTGAAGCATCCGCTTCAACAAAAAAAAGGCAAGTCAGGATCAGGATGTTTCAGAATTGGGGCTGAAGTGAACTTTTGTTTTAGGAGTTGAAAGGCGTGTGCCGCCTCATCAGTCCAAAGAAATCGTTGCCCTTTCCGCAACAAGGTAGTTATTGGGGCCGCAATGTCTGCAAAATGTTCAATAAACCTCCTATAAAAATTGGCGAAACCCAGAAATTTCTGAATATCTTTTACAGAGGATGGTTCTGGCCAATCAGCAATAGCACTGCTTTTCTTTACATCCATAGTTATTCCTTGAGGTGACAGGCAGTATCCCAAAAAGTCCACCTTGCTGACATTAAAAGTACACTTTTCTAACTTAGCAAAAAGATGATTTTCTTTTAACTTTGATAATACTGCACGAACATGTTGGGTATGTTCTTCTGAGTTCTTAGAGTAAATGAGGATGTCGTCTATGTATACTATGACACAAACGTCCAGGAATTCGTGTAGGACCTCATTTATAAAGAACTGAAAGGCCGCAGGGGCATTACATAACCCAAAGGGCATTCATTACTGTGTACTCAAATAAACCAAACTTTGTCTTGAAAGCTGTCTTCCACTCATCCCCCTCTTTTACTCGGACCAGGTGGTAAGCTCCCCGCAGATCTAGTTTAGTGTATACAGTAGAATGTCTTAATTGATCCAACAACACAGGTATTAGAGGAAGAGAATATTTATTCTTTATTGTAGCCTTATTTAGTCCTCTATAATCGATACACGCGCGCAGGGATTTATCCGGCTTCGGGATAAAAAAGAGTGGAGATGACACCGGAGATGTGGAATGACGGATGAACCCAGACTGTAGTAGGTCATCTAGGTAGGTTCTTAAGTATTTGGTTTCTTCGTCAGTCAAAGCATATACTCTGTTATTAGGTAAAGGGGCCCCTGGGATAAGATCTATACGACAGTCATAAGACCTATGTGGGGGCAGCACACTAGCCTTTACTGGATCAAAGACGTCTTTAAAGTCAGAATATTCAGGAAGGAGACTTGGTTCATCTTGTATAACACTAGCACAGTGTAATACTGTGCTCTGTTCTGTACCTGCTTCTTGATAGCAATTGGTTCTACAGAAAGAGGAATCCAAAGTAACATTTCTATTCACCCAATCAATTTTTGGGTTATGAGTTGTTAACCAGGGTACCCCGAGAATCAAACCAAAATTAGGAGTATCTATCAGATCAAAGCTAATCACCTCTGTGTGCCCGTTCTGACAGACCATAACAAGTGGACTTGTTTGTTTTGTGATTAATCCAGAGGTCAATTCTGACCCATCCACTGCACATACTGCTTCTGGACAAGGCTTTAGGCACATAGGAAGTCCTAAGTTTTCAGCTAACTTATTATCCACAAAATTTCCTGTCGCGCCTGAGTCCAGTAGGACAGGGAGAGAATGCCTCACTTGGGTAGTAACAATTAAAACGACCTGAATTATGAAATGTCTAGGTATGTGCGGTACCATGAAGGCTGCAGCATTAGAGGTTTGATTAAGATGTTTTCTCGAACAAGTAACCTCTCCCCTTGTCGAGCTTAATCGTTTCCCGATTCAGTTGAGGAGGTGGAGGAAACAGCACCCTTTCGTGGATTTTTAGGCTTTACTGGACATTCTCTGGCAAAGTGACCTGCCCTTCCACAATATAAACATAATTGAAGTTTTCTCCTTCTTTCTTTTTCCTCTGATGTGAGTGGACCTCTGAGTGTCCCTATTTGCATAGGCTCAGGTTCAGGGAGTTTATTATCTGGGTCTTTCTTCTCGTGTCTAATAAAAGTTAACCGTGATTCCAGTTTGTATTTATCTCCCTTTCTTTCTCCTAGTCTATGTTCTAATTTCACAACTAAATCTACAAAGTCCGAATAGTCTTCTGGCAAATCAACGATATGAGCCAGCGCGTCTTTTAACTCGTCTCTCAAACCTTTATAGAAAAGGGAGACACGCTTTTCTTCTGGCCACTGTGTCTCGGTGAGTAAACGATTAAAACTAGTGAGATAGGTCAATAAATCCTTGTTACCTTGTTTAAGATTTAAAAGCTCATTATCACTTGCCTGCATGAAAGTGTGTTTTGCAAAAAGGCTGGTCATGGTACGTTTAAATTGATTCCAATTATGGAGGATGGGATCATCTCTCTCCACGAAAGGAATTGACCAATTGGCTGCTGTGCCACCCAAATAAGACAAGACAAATGCCACTTTCGTAGCATCAGTAGGGAACTGTTGTGGCTTACAAACGAAGTGTAATTGACATTGATTGATAAAAACATGGAATTTGTTACTATCTCCATGAAAACGTTCAGGTGCTGCTAAGGGCACAGCATTAGGAACATTAACAGTGACCTCAACTGGGGGAGGCAAAGTTGTATTTTTTGATGGCGCCCCTGTCTCTGAGGAGGTTTTAAACAAAGGCGTAAAAGCTGTGTTCCACTGAGATACCCTAAATTTATACCTGCTTAAATCCTGTTTTAAAGAGGTATTCTCCATCTTTAATCTCTCTATTTCCTCTTGGATATGTTGCAAGATGCCAGACACTGATTCATTATGAGCCAAGTCCTCATTTAGGGCCTGCGCCATATCCGTGACGTCAATGCCCTCTATTTCTTCCCCGATATTCATCGTCCACCAGAACTGACATTTTTTTTTTTTAAGGCTTGTGCTTCTGTCAAAGCCCAGCTCACCTGAGTCCTTGTTCAGTTCTGATGGAGGTTGAAGACAATCCGACCCCACCCTGAAACTGCTTGTTCCAGCACACTAGTTTTTAAAACAGTGCACTAAGAACAGAAGCTCAAGGGAAGGGGGGAAGTGGATAAAATAAAATAAAGAGACAACACCGTTCTTGCGTTTCCACTGTTGAAGTGCTGCACAAATCTGCGGCCCTCTCTGACTTCTGTAGAAACTGGTGCCTAATGAAACATAAACAAAGAACAGATAAGTACAACCTATTCCTAACTGGGTTCCTGACTATCCCTTTATTTATTAGAAATTTTCTTCTAAAAGTACCTCTTGGATCCTGGTCTCTAGTTTCCAGGTTTGGAATGTGTTACTGCTCTGGGATGTGCTTTCTATTACTCTAAAGCTTTTTTCCCATATTTCCAGAATCTTTTATAAAACAAATACTGTAATTTTACGTCAAAATACAGCATGTAATTTGTGCAAGTCCTTGATTTACTGTTTGCCTTGCTGTTATTGGTTTCCACGGTTCGATTCTTAAAAGTTCCATAAAAAATGTTTGCTTCACAAAGTTCCGCAAAGTATTCTTGTAACAAAGAGTTTGAATCACAATGTTCGTGGAAGGTATCTTGTTTCCAGAAATTGTTGTCAAAGTTCTTTCAGGTAATAAAAGTTTTGCACTTACTTGTTGCTGGCAAGAGATACTGATCAGTCTAACCTTGTCTTCTTTCTCTTTTGCAGGTTGCTTGTAGGAGAGAGGCTGAGGCAAGGAGGAACTGGAAACCGGAAGAAGGAAGAGCCAGCAGCTGCGCCCATTGAAGCCAATGAAAGTCTGTAGAGAGCAGGAGTGCCAGCGCCGAGGGATCTGTCCTCAGGTAAGCGGGAGGTAGACGAGCACAAGCACTGGGCGAGGCTCAGGGGCTGCCTTTTATAGACAGGGCTGGGTGTGGTCCTCACATGCTGCACATGTTCTTGAAAGGTGTGCAGAGCTGGGTGTGGTTTGAAGAGCTGGGTGTGGTCCTCACATGCTGCACATGTTCTTGAAAGGTGTGCAGAGTTTCAGTTATTATGCAAATGAGTTAAATTAACACATGGCCTAGAGAGGAGTGTTTTAAAGAAGCCTTGGTAAAAGCAAGGTCCAATGTGTAAACAAAACAGCACATTAAACAACATACACAGAAGCCTAGGGGGGGGGGAAGGTGAGATGACAAGAAAGGCTTTCAATAGTAAGTTTAAAAGGGAGCTATTACAGAACCCACTAGTGCAGTGAGAGGGGACATGCTCTTTGCTGTGCACAAACCCTAACAATTCCACCGCCCAAATCGTATTGTGGAGACATCAAAATTATCTATCGCAAAACAAACTGGTTTTGTAAGGCAGGCACCTGTGTTTTTGGTCCTGGGTTTGGCGGCCATATAGAGAAATACACTAAACCCAAACATTTCTGGAAACTAGACATTCGGGGGAGTCCACAGAGGTGTGACTTGTGTGGATTCCCCAAGGTTTTCTTACCCAGAATACCCTGCAAAGTTGAAATGTTGAATAAAAACTCTATTTTTCTCGCATTTCTGTCACACAAACTACAGGAATATGCTGGGATCCACAAAATTCCTACCACCCAGTGATTCCTCACCTGTCCTGATAAAAACACTACCCCACTTGAGTGCCTACACCTAGTGCCTGCGTCAGGAATGGATCACCACAGGGTCAACAGCTGCCTCATGTAAGGACCAACATTGACCGTTGTGTGATCTATTCCTGTCGCGGGCACCAGGCCTACCCACACAAGTGAGGTACCATTTTTATCGGGAGACTTGGGGGAACGCTGGGTGGAAGGACATTTGTGGCTCCTCTCAGATTCCAGAACTTTCTGTCACCGAAATGAGAGGAAAAAGTGTTTTTTTGGCCAAATTTTGATGTTTGCAAAGGATTCTGGGTAACAGAACCTGGTCAGAGCCCCACAAGTCACCCCATCTTGGATTCCCCTGGGTTTATAGTTTTCAAAAATGTGCTGGTTTGCTAGGTTTCCCCAGGCGCCGGCTGAGCTAGAGGCCAAAATCCACAGGTAGGCACTGTTTTCTATGAAAAAATGTGATGTGTCCACGTTGTGTTTTGGGGCATTTCCTGTCACGGGCGCTAGGCCTACCCACACAAGTGAGGTATCATTTTTATCAGGAGACTTGGGGTAACGCTGGGTGGAAGGAACTTTGTGGCTCCTCTCAGATTCCAGAACTTTCTGTCACCGAAATGTGAGGAAAATGTGTTTTTTTAGCCACATTTTGAGGTTTGCAAAGGATTCTGGGTAACAGAACCTGGTCAGAGCCCCACAAGTCACCCCTTCTTGGATTCCCCTAGGTCTCTAGTTTTCAAAAATGCACAGGTTTGGTAGGTTTCCCTAGGTGCCGGCTGAGCTAGAGGCCAGAATCTACAGGTAGGCACTTTGCAAAAAACAGCTCTGTTTTCTGTCAAAAAATGGGATGTGTCCACGTTGTGTTTGTGTTTTGGGGCATTTCCTGTCGCGGGCGCTAGGCCTACCCACACAAGTGAGGTATCATTTGTATTGGGAGACTTGGGGGAACGCTGGGTGGAAGGAAATTTGTGGCTCCTCTCAGATTCCAGAACTTTCTGTCACCGAAATGTGAGGAAAACTTGTTTTTTTAGCCACATTTTGAGGCTTGCAAAGGATTCTGGGTAACAGAACCTGGTCAGAGCCCCACAAGTCACCCCTTCTTGGATTCCCCTAGGTCTCTAGTTTTCAAAAATGCACAGGTTTGGTAGGTTTCCCTAGGTGCCGGCTGAGCTAGAGGCCAGAATCTACAGGTAGGCACTTTGCAAAAAACAGCTCTGTTTTCTGTCAAAAAATGGGATGTGTCCACGTTGTGTTTGTGTTTTGGGGCATTTCCTGTCGCGGGCGCTAGGCCTACCCACACAAGTGAGGTATCATTTGTATTGGGAGACTTGGGGGAACGCTGGGTGGAAGGAAATTTGTGGCTCCTCTCAGATTCCAGAACTTTCTGTCACCGAAATGTGAGGAAAACTTGTTTTTTTAGCCACATTTTGAGGCTTGCAAAGGATTCTGGGTAACAGAACCTGGTCAGAGCCCCACAAGTCACCCCATCTTGGATTCCCCTAGGTCTCTAGTTTTAAAAAATGCACAGGTTTGGTAGGTTTCCCTAGGTGCCGGCTGAGCTATAGGCTATAATCTACAGGTAGGCACTTTGGGAAAAACAGCTCTGTTTTCTGTCAAAAAATGGGATGTGTCAACGTTGTGTTTTGGGGCATTACCTGTCGCGTGCGCTAGGCCTAGCCACACAAGTGAGGTATCATTTTTATCAGGAGACTTGGGGTAACGCTGGGTGGAAGGAAATTTGTGGCTCCTCTCAGATTCCAGAACTTTCTGTCACCGAAATGTGAGGAAAACGTGTTTTTTTAGCCACATTTTGAGGTTTGCAAAGGATTCTGGGTAACAGAACCTGGTCAGAGCCCCACAAGTCACCCCATCTTGGATTCCCCTTGGTCTCTAGTTTTCAAAAATGCACAGGTTTGGTAGGTTTCCCTAGGTGCCGGCTGAGCTAGAGGCCAAAATCTACAGGTAGGCACTTTGCAAAAAACAGCTCTGTTTTCTGTCAAAAAATGGGATGTGTCCACGTTGTGTTTTGGGGCATTTCCTGTCGCGGGCGCTAGGCCTACCCACACAAGTGAGGTATCATTTGTATTGGGAGACTTGGGGGAACGCTGAGTGGAAGGAAATTTGTGGCTCCTCTCAGATTCCAGAACTTTCTGTCACCGAAATGTGAGGAAAACTTGTTTTTTTAGCCACATTTTGAGGCTTGCAAAGGGTTCTGGGTAACAGAACCTGGTCAGAGCCCCACAAGTCACCCCATCTTGGATTCCCCTAGGTCTCTAGTTTTCAAAAATGCACAGGTTTGGTAGGTTTCCCTAGGTGCCGGCTGAGCTAGAGGCCAAAATCTACAGGTAGGCACTTTGCAAAAAACAGCTCTGTTTTCTGTCAAAAAATGGGATGTGTCCACGTTGTGTTTTGGGGCATTTCCTGTCGCGGGCGCTAGGCCTACCACACAAGTGAGGTATCATTTGTATCGGGAGACTTGGGGGAATGCTGGGTGGAAGGAAATTTGTGGCTCCTCTGAGATTCCAGAACTTTCTGTCACCAAAATGTGAGGAAAACGTGTTTTTTTAGCCACATTTTGAGGTTTGCAAAGGATTCTGGGTAACAGAACCTGGTCAGAGCCCAACAAGTCACCCCATCTTGGAATCCCCTAGGTCTCTAGTTTTAAAAAATGCACAGGTATGGTAGGTTTCCCTAGGTGCCGGCTGAGCTAGAGGCCAAAATCTACAGGTAGGCACTTTGCAAAAAAACTGTTCTGTTTTCTGTCAAAAAATGGGATGTGTCCACGTTGTGTTTTGGGGCATTTCCTGTTACGGGCGCTAGGCCTACCCACACAAGTGAGGTATCATTTTTATGGGGAGACTTGGGGGAACGCTGGGTGGAAGGAAATGTGTGACTCCTCTCAGATTCCAGAACTTTCTGTCATCGAAATGTGAGGAAAACGTGTTTTTTTAGCCATATTTTGAGGTTTGCAAAGGATTCTGGGTAACAGAACCTGGTCAGAGCCCCACAAGTCACCCCATCTTGGAATCCCCTAGGTCTCTAGTTTTCAAAAATGCACAGGTTTGGTAGGTTTCCCTAGGTGCCGGCTGAGCTAGAGGCCAAAATCTACAGGTAGGCACTTTGCAAAAAACAGCTCTGTTTTCTGTCAAAAAATGGAATGTGTCCACGTTGTGTTTTGGGGCATTTCCTGTCACGGGCGCTAGGCCTATCCACACAAGTGAGGTATCATTTTTATCGGGAGACTTGGGGGCACATAGAATAGCAAAACAAGTGTTATTGCCCCTTATCTTTCTCTACATTTTTTCCTTCCAAATATAAGAGAGTGTGTAAAAAAGATGTCTATTTGAGAAATGCCCTGCAATTCACATGCTAGTATGGGCACCCCGGAATTCAGAGATGTGCAAATAACCACTGCTCCTCAAAACCGTATCTTGAGCCCATTTTGGAAATGCAAAGGTTTTCTTGGTACCTATTTTTCACTCTTCATATTGAAGCAAATGAATTGCTGTATACCCAGTATAGAATGAAAACCAACTGCAGGGTGCAGCTCACTTATTGGCTCTGGGTACCTAGGGTTCTTGATGAACCTACAAGCCCTATATATCCCCGCAACCAGAAGAGTCCAGCAGACATAACGGTATATTGCTTTAAAAAATCTGACATTGCAGGAAAAAGTTACAGAGTAAAACATAAAGAAAAATGGCTGTTGTTTTCACCTCAATTTCAATATTTTTTTATTTCAGCTGTTGTTTTCTGTAGGAAAACCTTTTAGGATCTACACAAATGACCCTTGTTGAATTCAGAATTTTGTCTACTTTCCAGAAATGTTTAGCTTTCTGGGATCCAGCATTGGTTTCACACCCATTCCTGTCACTAACTGGAAGGAGGCTGAAAGTGCAAAAAATTGTAAAAATGGGGTATGTCCCAGTAAAATGCCAAATTTGTGTTGAAAAATTTGTTTTTCTGATTCAAGTCTGCCCGTTCCTGAAAGGTGTGAAGATGGTGATTTTAGCACCAGAAACCCTTTGTTGATGCCATTTTCAGGGAAAAAACCACAAGCCTTCTTTGGCAGCCCTTTTTCCCCATTTTTTTGGAAAAAACGAAATGTTCACTGTATTTTGGCTAATTTCTTAGTGTCCTCCAGGGTAAACCACAAACTCTACCATTAGAATCTCTAGGATGTTGGAAAAAAAAGGACGCAAATTTGGCGTGGATAGCTTATGTGGACAAAAAGTTATGAAGGCCTAAGCGCAAACTACCCCAAATAGCCAAAAAAGGGCTCAGCACTGGGGGCGGAAACGGCCCAGCAGCTAGGAGGTTAAGGTAAGGTTGAATTTTGAATTACAATTTTGAAAACGCAACTTTTAGAAAGTTGGCATTTTTGTGCCTTAGCCATTCAGTGCCTGCAGCTTGTCTCTGGGTCACATAACTAGTTGTAGTTGGTCTTTGTGTATGCCTTCCAGACAGCCACACACAATTGAGGGGTTAGGTGTGCCTGGATGGGCCATCACTGACAGGATGGGAGGATGGAACTAGGCACAGCCCCACATTCACCTGAATTGGCTGTGTCCTGCCTTCACACAAAGGGCTGCATACTTTCCGTAGCTAGTCTGGAACCAGGGTAGGAAAGGCGGGAGACCTGTGCCCTTCAAAGGGATTCCTCTAGAAGATTCTCTCACTTCCAAGAAAGCACCTATATTTGACCTCAGACACCAACTCTTCAGTAAACTTCTGGACCTCAGGAAGACTCTGCCATGAAGGAGGACTGATGTGCTCGTTAAAGGACTGTCACTCTCCTGATCTGTTCCCCTGCTGTTACCTT